>NC_091457.1:165705251-166030251 GCF_027789765.1 Dendropsophus ebraccatus
CGCAAGCAGTCCTCGTTTTACAAAGGAAGGTTCACTTTCTTGTGCCTCGTAGTCTTACGTTTGCTTTCAAGCATGTAAGTGGGAATCCCAGCCATCTTGCAGGGGACCTGATCACCTCATTCCTTTTCGGGGTATTCATCATCCATGTGTCTCCAGTGTGCTCTCAGGGAATCCTTCATGGCTGACACCCTTGTTTTGAGTCTACTTTCATGCAAGTCCCCAGACTATGCAATTATTGCTCTTTGTCCTGGAGTGATATTTACAGATGGATGTTCTTGTTGCTGTTTGTGTAGTCCCTTTGGCCTATGTTGCCATAGGTGTCAGCGACTGTTCCACTGGGTTCTCTCCCACTTTCGTTCCACTTCTCTTTGCATGATGGTTTTCTCTCTACGAATACTAAGGCCCTGTTATCTGGAGCCCTAGCTTTCTTCTAGCTTTGCATCATATGATACGAAGATCAGCCCCTATTTGCTCCTGCTCTGCTTTAATTTAAAGTGAGCATCTACAGTGGAACCCCTTCAAGCTCTTCTATCCTGAGAGACTATGTGGGGTGGTTGATACTGGTCTCTCCTACTGCAGACCACATAAGACCCTGTATCTCTGTCGCCTGCCCCTTTTGGTGCTTCTCCTCAGCCCCGGTGAAACTTGTTCTATGGGGGGGCGCTGTCTGTGGGTCAGGTCTTCTGCCTGATCCATATCGATTTTGCCCTGCCTGTGCCATAATATGACATTGGGGAACCTCCACCTGGATGTTGTCATCTAGGCAGAGCAACCCTGTGTTCATCCCAGACTTTCATGCTGTATTTTTTCTGGTCCTGAGTATTTGCCATTCTGTCTCCATGATAGACATCTTTTGTGCTTTTAGTTGCACTCTCTGCTTTTCAGGTGATAAATCTTTCCTGCTAAGTCCTGTCTCCTGGTCTTTTGCATGTACACTGTTCTCCTCTGGTACATTATACCTGCTATCAGGGCATTCTTGTAAATTTTCCAGGTCTTCCCAGGTTTAGCAGGGATCTGCGTTTCCCTACCTAGCATCACCATCTCAGTTACCTGACTAGACTCATGGGGGTTGCCTCACCTGGTCAGGACTTTGTGCAGATCAACAGACAGTTTAGACCTTTGTCTTTGGACCAAGGACTGGTAGAGGTCTATGGCATAACCAATCTGCTTGGTTACCAGTCATTGGTCCTGGACACGTCTTTGTCACCCTTTGGCTTGTCCAGTGGTCATTTCTTAAGCCCTCGTCGTTACCTGACATCTACCAGACACCACTTTCCCTCATTCCTTCCCTCCTTTTTTTTATCTCTGCGTACAATAAGACTATGTACGAGCCCTCCTGATGGCTTCCTCCTGCTCCATTCAGGTTCGACCTGTCTGTCGTTTCTCCCAACCTTTTACACATGGCTTCCCCTTTCATTTGCCCATGTTCACCATCTCTCCATCCTGGGTCTGGGTCAGGCATTTATCCTTTCCTTAAAAGGGAAGTCCGGGCAAAAGATATGTTATTGCCCAAAAAAAGTTATGAAAATCACTAATAGACACTTATTATGGGAAACGCACCTATAGTGCATTTTCTCTGCACGTACTACAGCATGGCGTGTTCAGGTCTCTGTAAAGTTGGTTACATCACGTCACATAAATTCCTGCTGCTCCTGTCTGTCCCACCACTGCAGTAGGTGCCTCTTGTCTCCATAGACTTCTATGGGCATCCATAACCTGATCCCTTCATGAGCTCAGCTGAGCAGTTTTTAAGAGTAAACTATTTAAGTGAGGGTTGTTTAGTGGTAAAGTTTTTTTTTTTTTTCTCTGATAAGATATTTTACAAGTTTATTACATTGGTTTGTTCTGTTGATTTAATACCAGGTCGTTGAAGGTTGTAGTTGGTATCTGCTCTTGCCATTTGCTCCTTTATCTGGTAATGACAATTTATCATTTTTAAGGGTTTGTTCACCCCAAAAATTTTTTCTTTCAAATTAACTGTTTCCTAAAAGTGCCAGAGATTTGTAATTTACTTCTATTTAAAAAAAACAAACACCTTTCTTCCAGTACCTATCAGCTGCTGCATGTCCTGCAGAAAGTGCCGTATTCTCTCCAGTCAGACACAGTGCTCTCTGCTGCCACCTCTGTCCATGTCAGGAACTGTCCAGAGAGCACTGTGTCAGACTGGAAAGAATACACCACTTCATGCAGGACATACAGCAGCCGATAAGTACTGGACGACTTGAGATATTTTTAATAGAGGTAAATTAAAATTTTTCTGGCACTTGCTGGGACCAGGGGATTTAGAAGAGAAAACAATTTGGTGAACAACCCTTTTATTGTTTGTTAGTTTGCATTAACTATATGACCTGTAAACTTCCAATAATGCAGAATATCTGATAGTCCGAAAAGAGACTTGTTATGTTTTCTGATTTGCCTTGCAGGATTATTATCAAATTATTAAGAATCCAATGGACCTGAGTACAATACGGAAAAGGCTGGAATATAACTATTACCCCCGGGCTCTGGACTGCATGCAGGACTTCAACACCATGTTCACCAATTGCTATATATACAATAAGGTAAAGTTGTCACGCACCTGATGTTTCATCCCCCTTCGCAGGGAATCACAAATCCTCGGCATATTGTGCAGCTCCTGGTGGTCACCTCTCAGTATGTGGTCTTCCTGCCCCTGTGGTGATGCATAACCACATGTCTGTATGCTGCACCATCACTGTTGCACGCATTATTTGCACATGCAGATTATTTTATTTTTATTATATTTTTATTGGTCTTTCAAAAATAAAATTGTACATACAAGCAGGAACGCTAACCGCGTCCAGCAGACGGAAAACAATTTCAAACCAATGAACAGAAAAGAAAAACCATGTGCTTTTAGGAAATATAGGCTTCAAGTCCAATTAGTATTCATCAGTAGATCATATGTCAACAAGAGGATAGCGGGGTACATCTTCTATTCTCCCAACCCCTCCATACTGAGGGTAAGTCCACACCTACCCAAAAGTATTAGAACATCATCACTGCACATGCAGATTTAATGGTAACTTATTGCAGGTTTTGACTTTTCCACCCACAGCAAATACATTGCACTTTATGTAGCAGATATAGACCTGCTGCAGTTTTACAGGTCTGTTGTTGCATTTAGATGCCATTTTTTTTAAAGGGGGATTTCTTTTTTTCTTTGAAATCAACTGATGTTGCAAAGTTATATAGATTTGTAATTGACTTCTATTTAAATATATCCAGTCTTCCAGTATTTACCAGCTGCTGTATGTCCTGCAGGAAGTGGTGTACTCTCTCCAGTCTGACACAGTGCTCTCTGCTGCCACCTCTGTCCATGTCAGGAACTGTCCAGATCAGGAGAGGTTTTCTATGGGGATTTGCTACTGCTCTGGACAGTTCCTGACATGGACAGAGGTGGCAGCAGAGCACTGTGTCGACTGGAGAGAATACACCACTTCCTGCAGGACATACAACAGCTGATAAATATTGGAAGACTGGAGATTTTTATATAAAAGTAAATTAAAAATCTATATAACTTTCTAACACCAGGTGATCTGAAAGAAAAATAGCCTTTTAAAGTTTTATCCACTTGGCTGTTAATGTAATCCTCCTTGGGCCTTCAGTGCATAAATCCATGTGAATTTTAAGATGACAGAATTTGTTGAAACCATACGGAAAGTCAGACTTTATTATCCTGTTATGGCGTGAACTTTCACATGTACAATGTATTCCAGCCCGGGGATGATATTGTCTTAATGGCCCAAGAGCTGGAAAAGGTGTTCATGGAGAAAATAGCTGAAATGCCCCACGAAGAAATCGAATTGTCTGTGGTTGGAAACAGAAGTGTTAAGAGCAAGCTGCGAACATCTTCTGAAGGAGGTAATGATGTGACTTGATGCGGAAATCTGTGCTGCAGAATATCAGGTTATCTATAGCTGCTGGCCGTACCACACACATACTGACGTCCTCTGCCCCCTCCAGAACAAGTGACCAATGCTGACGTCCTCTGCTCCCTCCAGAACAAGTGACCAATACTGACGTCCTCTGCTCCCTCCAGAACAAGTGAGCAACGCCAATACCCTCTGCCCCCTCCAGAACAAGTGACCAATGCTGATGTCCTCTGCCCCCTCCAGGAAAAGTGACCAATACTAATACCCTCTGCCCCCACCAGGAAAAGTGACCAATACTAATACCCTCTGCTCCCTCCAGAACTAGTGACCAATACTGACGCCCTCTGCTCCCTCCAGGAAAAGTGACCAATACTAATACCCTCTACTCCCTCCAGAACAAGTGACCAATACTAATACCCTCTGCTCCCTCCAGGAAAAGTGACCAATACTAATACCCTCTGCTCCCTCCAGAACAAGTGACCAATACTAATACCCTCTGCTCCCTCCAGAACTAGTGACCAATACTAATACCCTCTGCTCCCTCCAGGAAAAGTGACCAATACTAATACCCTCTGCTCCCTCCAGAACAAGTGACCAATACTAATACCCTCTGCTCCCTCCAGAACTAGTCACCAATACTAATACCCTCTGCTCCCTCCAGAACTAGTGACCAATACTGACGCCCTCTGCTCCCTCCAGGAAAAGTGACCAATACTGACGCCCTCTGCTCCCTCCAGGAAAAGGGACCAATACTAATACCCTCTACTCCCTCCAGGAAAAGGGACCAATACTAATACCCTCTGCTCCCTCCAGAACTAGTGACCAATACTAATACCCTCTGCTCCCTCCAGAACTAGTGACCAATACTAATACCCTCTGCTCCCTCCAGAACTAGTGACCAATACTAATACCCTCTGCTCCCTCCAGGAAAAGTGACCAATACTGATACCCTCTGCTCCCTCCAGGAAAAGTGACCAATACTAATACCCTCTGCTCCCTCCAGAACAAGTGACCAATACTGACGCCCTCTGCTCCCTCCAGGAAAAGGGACCAATACTAATACCCTCTGCTCCCTCCAGAACTAGTGACCAATACTAATACCCTCTGCTCCCTCCAGGAAAAGTGACCAATACTAGTACCCTCTACTCCCTCCAGAACAAGTGACCAATACTAATATCCTCTGCTCCCTCCAGAACTAGTGACCAATACTAATACCCACTACTCCCTCCAGGAAAAGGGACCAATACTAATACCCTCTGCTCCCTCCAGGAAAAGTGACCAATACTAATACCCTCTACTCCCTCCAGAACAAGTGACCAATACTAATACCCTCTGCTCCCTCCAGAACTAGTGACCAATACTAATACCCTCTACTCCCTCCAGAACAAGTGACCAATACTAATACCTCTACTCTCTCCAGAACAAGTGACCAATACTAATACCCTCTGCTCCCTCCAGAACTAGTGACCAATACTAATACCCTCTGCTCCCTCCAGAACTAGTGACCAATACTAATACCCTCTGCTCCCTCCAGAACTAGTGACCAATACTGACGCCCTCTGCTCCCTCCAGGAAAAGGGACCAATACTAATACCCTCTGCTCCCTCCAGAACTAGTGACCAATACTAATACCCTCTGCTCCCTCCAGAACTAGTGACCAATACTAATACCCTCTGCTCCCTCCAGAACTAGTGACCAATACTAATACCCTCTGCTCCCTCCAGAACTAGTGACCAATACTAATACCCTCTGCTCCCTCCAGGAAAAGGGACCAATACTAATACCCTCTGCTCCCTCCAGGAAAAGGGACCAATACTAATACCCTCTGCTCCCTCCAGGAAAAGGGACCAATACTAATACCCTCTGCTCCCTCCAGGAAAAGTGACCAATACTAATACCCTCTACTCCCTCCAGAACAAGTGACCAATACTAATACCCACTACTCCCTCCAGAACTAGTGACCAATACTAATACCCACTACTCCCTCCAGGAAAAGGGACCAATACTGACGCCCTCTGCTCCCTCCAGAACTAGTGACCAATACTAATACCCTCTGCTCCCTCCAGAACTAGTGACCAATACTAATACCCTCTGCTCCCTCCAGAACTAGTGACCAATACTAATACCCTCTGCTCCCTCCAGGAAAAGGGACCAATACTAATACCCTCTGCTCCCTCCAGGAAAAGGGACCAATACTAATACCCTCTGCTCCCTCCAGGAAAAGGGACCAATACTAATACCCTCTGCTTCCTCCAGAACTAGTGACCAATACTAATACCCTCTGCTCCCTCCAGAACTAGTGACCAATACTAATACCCTCTGCTCCCTCCAGAACTAGTGACCAATACTAATACCCTCTGCTCCCTCCAGAACTAGTGACCAATACTAATACCCTCTGCTCCCTCCAGAACTAGTGACCAATACTAATACCCTCTACTCCCTCCAGAACAAGTGACCAATACTGACGTCCTCTGCTCCCTCCAGAACAAGTGACCAACACCAATATCCTCTGCTCCCTCCAGAACTAGTGACCAATACTAATACCCTCTGCTCCCTCCAGGAAAAGGGACCAATACTAATACCCTCTGCTCCCTCCAGGAAAAGGGACCAATACTAATACCCTCTGCTTCCTCCAGAACTAGTGACCAATACTAATACCCTCTGCTTCCTCCAGAACTAGTGACCAATACTAATACCCTCTGCTCCCTCCAGAACTAGTGACCAATACTAATACCCTCTGCTCCCTCCAGAACTAGTGACCAATACTAATACCCTCTGCTCCCTCCAGGAAAAGGGACCAATACTAATACCCTCTGCTCCCTCCAGGAAAAGGGACCAATACTAATACCCTCTGCTCCCTCCAGGAAAAGGGACCAATACTAATACCCTCTGCTTCCTCCAGAACTAGTGACCAATACTAATACCCTCTGCTCCCTCCAGAACTAGTGACCAATACTAATACCCTCTGCTCCCTCCAGAACTAGTGACCAATACTAATACCCTCTGCTCCCTCCAGAACTAGTGACCAATACTAATACCCTCTGCTCCCTCCAGAACTAGTGACCAATACTAATACCCTCTACTCCCTCCAGAACAAGTGACCAATACTGACGTCCTCTGCTCCCTCCAGAACAAGTGACCAACACCAATATCCTCTGCTCCCTCCAGAACTAGTGACCAATACTAATACCCTCTGCTCCCTCCATAACTAGTGACCAATACTGACATCTGCTCCTAGAAAGATTGGCAGATACTGCTGCACTCTCCTCCCTCTAGACTCTAACCAATACTGACGTCCTCTGTTCCCTCTAGCATGATTTATCAATTCTGACGTCCTTGGCCAATACTGACGTCCTCTGCTCCCTCTAAACGATTGATCTAGAATATTACAGAAAAGCTAAGAGAAAGTTAATATCTAGAAACTAATCTTCTGTCAATGTTTTCCAAGCAGCCACGTTACAATTGTACAAATTTTCCCCCACAAAAATGAATATTACAATAAAATGTAAGGAGTGGAGGATGAAATGTGCACAGTATCCTCTCTGATCTTTATTTTAGAGTCTAAAGAGGACACAGAGCCGAGTCCTGTTCCAAAGAAAAAAGCGACTTCTCAGAAAATGCTCAGACATCCGTTCCCTCGGCCGGTTATCGCCATGATGCCTCAGAGGACAACCCTCGTGCCTTTATCCATCATTCGGCCTACAAAGGCGACTCCCAGCAGCCCCGTAACCAAAGTAAGCCAGCCAACATGCAGTCGTTGTCTGTATGAATGCGTCCCGTGTGTGCTGCATTACCTCAGGCATCGAACATCGGTAAGAGGAACAAGGTCTCCTCTGCTCCCCTAAGAACTAATATATTTTTTATGATTTGCACAAGTACTTTCACAGAATTCCTCCATGCCACATGAGCAGATACAGCTGGGGTAATGTACCCCAGGGCATACCCTGTGTAGTGTCTGGTTGGGCTCTTGTATAACTTCTCCTTACTGGCTCTCGCCTCTGTCAGGTTGGTCTAGCTGTGACTTCACGATATAAAGTCTGTTCTTCACAGGAGTAGCTGTACCCAAAAGAGCCTGCTCCTCTCTACAGACTAAGGGTGGGTTCACACTACGTATATTTCAGTCAGTATATGTATATTTCAGTCAGTATTGCAACCAAAACCAGGAGTGGATTAAAAACACAGAAAGGATCTGTTCACACAATGTTGAAATTGAGTGGATGGCCGCCATTTAATGGCAAATATTTGCTGTTATTTTAGAACAACGGCTGTTATATTGAAATAATTTTATTTACTGTTATATGGCGGCCATCCACTCAATTTCAACATTGTGTGAACAGAGCCTTTCTGTGTTTTTAATCCACTCCTGGTTTTGGTTGCAATACTGACTGAAATATACTGACTGAAATATACGTAGTGTGAACCCAGCCTAATGGTGTATTTACACGGGCAGATTTATCTGACAGATATCTGAAGCCAAAGCCAGGAATGGATTTTCAAAGAGGAGAAATCTCAATCTCAAAGGGGTTGTTTACCAAAATGTTTTTTTTTTCTTTTCAAATCAACAAGAGCCAGAAATTTGTAATTTACTACAATTAGAATCTTCAGTCTTCCAGTACTTATCGGCTGCTGTATGTCCTGCAGGAAGTGGTGTATTCTCTCCAGTCTGACACAGTGCTCTCCTCTGCCACCTCTGTCTATGTCAGGAACTGTCCAGAGCAGCAGAAAATCCCCATAGAAAACCTCTCCTGTTCTGTACAGTTCCTTTTTTTTAATAGAAGTAAAATACAAATCTCTGGTGAACAACCCCTTTAATAACCTGGCAGATATATCTGTCTGTGTAAACACACCCTAACACACACATATTTTCCTAGAGAGATTGCTTTGGTTTGCATTTGTGGTGTTAGGCTGTATACAATGCTTTAGATGTGTTATCTCTTTGTTTGTTATTAGGTCAAAAAGGGTATAAAGCGGAAGGCAGACACTACAACTCCTGCCGTATCGCTCATGTCTGCCTCTTGTGAATCCTCTCCTGTACCCCTACCAGGGCAGACCCAGACCCCGTCAAGTTCAGAGAACCCACAAGCCGACACCTCAGTCCGAGATCTTCCCGACTCACAGCATCAAATGCAAATAGTTGTCCATAATCCACTGTCCGAGCAGCTGAAGCACTGCCACAATATACTGAATGAGATGATGTCTAAGAAGCATGCGGCCTACGCTTGGCCCTTCTACAAGCCCGTGGACCCCATGTGCCTTAGCCTGCCAGGCTTCAGTGACTTAGTGAACTGCCCCATGGACCTGAAAACCATTAGAGTAAGTACCTGCAGGATATAGCGCCACACTAAGGTTACTGCTGAGATATGCGAGGACAGATATGTCCATTTTCACAATTTTTTGTGTGGATCCAGAAAGAGGAAACCTGTATTTCCATTTTCTTCCTAACAACCCATTTCACCTAAGAACAAGATTCAAACTCAACAAAACTTTAGGGTGTAAACCTGGCCGAAAGTAAAATATTCTGGTAGGTTGGGTACAGGGTGTCTGCAGTAACTCTACCTACCACACAATGACTTTTTCTTAGTGTGTTCTTTGTCTATATTCAGGATAAAATGGAGAGCAGGCTGTACAAAGACACCCGGGAATTTGCCTCCGACGTGCGTCTGATGTTCATGAATTGTTACAAGCACAATTCACCTGACAGCGAGGTGGTGAGCATGGCCCGAAAGCTGCAGGTGGGTTCTTCTCGTTGTCTAAATATATTTTCAAGAAGAGCGTAACAGAGCCTTCCCATAGGTCAGATGTTGTATCTGGTGTCCAGTCAAGTCCGATCCATCATATGGCCACTAGAGAGGAGCAAACCTTAAGGGCGCTTATCCGAACCTGAGGGTGTGGAATTTGATTACCAGTGGCTTAAGAAGTTGTATTCAACCCTAAGGTGTCCTGGAAAATATGAATACAGCCATAGACCATAGATTGTATCCATGTTTTCCAGGAATCCCTAGGGCTGCTTCCAACTTCTTGAGCCACAGTTCATAGTCGATCAATGGGCAATAATCTGCCTGTGCTGACATCAAGCCTGTAAATCCCCTGTAAGTGGCTTATTGATCAGGTGGTCAGTATTTTTATTTTCTGTGATATTTTCCTATAGAACTTATATCTGCAGATAATCCTTGGGTGGTTTATGGCCTGCGGTCACCCGATGACTCCTGTATTTAGCTCTTCACTTCTTGTGTTTCACTTTCAGGATGTCTTTGAGATCCTGTTTGCTAAAATCCCTGATGACCCAGTAGATTCTCCTGTGTGTGCTCAGAAGGTGGTGAGCAGGTACACGTCCAGCGAGAGCAGCAGCTCCAGTTCCTCGAACTCGTCCTCTGATTCGGAGGATGAGAGAGCGCGACAGCTTGCCTTGTTACAAGAGCAGGTGAGGTCGTACTTTGGAAATATCACTATATAATAAAACTTACAACTCTGGTGCCTTATTATCATGTATGCGGAACCTCCACTGTTAGCTGGTTCAGTGAACCCAACATAAAGTAGAGCTCACTATGGCGCACCATATGCTGCTGTGTGTCATATGTACTGTGAATAGGGAACAGGCCATACATTTAAATTCAATTGGTCTATCATTAAATGCTATGGATATTTGCATCACTTGAATATTTATGTATTTTATTGTTATTGTATAAAATTTTGCATCATTTTGTCTTCTGCAGCTTTAATGCATGACACTACATTACAGGCTGGTCAGTGCTGCTAATTGTAGCCTGACGCTTCAGTCTCCAGCCCCTTATGTCTTCTCCTGAATACCCATCTGAGCTGTATTCTGTTCTCTCATAGTTAACTGAATGGCAAAATAAAACATTGCAAACAAACTCTGTATGTAGTAATCTCTAACCTGCCTTAGTGAGAATTTTAACTGCACAACAGCTAGATGACCCAGAATAGTGACCCAATTATAGTGCCCAAAATACTGTGTAAGTGCTGCGGGATCTGTTGAGGCTATACTACTACTACTACTAATAATAATAATAATTTTTATTATTATTATTGCTGTTGCATTGATGTGGCCTTTTATCAGCTCACCTAATAAGTATGCAATGGTTTGTAGTGTAGTATAATCCTATAGTAGGGGTGTCAAACTCAAATACACAGTGGGCCAAAATTAAAAAATTGTGGGACAAAGTCGTGGGCCAACCATGATAATCATTGAGAAGCGCATGCGGCGGTCCTGGCTCTGTCAGAGCAGCGTGCGGTGTTCCTGGAACTGTCAGTGGTGTGAGTCTCCCAGCGCTGTGCACTATGATAAATTACATGATATATTACTATGATGTAATAAACCCCAACCCATGTAATAGCCAACACCCCCCCCCCCCCCTTAGTAGTCAACCAAACCAAAGTTGGCAGCCCTCCCCAATAGCCTCATATATTGTAGCCAGCCCTCCCCCATAGTCTCTTATATAGTAGCCAGCCCTTCCCAGTAGTCTTATATAGTAGCCAGCCCTCCCCAATAGTCTCATATAGTAGCCAGCCCTCCCATGAGTAGCCAGCCATCACATGAGGATGGCCCCCGAAGCCACTCTACCCCTGGATACAGCCCCCCATACTTACCCCATCCTGCTATTCCCGCTCCTGATGGCAGTCCTGCTGCAGAGATACGGCCACCCACTCATCTTCTCATGTAAGTATGGTGGGGGCGGCATATCCAGGGGTAGGGTGGGTTTACGGGGCAGTCCAAGGGTGACAGGTTGTCCCATTAGCTTGGACTCGCCCTTTTCTGCAAACCCCAGGGGCTGCGGGAGGCGCCCGGCATCTGGACGCTAGTCACATACTCCTAAACCGTAGGCTTAAAACTGCCTCTGGCCTACAAGATTCATATGGGCGGTTCGAGCAGCTGTCCGGACCAACCATATTATAAACTAATGTGATGTCGGTGAGCCAGATGTAATTCAATCCGTGAATTGCCTGGCGGGCCAAAAGTAATGGCACAGCGGGCCAGAGTTTGACATAATTGATGAGTTATATCATGCAGCTGCCCCAGGTAGTCACTGTATTAGTTACCCATAATGGTGGTCTATACTAGTGCCAAGGGGGTAGATCACTCCATACTTCATAATACATAATGTAATATTTAAAAAAAAAATTACCATCAGTTCATTAAGTCCTTTGGTCGTGGGGTAGATTTGTTCATTTCTGTGTCCAAAAGAAGCTCCTAACCAGTGATTTTTCTACCTGACAAACAGCTTAGAGTTGTTCACGAACAACTTAAAGCCCTGGCAGAAGGCCCGACCCCCAAACCCAAAAAGAAGAAATCCAAGAAAGAAAAGAAAAAGAAGAAAATAAAGGAGAAGAAAAAGAAGCTGAAAAAGAAAGCTAGCCTTAACCAGAAGAAGAAGCTGAAGCAGAAAGGGCTGAAGAAAAAATCTGGCTTGGGGTATGTGCACATGGGGGGATTTTTATATGGGTGGAAAAGTTATTACAGTAAGGACTGTTTTAAACGGCCCAATGGGCCAGGTAATCTCACTTAGAAAGCCTATTATATGGCTTGATTATTGTGCTCCCTGGAGTCCTCCAGCCTGTTTCCCATTGACCATAGCCACCTCTGAAGCTTCTAAACCCGTCCTGTGACAGGCCAACCTGCCAATCGCTGACCGAGACGGGACAGCACCGCGGCCAATGATTGGCTGAGCAGACTAGTGTAGAAGCATCAGTGGAGGCTTCAGTCAGCAGGACAGGTAAGAATACATCTTTATTATTCTCTATTACTTTCATCAGCCGCTGACCACGCACCTATTACATGGAGGGATGTGTGGTCGGCGGCTGATGATCCTCTAAACATGCTGAAAGACAGCAATCAGCCAATGATGGGCTGATTGTTTTCTTTATTACACAGAGTGATATCTGCCCAAATCGGCCCGATTGGACAGATAATCGCCCCGTGTAATAGAACCGTAACAGCAAAGTGGATGCAACTTAAAGTGACACTGTCACCCCCTTTGTGCATTCTGACATCTCTACACAAGTGTAAAGGGTAAATTTAGCGTTTTTCATATCTTATTTTATATCCTACGTCATGGTGCTTGTTCAAGTAAAAAGTGATCTTTTATCAACTGCAGATTATGTTAAGTGGGCGGGGCCTCGCAGCATTAGCAACACTTAGCCCCGCCCACAACGCCACTGTTGGCCCCGTTTCCTCACCAGCCATGGAAACTGGCTGGCCTAAAGGTCTAGGCCCCACCCCCTCTAGGTCGACCCACCAATGCCCGCCAAGGGGGGCGGGGCCAACTGTGGTGTTGTGGGCGGGGCTATGTGGCACTAATACCGCGAGGCCCCACCCACTTAACACAATCTGCAGTTCATAAAAGATCACTTTTTACGTGAACAAGCACCATGATGTATGCTATAAAATAAGGTATGAAAACTGCTAAATTTACCCTTTACACTTGTGTAGAGATGTCAGAATGCACAAAAGGGGGCGACAGTGTCACTTTAAATAAGTATCCCTGTAGAAAGAAACGTATGTGAGATCTTTATGCAAATTGACTTGGTGGTGTCAAGGGCCCTGTTACCCTGGCCAGTTATCAGTAATAACCAGCTGATATTGCTTCATGTAATAGGGCCAGCATTCAGCTGACAAACTAGCAAAAAATTGCCCAACGTCTGATCGCTTAACTCTGAAAGGCATAAAAATCATCGGCCATCAGCTGCAAATCTGTGTAATAAGAGATGTGCAGCCCATGGCTGATTTTGAAGCACAGGGAAACACAAATGATCTGTCGAGCAGTGTAATAGCCTCAGTAAACGAGAGCTGATCAAATGTGTCACCTAGTACATAAGGAGTGGGCTTAGCTTCTGAGTCCGCCTGATACTGCGGATGTCACTAAAGAGTCCACAGGAAATCAGGTTTGTGAAACCCAAAACAGATCTATACCAAAATCCTGTGTGATTTGGTGCAGATTTGCTATTGCCTCATGTCACATTTTCCCTTATTGGAGGATGAGTATTACATGGTACAAAAGATGTTCTGATACTTCTTTTTTAGTGACTGCAAGAAAAAGAAAAAGAAGCCGCTGGTATCTGACGATGAGGATCAGGCCAAGCCTATGACTTACGATGAGAAGAGGCAGCTGAGTCTGGACATCAACAAGCTGCCTGGAGAGAAGCTCGGCCGCATTGTCCACATCATTCAGTCCAGAGAGCCGTCCCTGAAGGACTCCAATCCTCATGAGATTGAAATAGACTTTGAGACGCTGAAGCCATCCACCCTGAGGCACTTAGAACGATATGTTATGACCAGTCTGCGAAAGAAGCCCAAAAAGTCTAATGGTGCGTGGATGTGATGGGCGGCCATTGTGAGAGGTCAGGGATCCTTATAGTAATCTATGCTTTTACTTGTAGCTGAAAAACCTGCAAAATCCAAAGATCAGCTGAATAAAGAGAAGAAACTGGAGCTGGAGAAAAGACTTCAAGATGTCAGCGGGCAGCTGAACTCCGCAAAGAAGCCGAGACTAGGTTGGTGCCGAATTACAACAAACTTTACAATAGCTGATATTCACCATCTATAATACTAATCCTATATTTCTGGCTCTTCCTGCAGATGAGGCAACGTCTGCCCCCCCTCCACTTGGGGGCCCAAAACGCTTGAGTGAAAGCAGCAGTAGCAGCAGCTCATCTTCCACCTCTGAAAGCAGCAGCGACTCCAGCTCCTCGGACAGCAGTGACTCGGATTCAGGTTAGATGACCTGGCCATCCCCACCATTTCTTTGTTGCACTTCATTAAATTATTTTCGGTGTTACAAATCTGTATCGGCATTAATATTCACGTAAAACTTTGCATATTCAGATGTCTGCATTCCGAACTCAGAGTAGAAGACTTTGAATTCAATACACCTTGCTTGGTCAACAGCTATCCCAACTGCCCCCTCCCCCCATCTACATTGGTTCAGCTGACCGTGCCTATGCATTCAATGGGGTGGGGTATAGGGCATAAGCTTCTGCCAGGCCCATCCCCCCCCCCCCCCCCAAAATCCTCTGTTAGCCCCCTTTGGCAGTTTCTTATTTCTCTTGAGAACAAAGGACTTTGAAGTTCCTGATTTGGGAAATAGTTGGGGCACCCCCTTAAGATAGATGGCCAATCCTTTCTAAATATGTGCCTTCAAACAACTTTTCTTGGGGGCCTTTACATTGTGATACTGTTGGATTTTAATATCACTGAAGGATTCTCATTAGAGTTGAGCGAGCCAGGCCAAGCACCATCAGCGTTTGAATTCTGTAGTCCTCCCAGTCCATGAAGAAGGTGGAGACAGCCCGAGTCCCGCCTCAAAGACAAGGATACACAGCCTAGGTCATAAGCTGTATCCCTTTTTTTCAGGTGGGACTCGGGCTGTCTCCACCTTTCCTACGGACAGGGAAGACAGCTGGATTCAAATGCTGATGGTTCGGGTTTGTACAATCCTGAACCTTGGCCCAGCTCGCTCATCTCTAATTCTCATCACTATCAATCTCTGCAGGTGAATTACAGAAACTAAAGACTGAACAGAAGCTCAGAACATAAATGCTTCTAAGTTGCAGATTCTCTTGTATGTGGCCACTGTAATAAAATCACTATAGATAAATCCTTCCATCTGCTTTTCTTGCATACAACTCCGTTTTCCCAGATAACATATCTGACCAGATAGGCTGAGGTAGAAAAGTGGGGCACATATCACTGTAGATGTGTCCTGCAGCAGTCTGAGGAAAAGGTGCACCTTGTTGGATCTGTGGTGGTGGCCGTTCAGTCAATGTTCTCTACCAAAACCAGATGTAACTTACTAGCTAAACTAAATAGCTAAGGCAAGGTTCACATATATCCAGTACGTTGAGATCAAAACCATTGCATGCAGCGTTTGCTATTCCTTGCAAGCACCCCAGTTCCTCCGTAGGGCCAGGCTGTGCCCATTTCAGTCTGTGAAGCACTGGATGGGATGCTGGATGTAATTCCCATACAAAATGCCAGTACTGTATGCAAAAGTATGAATAATAATCCTCATTCCAGCTTCTGTAAGCTTTTATGTGTGAATCTAGATTTCACACATAAGATTGCAAAACTGCTTTGGAGAAACCTGCACGCTGAGGTGTTCCACTGCTCAATTGTGATCAGAACCTGACTGTTTTCTTGGTTGTCTTAGCTGCCACATGAAGTTATAGAGAGTACACAGACAACATGATGCTTGCTGAGTGGCACAGGATTTGCCATGTCACCTTTGCTTTTCATTTTGTCAATATCCACCCTATCTTATACTGTTTCTCTTTTAAGGTATCTTATATGATCCAGGCGTGGGGCTGTAGTTTGTGTCATGAGCCAAACCACATGTGTTTAAAGGAGTTATCCAGCCTCTGTGCTAGTTTTACAGGCTGGCTAACCCCCTCAAAGGAGTATTCTGGGGCTAGAATTGTTTTTTTTTTTTTTACACAGAGGACTAAAACTACAAAAGAAGACATAATCACCTGCCCCAGTAAGCACAGCTGCCGCCCAACAGCTTCCAGTCCCCACTGCTATCCACTTCCTCTGACATGTCATCTCTGCAGGAAATGCATGCTCATCCAATCACTGGGGTGGATCACTACTGTGGCAGGTGGTTGGCGGCTGAGCAGGCTGAAATAACGCGACAGAATAGTGAAAAGCAGTGGGTACCAGTGGCCCTTGGAACAGCAGCTGCGGGGATCGGGCAAAGTGGGAATGCTTTCTTGTTTTTTTTGTTTAAAGCATCCCCAACCCCACGGAAAACATTTTTCTGTCTCTGCAATATTCCTTTAGGGTAGCTTCACACCTACCGTATCACAGCGGATTTGATGGTGCAAATCCGCAGCAGATGTGATCTAAATAACTGAACACAGCCTCAAATCTGCTGCGGATCCTGTACGTGTGAATGTTCCCTTAAGCACAGGTAGCCATGATTTTGTGATGCTGCCACATAGTGTTTGAGCATCCTTACTTTTACTTTACTTGTATTCATTGTAATTGATGTGCAGAGGGAAACTGCAGAACCTTAAAGTGACCCTGTCACCCCCTTTGTGTATTATGACATCTTTACATAGGTGTAAAGGGTAAATTTAGCGTTTTTCATACCTTATTTTATATCATACGTCATGGTGTTTGTTCAAGTAAGAAGTGTCCTTTTATCAACTGTAGATTGTATTAAGTGGGCGTAGCATTGCGGCATTAGCGCCACTTAGCCCCGCCCACAACGGCACTGTTGGACCCGCCCCCTTGACACCCATTGGTTGGTTGACGTAAAAGGGGTGGGGTCTAGACCTTTCGGCCAGCCTGTTCCAATGGCCGACGAGGGGGCGGGGCCAACGGGCCAGTTGTGGGCGGGGCTAAGTGGCGCTAATTCCACTTAATACAATCTGCAGTTGATAAAGGACACTTTTTACTTGAACAAGCACCATGACGTATGATATAAAATAAGGTATGAAAAACGCTAAATTTACCCTTTACACCTGTGTAGAGAAGTCAGAATGCACAAAGGGGGTGACAGTGTCACTTTAATCATTGATTTTTGCCGCCTTCCTATGTGACGCTGTTTCATTTAATAATAAAAGTGATTAATACATTGGTGTCCTTACTCTCATTTTTACATGCAGGTGGTCCACATTATATTATCATGTAATTATTTAGGAAGCACTCCAGCAAAAAATGTTTGCACATACTACAGTATAAAGCTAATTCACCAGTAATATTCCTGCAGTGTAATTTTTTTTTCAACCCAGCTCATCTACATCCATGGCTGTGGTCTTCTAGTTAATCTATATGTTTACCCTGGTCAAAAGTCCTCACAATGATCAGCTACAGTTATAAAATTCCCCTGACTTACACTTTTATTTTCGTTCCCTTGCCTCCTACATGAAAGAGACTGCATGGAGAAACCCCTCACAAGCAGACAGGCTGAAGCTGTATCTCATAGCAATACACTGAGACTATAGTGAGCATTTGGGGCCAGAAGTTCTATGTCATTAATCTGTCACTTGCTGCAGAGGTATGCAATGTGATGACTCTGCTGTCTCTTCCAAGCCGAGGGGCGGCATGAGAAATGTAGGCTGCATTAGGAGAGCAATGTTAGAGTGAAAGTTTGAATCAAGCTGGCAGACTACCCATGCATGACACTTCAACTAAAGTAAGTATACACAAGAACAGAACCGATTTGTAGCTCACCCCCCCCCCCCCCCACGCCTGAGGTGAGCATTAATTTGGTGGCCCCTAATTTCTTTATGGTAGAATTAATTATGTATAAATAATGCCCATGGTATCACATACATACTAAATGCCAGTGTGTATGTTGCATAAATAATCAAAACCAGCAGGGAATATATAACATAGATAACTATATAACTATATATACAATAAATATATAGCATACATAACTATAGACAAGTAAATATATTGTATACATAACTATAGACCAGCAGTGAATATATCACGTACATAACTATAGACCGCCACATTATATTGGATACATAACTAAAACGGGCTTATATACTTGTGTATATGAACTATTCTCCGCTGCCATATAGTTATGTATGTGATATACTCTCTGCTTGTGCATAAATATACATGCATATAACAGCAGTGTATATACTTCAGAAGTAGTAAAGCCAGCCTCTGACAGCCTAGAGACACTTCCTATAGACCATATATTACATGCATAACTATAGACCAGCACTGAATATATTCTATACATAACTATAGACCAGCACTGAATATATTCTATACATAACTATAGACCAGCACTGAATATATTCTATACATAACTATAGACCAGCACTGAATATATTCTATACATAACTATAGACCAGCACTGAATATATTCTATACATAACTATAGACTAACACTGAATATATTACATACATAACTATAGACAAGCACTGAATATATTCTATACATAACTATAGACCAGCACTGAATATATTCTATACATAACTATAGACCAGCACTGAATATATTACATGCATAACTATAGACCAGCACTGAATATACTCTCTGCTTGTGCATAAATATACATGCATATAACACCAGTGTATATACTTCAGAAGTAGTAAAGCCAGCCTCTGACAGCCTAGAGACACTTCCTAATAGTGCCAGCCTTGGTTACCATCCTAATGGTGCCAGTGACTTACCACTGCTTGAGGGTCCTATTCCACGGAGCGATAATTGGTCGAATGAGCTGACAGACCGCTGAGTCGATCGCTGGCCAGGAACGCCGCAGCCAGTGATTGGCTGAGCAGTCTGCCAGCTCAGGCAGGCTGCACTGAAGCTGCTGCTGCGCACGGGACCGGGAGAAAGAGGAGCGCAGCAGAGGAGGTAAAGTATGGTGTTTAACCAAGGGCTGTAAGGACATCGGTAACGATGTCCCTGCATCCCTCGCTAAACGATTATCGGGCCGTGTAATAGGCCCAGTAAATGAGTGCCAATCTAGCAGAACGGCGCTCGTTTACATCATTAGGCTCCCATCAGCCCATGGACCTGAGTCCTGTCTGGTCTGTATGATTTCCAGGTGCAGTCAGTCACGTATCTGGACGTTAGAGGAAGACGAGGGCCACAATGCAGGGCAAGCAGATCTTAAACTTTACAGCCCACACACAGTCTGCCCAGACAGCTGCCTGCCTGTGTGAACATGCACTTGTGCCATGGGAGGAGACAGGCCAGAAAGCTCAGCAGACTATGCAGTGCTGCAGCCAGCTCTGTATCTATAACAAGGGGTCATTCTCAACACATACAGCAACATAGAAGGGGATTTTTTACTGTAAAAGCAGTGAGATTATAGAGCTCTCTACCAGAGGTTTAGATGGTTAACCCACTTCAGTCTCCAGTCTGTATTATTACATCCAGGCCCCTCCGGGCCTCTTGACGTGTGGATGCTTAATTAAAGCGAAGGCTATAAAGTGTATCTGTTATAACTTTCAAAATCTAAATCTACAGTAGATGTGATGTAAAGCAAGTTTGCAATATACATTATTTTTTTTATTATCCTGCTGTAAAACAAAGCGGAACTTACCAGAAATCCAGATCCAGTCTCCTGAAGGCAGCTATATAACAGCTCTACTTAGTGTATCCAGGTCCAGTCTCCTGAAGGCAGCTATATAACAGCTATACTTACTGTATCCAGGTCCAGTCTCCTGAAGGCTGCTATATAACAGCTCTACTTACTGTATCCAGGTCCAGTCTCCTGAAGGCCGCTATATAACAGCTATACTTACTGTATCCAGACCCAGTCTCCTGAAGGCAGCTATATAACAGCTATACTTACTGTATCCAGACCCAGTCTCCTGAAGGCAGCTATATAACAGCTATACTTACTGTATCCAGGTCCAGTCTCCTGAAGGCAGCTATATAACAGCTATACTTACTGTATCCAGGTCCAGTCTCCTGAAGGCAGCTATATAAGAGCTATACTTACTGTATCCAGGCCCAGTCTCCTGAAGGCAGCTATATAACAGCTATACTTACTGTATCCAGGTCCAGTCTCCTGAAGGCTGCTATATAACAGCTATACTTACTGTATCCAGGTCCAGTCTCCTGAAGGCTGCTATATAACAGCTATACTTACTGTATCCAGGTCCAGTCTCCTGAAGGCAGCTATATAACAGCTATACTTACTGTATCCAGGTCCAGTCTCCTATATAACAGCTGTACTTACTGTATCCAGGTCCAGTCTCTTGAAGGCTGCTATATAACAGCTATACTTACTGTATCCAGCTCCAGTCTCCTGAAGGCGGCTATATAACAGCTATACTTACTGTATCCAGGTCCAGTCTCCTGAAGGCAGCAATATAACAGCTATACTTACTGTATCCAGGTCCAGTCTCCTGAAGGCAGCTATATAACAGCTGTACTTACTGTATCCAGGTCCAGTCTCCTGAGGGCAGCTATAGAACAGCTATACTTACTGTATCCAGGTCCAGCCTGCTGAAGGCAGCTATATAACAGCTATACTTACTGTATCCAGGTCCAGTCTCCTGAAGGTGGCAATATAACAGCTATACTTACTGTATCCAGGTCCAGTCTGCTGAAGGCAGCTATATAACAGCTATACTTACTGTATCCAGGTCCAGTCTGCTGAAGGCTGCTATATAACAGCTATACTTACTGTATCCAGGTCCAGTCTCCTGAAGGTGGCAATATAACAGCTATACTTACTGTATCCAGGTCCAGTCTGCTGAAGGCAGCTATATAACAGCTATACTTACTGTATCCAGGTCCAGTCTCCTGAAGGCAGCTATATAACAGCTATACTTACTGTATCCAGGTCCAGTCTCCTGAAGGCGGCTATATAACAGCTATACTTACTGTATCCAGGTCCAGTCTCCTGAAGGCAGCTATATAACAGCTATACTTACTGTATCCAGGTCCAGCCTCCTGAAGGCTGCTATATAACAGCTATACTTACTGTATCCAGCTCCAGTCTCCTGAAGGCTGCTATAGAACAGCTATACTTACTGTATCCAGGTCCAGTCTCCTGAAGGTGGCAATATAACAGCTATACTTACTGTATCCAGGTCCAGTCTCCAGTGATCCAATAACTGTCTGCTCACATAGCATCATGTACAAACACAGTGCATCAGTAACCCATTCTGCCTACACCTGCCATCTGTCATAGCATACTGTGTAAATTGTCAGTTCATTTACATTAACACAAATTCACGACATGGTAGATTCATGGTAGAGAGGAGTATGTGATATGCTGAGCTGTGATTGGCCGGAGCAGTAAGTGGATGAAAGTCCTGTGTGTGAGCTCAGCCCTGGTCCTTATCTGTGCACCATGGAGGGGGCTTTAAGCAGTGAGGGCTTCATTCACCTTTTCCTTGGTGAGTGACCTAATTATCCACCTGTTATCTGAGATTCTCTATGGCAAGAATGTGTATCCCACAGACCCAGCTGCTGCAGAGCCTCTTGTTCTTGCTTTGCTCTGGATCAGCGTTGTAGCTTTCTAGGTTGAGCTCAATTGATTTTATGGAATTTCCAACCTTTTCTATACTACCTTAAGTTTGGAGTTTGTTCCACCAGCTGCTGCAGAACTTCATAAATCACATTTGAACCTCACTCAATGGGGGGGGGGGGGGGTTAGTGGGAAAGGGTCATAACTTTTGTTGTGACATTGTACAAAATGTGCAAAGCCCGATGTATTGTGGACACTTTAACATCGTTCTGTGTAATGTGGTGAAGGATTTCAGGATTTGTCGTTTGCGGTTGTTAATCGATTCATCTATTAGAACCCTGAGGAGGATTTTATAATTCTGTGCAGCAGTGCAGAGGGGGAAAAATTGTGCAATTTATGTTAAGCCCAGTTTTTCATAAAATTTGCACACAAATGGAAATCTTTTTGTTAATAGACCTGATCGAGCTCATTGATAACCCAAACCCCAACAAGGGAGGCATCAATTGTATCAATGAGAAGGATCAGACTGTGAGAATTCTAAAGGCTGGTAACATCATGGCGAAATGGCTGGTGATCGTTCCCCCAGAGCAGCCAATCACAGCTCAGCTTACATCTTTAGATGCCAAGTTTAAAATCTTACAATGAAGAACAATGGGCTCTGTGGTGACAGTACAGAAAGAATGTGATCACTGTGCGCAACATAGATGCCGCCTTCTATGGTGGGTGAAATGATTGGTAACCACTGGGATTCGGTCATGGGAAACGCTCAGGCAGGGAGAGACCCCAAACAGGATGTGAGCCATGTAGTCCTAGGAGAAAACAGGCCACTACAGGGGCTACAAACCGCAGGAGGGCAGAACTCCTGGAGAAGTCTGTGCTGTAAACTGTACAGATTACGTCTTGATTACGTAATTTGCAGAAATCAATAGTACAGACGACTTTAAGAAACTTTGTAATTGAGTTTATTAGGCAAATCTGCCATTATCTGCATTAAAAAAAGACTTTCCCCAGGTCCCCCCCCCCTCCCTCCTCTCTCATTCTCTGCTAATTATCAGGAAATCTCGACTCTCTCTTACATCAGTTGTACCCTGTGTAACCTATGGAGAGGGGAGGGGGGAGATTAGTCTCCAGAAGAGATCAAAGGATTACACAGTGGGAGCTGTGTGAAAGCCGGTATTCAGAGGTCAGTGCTGACTTCAGAGGAGATAGCCCGGTGATGTAGCTGTAAATTAACTCTTTGTTCTCCTATTTTGGTGCTTCATCTCCCTTCACCCCTCCCCTCTCCATAGAAAACCACGAAGACAGGGGGGAGAGCTTCAAACTGCTTTTTTATGATAAAAATTTATTATTCGGCTAATAAACCCAATTACAAAGTTTCTTAAAATCACCTGTACTGTTGATTTCTGGAGAAAAAAAAATAAGTAAACGACAGTGACACTTTAAATCTGCACCTTTTCCGTGGTGTATACCAGGGCCGCAGTTGATGAATTTCCCCCTGTGACTCTTTGCATTGACTTTTAGAATTGACCAGAGAAGGATGAATTCACTGACCGACTGGTGCTCAGTGATGAGGCAAACATTCACCTCGGTAGGAACTAAATCCCCCAACCTTACAATTTATCAAGCTTATGTGAGAGGTCCATGGAAAGTAAGTGTGTTCTGTGCAAGGTTTACGGTAATGGCTGCCCTGCCTGGACATGTTAGACCAATGGTTTATAACAGAGGAAGATCTGCCAGTCCTATTCGGGACAGCGACCTCCACGTTTCCATTTGTATGTTTGCTGATACCCAAATGACTATCCACCGGGTCATTAATACAATAACCTCCTCTTACGTGTGACTGAGCAGAACCCTCGGCTATTATACATTGTAACAAATCCCAGAGATGACACCAAAGACAGTCATAAAACCAGGGGTATCCTGTAAGTGCGGGAGTCGACAGTGGCGTAGCTACCATAGAGGCAGGGTAGGCAGTTGCTATGGGGCCCCTGCAGGAGGGGGGCCCGGGGGAGAAGGTAAGAGAGTGTGTCCTTCTGCTTAACCCCTTATTTACTGCAGTGTGTAAGTGTCCCAATGTTTACTTACATGCTGCAACACAAAGAAAGGATTAACAAGCAGAAGACAGAGATCTCTGTTTCACTGCTCTGATAGCCTCTGACTCTGATAGCCACTGTTATCAGTGCACCAGCAGTGAAGTGTATATGTATATATATATATATATATATATATATATATATATATATATATATATATATATATATACACACACACACACACTGCTTTGGGTTGTGCGTAGGGAAGGGGGGCCCCTTAAAATTTTTTGCTGTGGGGCCCGTAAATCCTAGCTACGCCCCTGGGAGTCGATGGTGGTGATAATCCTGTACTGTCCATAAAAAGACGGTCCAGTCCCCACACAATAATTTGCAGTAAGTGCTGTAACATCTTGTGCCTCCAGGTGGCGCCATTTACTTACTCTTATTCTTTTCCCAACTTTTATTTGCCATGCTGTCCTTTAGCATACTGAATGTATAGAGCAGTGATCCCCATCCTGTCATCCTCCAGCTCTTACAGCTCCCATCATGCCTTCTGCTCTTAGAGCATGGTGGGAGTTGTCTTTCTGCAAAAGTTAAAAAGCCATAAGCAACGGGATGCTGGTATGAGGGAGGTCACAACCTATGTGTATTATGAAGTACAGTATAGGAATACTTTGTGCAAGCAGATGAGTTGTACAGCTTGGTTACACTGCATTGACTTATACTACAGATTATACGCGTGACCCCAGAGGTCGACATTAGATGGGACAATCCCGCCAGCTGGGTGACCTGGAGGGCGGCCTGGTTAGTAGATTAGTCAGGGCCAGGACTGCATAGACTGTAGAGTATACACAGAGAATAGTGTGGTTGTCATTCCTCTACAGTCCTGGTGTCAGCATTTAGTGATTTCTGCTGTGAAGTGTCACTTATTACATGCATGTTCCTAGCGAGGAATCCAGGATGGGATTTAACCTCATTACAGTAACTCTGGGAATTTTCTTTTTTTTTTTTATATATTGTTGCTTCTGTAGTGCAGCATAGGCTTTTATTAGCGAGTAAGGGTAATCGGCCGAATCGTCCCCATTTGGCCCCACTCTGCCGCTTTATTGCTCTGTGACATAGAACGATCAGCCAATGATCGTGTCATCGGCTGATCGTTCATTTAGTGCTAGACCTAAAATCATCATTCCCCCACCGCGCATCGCTACGGTTGAATAGCGGTGCACGGCGGGCGACGGACGATTTGAGAAGCAGGAGCATACATTAACTGTCAGGTCTTTTGCTCCGCTCTGTCTTCCTCCCCGAGTCCCGCGCGCTCTATCTTCATAATGGCCGGTCAGCTGACTGAGCACTCAGCCAATCACAGGCCAGGACCCCCGCGGCCTGTGATTGGCTGAGTGGCCTGTCAGCTGACCGGCCATTCTGAAGCCAGAGCGCGCGGGACTCGGGGAGGAAGACAGCGCGGAGAAGACGACCTGACAAGTAATGTATGCTGCAAGGACATCTGTAACGATGTCCCTGCAGCCCTCGCTCAACAATCATCGGGCCGTGGAATAGGCCCAGTAAACGAGTGGCGATCTAGCAGATCGGCGCTCGTTTACATCGTTGATCGGGCCCTCCTCGGCCCGTGGAATAGGACCCTAAGGCTATATTCACACACAGTGAACAACCGGCCGTTCCGTGACCCCGGCGCGCATCAGCCGGAGCCGCTCGCTTCATAGTGTGAACTGACAGGGCTTCCTACGGCCGCAATTCATTGAATTGCGGCCGCAGAAAACTGACATGTCAGTTATTTGCGGGGCCGCATGGGATCCTGGCCGGAGTGTATACGATGTGTATACGCTCCAGCCTGGATCCCATTCAAACTAAGGCATTGTTACACCCCGCAAAAACTACGGCCGTTGTTGCCATCGGTAACAACGGCCGTAGTTTTATGTAGTGTGATGCAGATTGTAGATGCTATATACAGGCTTTGCTTTACAGCCATACTGAAATGATTTCTCTACCACTGCAATGATATCCTTATGCTGCCTACAATTCCCTTTGCAGAGAGGGGGTAGAAATAGTTTATACTGTATGAATAAAAAGTCACTTGATCTGTAATTGGAAACCTAGAAGACTGTCGGCAGGTAAAGTCCCCCCCCCCCCCCCCCTCCATCTAGTCGGCCCCTTCAGTATTCCCCTTATTATTATCTTAGGATAGATGTATGTATATACCAGGCAGGTTACATCTTGTTATTGTAGATTTGCCTACCACCTCTGCTGGAAGTTTGTTCCAAACATCTACTACTCTTTCAGTAAAATAATATTTTCTCACGTTGCTTCTGACCAATCGGTCTGATCCAATCGGGGTGGCGTCCATTACCGTCTCATTGCGTCTCTAAATCCATAGAGACCTGAACTTCCGGATTAGCAGAAGAACTTGCCGCTTATCCAGAAGCTGTTCATCATGACAGATACGCTGTAATAAAGATTTGTGCTTACACGCTGAATACAGCCTGGATTGTGTAATCGTACTAGACTGTGACCTGCATGAGTGGCTGCTCAGCTGTATGGAGGTAGGTAGTATAGCCCGGCCTGTTCTGTATAGTTCACCATAGCTGTCCGACATTGGAGCTCGGTCAGACATGTCCCTCTAACTTCCTTATTCCGACTCCGCGCCCTCAGACAGATGGTAATCCTATAAGTAATGGGTCAGTCTGTCTATACATATCGCCGTGCGGCCTCGTTGATGGCTCCTTCATTCACTTACCTTGTATCGCTATTAGGACCCTCTACCTTAATTTACACCTAATTCAGTCTCCTCTCCACTTATAAGACTTATTAAGGTAAAGGTAGAAGTAGAGGACGTTTACTATGGATGCAAGGTTATAGCGTGTAACTCTGTATGCATTGGTACCTCTCCCTGCAGGGTTATAGGGGTGATCCGCTTATAAGATAAAGGCTCCTAGCAACTAGCCACATGACTTTTCAAAACTTTAAGGGGTCTTCTAACTAGAAACTAATGGCTATTCTTAGGGCCAGGTGCTGCCCCCGCAACTACGCTTACAGAGTGACCTGGGGTCCTCTAGCTGCAGCTCTCACATTATGGAGGGGAGAAAGGGTGAAGACGGTAAGACTCCGCTCAAAGCCAGTAGCACAGCGGGTCCACGTCCGCTGCCCGATACAAGAGGGCACAGCAGTAAGGCTTGTCCCGCAAGAAACAAACCCTGCTATGGCTGTTTGAAGCCGAGGAAGAAAGACAAAAATGAAAAAACAAAAACTTCAGTCTTGTGTCCTTTAAAGTGAATCTCTGTCCCCCGGTCACTTACCAAGCTGGCTGCACCACTGGGTAGAGCTAAATGAAATCTTAAAAAAAAACTAACTTTATTTAAGCTGTGAATGGTGTCAAAGAGGCGGAGCCTATCATTCCCTGGAGCCACGATGTCTCACTGTGCTGTATGCAGAATGTACGTGGCTGATCATAGCGGTACGTCATAAAAGGGCAAGGCCCCAGAGAATAATAGGCTCCGCCTCTAACACATTCACAACCCAAACAAAGATATTTTTAAAATAAAATCAGACTTGGGCAACAAAGGTTTGTTGTGAATGCTTTCTTTCAGATCTATGGGCATACTATGCACACAATGGTAGTAATTTATATAATGTGTCCGTATTTTGGCACCAAAAGGCATCCTGAGAAACGGCCAACAAGACGATGGGGGAACGTAGCCTGACAGTGTTATCACATACTGTATCTCCTGTCCTTTATTAAAGGAGAAGTCCAGTGAAAATTTGTATTAAAGTTTTGTTTTCCCCCCTCAAAAAAAAGTTATACAAATCCCCAATATACACTTATTACAGGAAATGCTTATAAAGTGCTTTTTCCCCTGCACTTACTACTGCATCAAGGCTTCACTTCCTGGATAACATGGTGATGTCACTTCCTGGATAAAATCGTGATGTCATGACCAGACTCCCAGAGCTGTGCGGGCTGTGGCTGCTGGAGAGGATGATGGCAGGGGGACACTGAGGGACACAGGGCACTGGAGGGACACTGAGCATCCCCCTGCCATCATCCTCACCAGCAGCCACAGCCCGCACAGCTCTGGGAGTCGGGTCGTGACATCACCATGTTATCCAGGAAGTGAAATCACCATGGTATCCAGGAAGTGAAATCACCATGGTATCCAGGAAGTGACATCACCCTGATATCCAGGAAGTGACATCACCATGGTATCCAGGAAGTGACATCACCATGGTATCCAGGAAGTGACATCACCATGTTATCCAGGAAGTGAAGCCTTGATGCAGTAGTAAGTGAAGAGAAAATGCACTTTATAAGCATTTCCCGTAATAAGTGTATATTGGGGATTTGTATAAATTTTGGGGGGACAATACAATACTTTAATAAAAATTCTCGCCAGACTTCTCCTTTAAGCAGCCAAAGAGTCATCTCTGAACTCAATGAGAAAACCGATAATAAACGATTTCTGATTCATTTTCCCGTGTCCCCATCTTCATCTCTTTCCAGCCTGACCCCATTCATGTGCTGTGGTTGTCGTTTATCGCGACGGCTGTCGGCGCCTCCGCTCGCTGGTAGGAAACACATCGCAGTCTTATTTACATTGTCACAAAACTCTATAACTGTTTTGGGTAAAATTGAATAATTTGTTTTCTGCTGTGTAAATGTCTCCCCTGGAATGCAATTAATTCTGAATACACTGATGTATGGCGCAGTCATTCCGGGGCCGCCACAATAGCTTCCCCTAATAAATTGCAAATGTTATGTTTATTTGTTCATGTAAAATGTTACATTTGCGTATTTGTATTATCGCCTGAGAGAGTGTAGCACCAAGATCATTTATAAACCTAAGATGTACAGCGAAAGAAACATGGCCAGTCAGATGGATCCAGATCTTTACAGAGAAACATGGCCGGTCAGATGGATCCAGATCTTTACAGAGAAACATGGCCGGTCAGATGGATCCAGATCTCTATAGAGAAACACGGCCGGTCAGATGGATCCAGATCTCTATAGAGAAACATGGCCGGTCAGATGGATCCAGATCTCTATAGAGAAACATGGCCGGTCAGATGGATCCAGATCTCTGTGGAGAAACATGGCCGGTCAGATGGATCCAGATCTCTGTGGAGAAACATGGCCGGTCAGATGGATCCAGATCTCTGTGGAGAAACATGGCCGGTCAGATGGATCCAGATCTCTATAGAGAAACACGGCCGGTCAGATGGATCCAGATCTCTATAGAGAAACATGGCCGGTCAGATGGATCCAGATCTCTATAGAGAAACATGGCCGGTCAGATGGATCCAGATCTCTATAGAGAAACATGGCCGGTCAGATGGATCCAGATCTCTGTGGAGAAACATGGCCGGTCAGATGGATCCAGATCTCTGTGGAGAAACATGGCCGGTCAGATGGATCCAGATCTCTATAGAGAAACACGGCCGGTCAGTGAAAATTTAATCACATAGCGGAATCTATTCCACAAATTGCTGCAATGCTGAAGGTCAGAGGAGATCTTACCCTCCACTACATGGGGGGACTGGGCTGTTATAAAGTTGACAGGCGCTGGGCGATAGAAGATATAGGGCAAAGTCCAAAGCACATGTCAAGGTTTCATCTACAACCACGGCTGCCAACTGCGGGGATTTGAAACCCCACTATTCTGCGTATGAGGCTTCATTTACTTTTATTATAGCTGTGGTGGTAATGCTTGCTGTTGGATAGATCTTCGCCCTATGCGGGGTGTATGTGACCCTCCTTGATTTCCCACCACCATTTACCCTCTGTATGAACAGCAGCGGACGGCGGCTTCTTCTCCAGGGAATGCAGGTGATCGATCACAGCCCCATATCCCAGTGTAGATCCGCATGTGAAGCATTTGTTTAGATAATGGCGTGCCAGGATGTGTGATTGATGGCCAGGCCATTAGAACTCTTATATGATGGAGCGGGGGCTGATTGCTCCATACTCGGTGGTCTTGTTACTTGTATTTACATTAGCTGCACCTCTCAATGATTTATTCTGTACATTACATGTAGATGTTTCCGCTCCGGTCCAGGCAATCCATACTAGGCCGGGGGCTGTGGCCACTGTCAATCCCCTTTCATATTAATCTCACTTCTGATTGATTATTGCTCGCTGTATCACACTTTCCGCTTCACTTACCTTGTACATCGGACAGTTTTCTTCAGATGATTTTATCGTTATTTTTTGCAGCCATCATCATTTTGGTGTTGTTGCAATATGTATTTTTTTTGTGTATTATGTCAGAATTATGTATTTTTAGTTTGTGTCAGAATTAAAACCACAATTACATAACATCTAACTTTTTTTTATACTAATTGTAAAGGAGTTTTACAGATTTTGTGTAAATGGTTTACTTGTTCCGTAATCCAGTGTCACATACGGGGATCTGACAAGGCCCCTCATGTTAATCTCATCCTTGTGTGACATAAGCTACTGAGAACGCAGTGGGTATCTCCCCCCTAACCCGCCGTGGTATGGGATTTTAACAAGTCACAGGTTTCTAAACCTTTCCTAACCTTCCCCCTGTTCCTGCAGGGATTGTGTTTCACATGCTGGGCAGATTGTGTAGTATATTTACAGTATATATATATATGGCAACAATCTAATGTGTATGGTGTATTTTATCTCCTCGGAGAAGCTGCGTAGGTTACTGTGACAATATTGAACCCTCATAAACCTATGCTGTTCAGATACATTCGACCCGTAACTGTACTGACACCTTGCCGCCCCCTGTCTCCTGGTGCCAGTATTTAGAGGAAAAACAACTTATCAATGTGGTGCGGTGGAGCGGGCAATGAAACTGGCGTGGCCTACAGCATCGCTTCCCTAGAGAGTTGCCGCACGCCTAAGGCACTGATGTTTTGGGCCACACCAGTTTTAGTTCCCGCACCATATTAAGTCGTTTTTCCTCTAAATACCAACCCCCGAACCGGACACTGCATGAGTACCTTTATAAACGTGGTGCCGGTACAGAGTAGCTTTAATGGTGCGTTCACACCTACAGGATCTGCAGCTGATTTTCTGCAGCAGATTTCATTTAAATAACTGAGCACAGCATCAAATCTGCTGCAGATCTGCTGCAGATCCTGTAGGTGTGAACGCACCCTAAAGCATTATTGTGACTTAAAGAGATTATCTAGGATTAGAAAAGCACTGCTACTTAAAAACACAGCGCCCCCCTGTCCTCAGGTTTTGTGTGGTATTACAGCTACAGTCACTGCCAAAGCCCACACCCAACCTAAGGATGGAGATGCTGCTGCTTTTGGAAGAAAGATACCACGTTACTCTAAACCTGGATAACGTCTTAAGTTTTCTAGAAGCAGCCCTGGAAATTTTATGCCGTTACTGTCACACAAGAAAAAAAGCAAACATGTGACATGAGACACAGACATGGTGATGGGCGATGCTTTTAACTAGGCCAGCAGATGCACGATTCTGCAGGTACACAGCAGTATTCCCACAAAGCTGCTCCGCCATGAACAATCGCTGCTGGGGACTATGTCATGTTAGCAGTAAAACTGCTGTGTACCTGCAGAGTTATCAGTCTAGTTATTAGGGTGAGTGGGCATGCTTCCTGACGCATTTCCGGTGCTCACTGTGGCTTATCCTTACAATGAATGGTAAAACCTGTCGGTAAGTAACACAGGGTCACACCAGTCACAATAGGTGGTGGATACAGCTCATTTTCCTTTCCCCCCTCTCTGCATGGGGACCTCCACACAGCTCACAAAGCATGCCCACAACACTCTACTGAGTCAATGATTTAGGTCATGGACAGAGGTGGCAGCAGAGAGCACTGTGTCACACTGGAGAGAATAAACCACTTCCTGTAGGACATACAGCAGCTGATAAGTATTGGAAGACTGGAGATTTTTAAGTAGAAGTAAAAATACAAATCTATAGAACTTTGAGCCCAGATTATTAAAATTTTTTTCCCTACAAAAGGGGGGGGGGAGGGTGCAGGAAGCTAGATTCTAAAACCACAGGAGAAGAAGGGGAACTGCATAGATTCCTCAATAGACAGAGAGGAGATGCAGGAGATACTTATTTGTGAATTGACATCTATTATCCCTTTAGATTTTAGGATCCAGTATTGAGTCTTCTTCTCTTTTACAGAACTGCAGTTTCCCAGTAAGAATGATCCACCTGCAAAACCGGGCAAGGTACGGTCAGTAAGAGCGCTGAAACATACAGGATAATGCGAGATAGCGTACAGGACCGGATCAGGGGGCCGTGTCATTGGGCGGTCTCTGTGTCCTATTACATGGGACAATTATCGTGCAGAAAATCGGTATCAGTCAAACTTAAACGATAATGGTTCCATGTGTATGCAGACAACCATCGAGGCATAAATCGTTCATGTGTCGTTGGCCGTTGTTTAGAGCTGACCCTAAAGTCATCGTTAATCGTTCGCTAATCGATCAGTGTAATTCAACCTCATTCCTTCATTTGCTAGGATCAGATGAAGTAAACGATCGGAGTAACAATTGTATCACACGACTATTGTTCTGTGTAATATGTGAACGATTTTAGGTTAACGATAAATTATCTTGTTTGCCATCGTTGATCGTTAATCATTGATTGTTAAAAATCGCTTAATCTAAACTGGCCCCAGTTGAGAGTTAGAACTATGTGACACTAGTTGGGTATGATGTCACCCGACAAATGTCAAATACCAAAATCTCCTGACGTTGGAAGCAGGGTTGTGGTGTAGCTTTCTGAGCTTCTCCATCCATTGGAGATCATACATTACCTCCATTACCCTGGAATGGTTCATCTTCTAGTGGAGCTATTAAAGTAGAAAATGTGTTTGTCCAGCCCTGATGGTATCATACAGTCCTGTGTTGCATCATTGCTCCTGGACCTGTGTGTGAACATAGCCAGTGATCTAGGAATAGACGTTGGGACGTTCAGACAGTGCGTCCTCCGTTATTAGTGATCTCTTGTCTTCTCTTTTCAGATCCCCCCCTCTGCTGTGTCCAGGGAATCGGTCGCCCCCCAGTCTTCTCTATTCAGAGACCCCCCACAATCTACACAAGTCCCTTCTGTCATTCAACCCTGCCGATCTGTACTGAAGACTCCAGACATGGACCCAGACAGCGTCCACATCTCACCACTAGGTAACAGCTGAGCCCGGTCATCTGGAATGGAACGGACGTCCTAGAATCTAACCGGAGGATAAATAAGACATAGCAGCTGAGAACAGAGAGCAACTAGTAGTTAGTATGGTTGATAAAACACTATCTGTAACCCAGAGCAGCCGTATGATGTAGATGCCGGGGGAGGAAACCAGTCTGCCCTAAAAAAGGAAGCATTTTCCTCCGAAGTGGCGAATTGTTAAAAGATCTGCTACGCAAAATACTATTGTAGAAGTAGAAAACGCGACTGGGGCCGCCTGTTTACACAGCGCAATGAGTGGTAATCAATTAAAGGGGAACTGTCCGAGGAGGAAGCGATGTCCCTTACCTTCCTCCTTGGCGTCGTTCCGGTGCAGTTAGTAGTTTGCGCCATGGTCTGGGCACTGCCCGTCCATGGGGCCGATCAAGACTGCCCCTGGCAGGCCCGCCCCTCTCTCATTGTAATCAATGGAGCAGGCCGGCCGTGTGCAGTCTTTATCTGCGCTATAGGGGCAGTGCTGCTAATGGTCTTACCGGACCGTGGAGAAAACTACTATCTGCACCGAAACGGCACAGAGGAGAAAGGTAAGAGACATACCCTCCTCCTCAGCGTCTCCTGTGCAGTAGGGACATATGGTCTAACCTGCTAATCCTCTTTAAATGGTCGCACAAAAGATCCAATCTGGACGTTGAGCAAGTGCTTGCTCGTTCGTCAATAATCACTGGCCCTGTTAAATGGGACGGTCATCAGAAACAAGCGCTCCTAGGGACATTCATTTACCTGATCGCTGACCCATTAGATTTACAGGGTCAGTGTTATCTCAGCCTTCTCCCATTGACATTCTCCAGAAAAATGACCAATTCCTAATGGCAGCCAGTGCTTACAACTCGGTGCTCCTCCATTATCTACCACTGAACCCCTTTATATAGATTTTCCCTCTCTCTACATTCAGAACATATGCATGCTCGGCTGAGCTGCGCACTCGTGTGTATGGAGAGATGGGGAGAGGCAGCCATGTGTATAGGAAGGGGGCAACACGGACCTGTATTTTTCTGTATGTAAATTACCGATTGTAATGTGTCTTCTGGTTGTAGATATCGGTAAGGTGCTGTCTCCGATCTCGTCTCCTGTGTGTGACACAATTGCTCCGGCTGTGAAGGAGAGTCCACAATGCTGCCCAGTGAAGGCTGAGAGTACCGAGCCGGAGGTGATTCTTTCCCTATACACTCTTTAAGCTGATAGAAATGCTGTATGGTTTATTGTTTCCTCCTTCTCGTGGTAGGTTACATAGTGGGTTTTGTTTACCAGAATGTTAGAAATAATCAACGTATTGTCCTTATAATGGCCACCAAATTATATGCTGTGGCCATTCAGATTATCCTGCCTGTTCGGATGATAGAGGGGGGGCACATCAACCAGTGGTGTCCTGAGGGTGTAACCAAACCGCTTGTATTTATTGCCGCTCTGTCATTTAACAAAACTTCACCCTGTGATAGAGATGTGTAAAAGGTTTTGAGCTGTCGGGTGCTCAGACCCCCATCAATCACTAGAAAGAGTCTGGATGAGTGCACTGCTGAGCGCTTCACTGACCATTTCTCTCATCACTGCAGAAGATGGGCCATAGACTTACTAACATTTTCATCTGCTGCAGCTGACATTAGGAGAGAAGTGCTCAGCCTAGTGCTTCTTCCTGCTCATTCTATCAACCATTGGCAACTCCAGCCTCTCTCTCCTAACTGGTCAGTCTCCAGCCCATCTCTCTCCTCTCCTGATGGATCAGTCTCCAGCCCCTCTCTCTCCTCTCCTGATGGATCAGTCTCCAGCCTCTCTCTCTCCTCACCTGATGGATCAGTCTTCAGCCCCTCTCTCTCCTCACTTGATGGATCAGTCTCCAGCCCCTCTCTCTCCTCACCTGATGGATCAGTCTCCAGCCCCTCTCTCTCCTCTCCTGATGGATCAGTCTCCAGCCCCTCTCTCTCCTCTCCTGATGGATCAGTCTCCAGACCCTCTCTCTCCTCTCCTGATGGATCAGTCTCCAGACCCTCTCTCTCCTCTCCTGATGGATCAGTCTCCAGACCCTCTCTCTCCTCTCCTGATGGATCAGTCTCCAGACCCTCTCTCTCCTCTCCTGATGGATCAGTCTCCAGACCCTCTCTCTCCTCTCCTGATGGATCAGTCTCCAGACCCTCTCTCTCCTCTCCTGATGGATCAGTCTCCAGACCCTCTCTCTCCTCTCCTGATGGATCAGTCTCCAGACCCTCTCTCTCCTCTCCTGATGGATCAGTCTCCAGCCTCTCTCTCTCCTCACCTGATGGATCAGTCTTCAGCCCCTCTCTCTCCTCACTTGATGGATCAGTCTCCAGCCCCTCTCTCTCCTCACCTGATGGATCAGTCTCCAGCCCCTCTCTCTCCTCTCCTGATGGATCAGTCTCCAGCCTCTCTCTCTTTGCTCCTGATGGATCAGTCACCAGCCTCTCTCTTTTCTCTCCTGATGGATCAGTCTCCAGCCCCTCTCTCGCCTCTCCTGATGGATCAGTCTCCAGCCCTCTCTCTCTCCCCTCCTGATGGATCAGTCTCCAGCCCCTCTCTTTTCTCTCCTGATGGATCAGTCTCCAGCCCCTCTCTCGCCTCTCCTGATGGATCAGTCTCCAGCCCTCTCTCTCTCCCCTCCTGATGGATCAGTCTCCAGCCCCTCTCTCTCTCCTCCTGATGGATCAGTCTCCAGCCCCTCTCTCTCCTCTCCTAAAGGATCAGTCTCCAGCCCCTCTCTCTCCTCTCCTGACAGTAAAAAGTGCAATAATAAAATATAATATTCACATTTGCTGATAGATTTATTTGCAGACATAAATCTATGTAGACGGAGATATGCTGAGCAGCAGTATTATAAAGATCAGTATACAGTATATATCTGCTGTAGCTGTATATATCCCAGCGGTGACTTTATAGATGTGACAAATGTATCTGTATATCTGGAACTTCCTCCCCCTATCGATCTGATCGCTGCGGCAGCTAATGTCCTGTCATATGAATGTTGGATTTTTCCACCAGGCTTCATTCGTCTCTAAGAAAGAAGAATTTCCTGAGATTAAAGACGCAGCTGCCGACCCTGAAGGATCCTCTGACTGTAAGAACGACCCCGGAGATATTCTGCAAAAGGCGGAATGTGAGTCCCAATCCCGTGATTGTCTCCCCTCACGGATTGGTAAATTCTGGAAGCCTTTATCTTGCATTATGTTTACTCTGATTTTATTGGGAAATAAGCCAACAAACAAATGCGATCCAAACATTGAAACAAATGATGAATACATTGGCATAAGATGCAACCGTGATACATAGCACATCACATTTTCCATAGAACATGAAGCAGAACAATGACTGTACTGAGGATCCAAGATGGCTACGCACCAATACTGATAAAACTATGTGTAACCTAGCACCAAACGGTGCTACAATTTTTAGAGGAACATGTACGACAATAAGCACCCTCAAATGACCCTAAATCATAGGATTAATAAAGATAAAACCTGGTTGCAGTGCAACGAGGGCTCTAAGAAAAAGACAGAAAAAAGGAGAAGAGACATACAAGACAACACATAACAAACAAAGAAAGGAGAAAAGAAGAAAAAAAAAAAGGGGGGGGGAGGGGTAGGGGGGTGGAAGAGGAGGGGGACGGGGATGGAAAAGGGGAGGGGGCAGGGAGCACATACCTGCAGCACCACAGACCCGCCTCAGTTTCCAGACACCTCTAAAGAAAGTTAGCGAAATCTGGCGACTCAACAAAGAGCGTCCACGCCGTCCAGATCTTACGGCACACCTCCGATCGGCCCTGCACCCCGGCTACAAACTCCTCCGCCCTTTGGATTCCCTGCATCTCCGTGAACCACTCCTGCAGTGCAGGAGTGTCAACCGTCTTCCAGTGTCGTGGTATCACAGCTCTCGCAGCCGCAACAACATGTCGCAGCACGCCCTTCTTGTGAAGTGACATCGAGCCAGGCAGTAAAGAAAGGAGCATGGCCTCCGGGGTATTAGCTATACGTTTGCCTGAGTATGCCTCATACACTCCGAGAACTCCTTCCCAGAACACCTTGATTTTAGGGCAGCTCCACCAAATATGGAGTAGGGTACCCTCCTCCACCCCACATCGCCAGCAATGATCAGAAGACTCAGGATACATGCGGTGTATGGTGGTCGGGCATCTGTACCACCTGGTCAATAGTTTATAACTTTTTTCCTTGGAGCGGGAGGAGAGAAGAGAGCCCGTGCGTTAACGCGCAGATTTTTAAAGTCTCCTCAGGGGAGAATGTAGTATTCAGGTCCTTCTCCCACAAGGCGAAGAAGGACGCCCGGTCTGTATGGCATAAGGACAAAAGCAGGCCATACATTTTTGATAGGGTCCCTTTTCCCTCTCCACTCAAAAGAAACCACTTGTCGAAGTCGGTTAGAGGCGGGGGGGAGGAGGACACACCCAGCCCCAGGGATGCTATGAAGGAACTCAATTGGTTATATTCGAGCCAGGGCAGTCTCCCCGCCGGGCAATCAGCGGATGTCAGCGGTGGCAGTCTAGAATTCACAAGGATCTGATGAACCCTGGGTCGTGTATCTTTCTGCCAAACCAGGTAAGTATGAGCTGTAAGTGCCGGTTGAAACGCAGGGTTTTCAAAGAGAGGCGTCATGGGACCCGGTCTCGAAGAGAGTGAGTGCCGTGCGATCCAATTATCCCAGATAGCCAACGTGTGTTTGGTCAAGAAGGGCCAGCCCTGCTGTGTGTCCCGATCTGCTTTCGACAACCAGGGAGCTATTGTTAACGTTAAGGGAGCAATTGCAGCCTCCAGCGCCACCCACCGCTTAGTAGTGTGATGGTTTATCTTGCATTATTAAAGGAGTTGTACAGGATTAGAAAAGACACAGCTACTTCCTTGCAAAAACAGCACCACCCTCTGTTTCCAGGTTGTGTTGGGTATTACAATTCATCTCCACAGCAGATAGAGTAGAAAGCTGAGGGCACTCACCGCTCTGTTGCAATGTGCTGCATTTCAAGAATGCAGTTAAAATTTCAGTGGAGCTTTTCACTCTTCAGCAAACTCCAAACCACATCGCAGTATAGACACCAACATGATGGCCATTTCACACGCATGCGCGTTTCATCAGAGTAGCGCCCCTCCCGTAGGTCTCAGGTGAAATACCCGCTGTGACGTACGTGAAGTGGGCGTTACAGAAGTTTTTTATTGCATAAATATGCTCGTAAAACCTGCGGTCTAACGACCTTAAGGTTTTCCCAATATAAAATAAGCCACATGAGCACACAATTGCATCAACTAAACCTTTTATTTTGCAACATATAAAGTGGTTTGTCGCATCTAATTCCACCTAGGGTTAATGTTTTTGTTACTAGTGCTTGTTTGCACCGTGAACCGTTAGATTGGCACAACGCGAGTATCCAAGGCGGAGCTTCGGAGGGCGGTAGAGAAGGCCTTTAATAAAGATAGAAAATCCTTATTGTATAATAGGAGTAAAATCAGCAAAAGCATAAATTCACGTTTGCCTTTAAGTACAGTCCAATGGCAACTATAAAAGAGGTAATTAAGAAAAATTGGTACCTGCCATATAACGATCCAGTTTTGTCTAAACAACTTGCAGAGAGGCCAACAGTAGCGTTCAAAAGGTGTAAAACTTTAAAAGACATTTTAGTCCACAGTAATTCTAAAAGCGTAAGAGACACTCGAGAACCGTTATGGTTAAAATCTATGATTCCTAAAGGCATGTTTAAATGTGGGAGTTGTTCATGGTACGAACAAGCACTAGTCACAAAGTCGCACTCCACCACAGTTTCGTTATGCTTCTTAGTTTATTTTATTATCATATGTATATACACGCAAAGTTCTGCTCCGGGTAAAATTGGCACATATGGTTTACATTGTTTTTCTGGTTGTATCATATACCATTAAAGATGGCCGCCACTGTCATCCCAGCACACATGGAACTCCGGCCGCCACTGTCATTCCAGCACGCATGGAGCTCCATCCGCTACTGTCATCCGAGCGCGCATGGAGCTCCAGCTGCCACTGTCATCCCAGCACGCATGAAGCTCCAGCTGCCACTGTCATCCCAGCACGCATGGAGCTCCAGCCGCCACTGTCATCCCAGCACACATTGCACCAGCACACATGGAGCGCCAGCTGCCACTGTCATCCCTCCACGCATGGAGCTCCGGCAGCCTCTGTCATCTCAGCACGCATGGAGCTCCATCCGCTACTGTCATCCCAGCACGCATGGAGCTCCGGCCACCGTCATCCCAGCACACATTGCACCAGCACACATGGAGCTCCAGCCGCAACTGTCATCCCAGCACGCATGGAGCTCCAGCCGCAACTGTCATCCCAGCACGCATGGAGCTCCGGCCGCCACTGTCATCCCAGCACGCATGGAGCTCCGGCCGCCACTGTCATCCCAGCACGCATGGAGCTCCGGGCGCCACTGTCATCCCAGCACACATGGAGCTCCGGCCGCCACTGTCATCCCAGCACACATGGAGCTCCGGCCGCCACTGTCATCCCAGCTCACATGGAGCTCCGGCCGCCACTGTCATCCCAGCACACATTGCACCAGCACACATGGAGCTCCAGTCGCCACTGTCATCCCAGCACGCATGGAGCTCCATCCACCACTGTCATCCCAGCCCACACGGAGCTCCGGCCGCCACTGTCATCCCAGCACGCATGGAGCTCCGGCCGCCACTGTCATCCCAGCACGCATGGAGCTCCGGCCGCCACTGTCATCCCAGCACACATGGAGCTCCGGCCGCCACTGTCATCCCAGCACGCATGGAGCTCCGGCCTCCACTGTCATCCCAGCTCACATGGCACCATCTCCTTAGCCTTCTGCCACCCACCAATATATACTGGTTGAGAAAGGTTAATAAATGACCAAAACTTTTTAACTTTAATGGTATACGATACAACTAGAAAAATTGTGTAAGCCATATGTGCCAATTTTACCTGGAGAAGAACTTTGTGTGTATATATGATGATAAAATAAACCAAAAAGCTTAAAGAGTCACTGTCGTATTTTTTTTTTTTTGCAGAAATCAATAGTCCAGGCGATTTTAAGAAACTTTGTAATTGGGTTTATTAGCCAAATCTGCCATTATCTGCATGTAAAAAGCCTTTTCCCAGGTCCCCCCCTCCTTCCTCTTTTTCATCCACTCTGAAAAATCTGAAAATTGTGACTTGTTGCAGGAGACGTCCCCTGTCTGCTCTAGGGAGAGGGGAGGGGGGAGGAGGAAGGAGGGAGTTAGCCGGCAGCAGAAAGCAGATAACAGAGGATTACAGGCACGGAGCTGGGTGACAGCTGTAATCCGAGCTCAGACAGGTCACTGGTGACTGTCCAAGAAGATAACGGGTGAGATATTTGTAGATGAACTCTTTGTTGTCCTGTTTTGGTCTTTTGTTTAGCTCTCTCCATAGGAGAACAATGAAGACAGGGGGGGAGAGCTTCAAACTGCTTTTTCATGATAAAAATGCATTTTTGGGATAATAAACCCAATTACAAAGTTTCTTAAAATCGCCTGGACTATTGATTTCTGCAAAAAAAAAAATCACGACAGTGACACTTTAAGAGAGGTTCCCTGACTAGTCAGATCCGTTCATGTATTCTAGGTCTCATTTATTATGAAGCAATGTAGATGTGGGTGGCATAAGATAGACCAATGCTGTCTGCATCGTTCTGCAGTCCGGTATAGCCGCTGTGTGACGTGGAGGCTCCAATTCTAATAACGTGTGCAGTATATGTCTTATCCAGGACAACACCACCATATGACAACTCTGCCAGATCTGGGGATCCCTCCAGCCTATGGGGCACTGTATGTGGAATGTAGCAGATCCGGCTCCTTTCATCATTGTCGGACAAGTGTGCAGGGATTACCTATCTGTATGATGGGAATCTTTATTACGGGGCCCTCAATTACAATAAATCTTCATGTTTATGCTTTAACCCCAGATCCAGCATCTGATGATTTGCAAAAAACTGAAACGGATAAAAGTCCTGTGGAGAATGGTGTCGGGTCTAATCCAGGAGATGGTGACGAGATGACAACGCCGGAAAAGGTAGTGTAACTGTGATGTGTATAAAACTATCTGCCATCCTGGACACAGTGATCCTGGTGACCAGGCCTGCTGGTGTATAGTGGTATACAGGACAGAGATGATGGGAGATCCTGGTGACCAGGCCTGATGGTATATAGTGGTATACAGGACAGAGATGATGGGAGATCCTGGTGACTGGGCCTGCTGGTATATAGTGGTATACAGGACAGAGATGATGGGAGATCCTGGTGACTGGGCCTGCTGGTATATAGTGGTATACAGGACAGAGATGATAGAAACATAGAAGATTGTCGGCAGAAAAAGACCACTGGGTCCATCTAGTCTGCCCTTTTAGTATTTCCCTTATTATCTTAGGATAGATATATGTTTATCCCAGGCGTGTTTAAATTCTGTTATTGTAGATTTACCAACCACCTCTGCTGGAAGTTTGTTCCAGGTATCTACTACTCTTTCAGATGATGGGAGATCCTGGTGACCAGGCCTGCTGGTATATAGTGGTATATAGGATAGAGATGATGGGATATCCTGGTGACTAGGCCTGATGGTATATAGTGGTATATAGGACAAAGATGATGGGAGATCCTGGTGACCGGAGCTGCTGATATATAGTGGTATACAGGACAGAGATGATGGGAGATCCTGGTGACCAAGGCCTGATGGCATATAGTGGTATACAGGACAGAGATGATGAGAGATCCTGGTGACCGAGCCTGCTGGTATAAAGTGTGCGATGCCCTGGCCCCTAGGGGCCACTCCGCAGTGTAGATGGTGCTAACAGGCAGGAACCGGGGCAGCTGTAGGGTATAGGGTTGTCACGGTGAAGGCACGAGGGTGATACAGCTGGAAACCGGGCTCCTGACCATGACCATGCTCCATGACCATGCGGGAATACTGGGCATGCGATTTCTCGTTGTCCTTAGTCAGGGCACCAATTATCACACCAATGCCAAGGTTCAGAAACAACGGTAGTTGTATATTTATTGTAACGGTGGTAACAACACCGTAGCAACAGTCTCTCCGGATGCAACCGGGTATAAGGCAGACTAGTATAAAGCAGAGTAATGGGTGATGCTGCATTAGGCTGTGAGAGTAGCGTGCTGAATGATGGGAGTAGTAGTGAAACTGAAGTTGAGATGATGGGTGGAATGAGACTTGAATGACATACTTGCTGTGGATGATTAGAGAAGATGATGAGAGGAATGACTGAAGAATCGACACCCAGATGAGAATCTTGAGACTTGAGACAGGAACACAGCCAGTGGACTGGAGCAGCACAGCACACGCAGGCCTCTCTCTTAGCAGGGAGAGAGAACAGACACAGAACTTGTCCACTGAAGGTGGAGAACAAGACTGAGGTAGAACAGGAAGTCACATGGTAACCCCAGCCAAAGCTTGATAACCATTGGGGGTACCATGGCAACAGGGCACAGACACGTGACATCCAGCCATTGCATCATCACACCATTAGGCATATACAGTGAAATATACATGAGAAGTACCATACTTGAACACTGGGGGGGCGACATAATACCATTAGGCACTGATACCAAAATATACATACAAGAAAATGAATGGAATAGCAGACCTGAATACTGCAGGGGGGCGACACAATACCCGCAGTTTGCAGTGGACCATAGCTTTCCAGAACAGAACTGGTCATAGTAAGTGTGAGGATAAGAGGGCTGTTCTGGGACACTGCAAGTGGTATACAGGACAGAGATGATGGAAGATCCTGGTGACGGGGCCTGCTGGTATATAGTGGTATACAGGACAGAGATGATGGGAGATCCTGGTGACCGGGCCTGATGGTATATAGCTGTATGCAGGACAGAGATGATGGGAGATTATGGTGATGGGGCCTACTGGTATATAGTGGTATACAGGACAGAGGTGATGGGAGATCCTGGTGACCGGGCCTGATGGTATATAGCTGTATGCAGGACAGAGATGATGGGAGATTATGGTGATGGGGCCTACTGGTATATAGTGGTATACAGGACAGAGGTGATGGGAGATCCTGGTGACCGGGGCTGCTGGTATATAGTGGTATACAGGACAGAGATGATGGGAGATCCTGGTGACCGGGGCTGATGATATATAGCTGTATGCAGGACAGAGATGATGGGAGATTATGGTGATGGGGCCTACTGCTATATAGTGGTATACAGGACAGAGATGATGGGAGATTATGGTGATGGGGCCTACTGCTATATAGTGGTATACAGGACAGAGATGATGGGAGATTATGGTGATGGGGCCTACTGCTATATAGTAATATGTAGGACATAGGTGAAGTAAGATTCAGGTGGGAGCTTATGATGAGGAATGGCCCAGATTCTGTATGTGTAGAGATGAGTATGATGAATGACGGGCGACTATATATACGAGTGATGAGCTCATGCGATAAGTGAGGTGGCAGATAAGTGGTTGGCGTAGAATTCTCTTGTGCAGATGTTTTTATATTATTCCCACACCATCAATTATAGAATATAGACTTCCTACCAGTTTGATGGCTGCCGTATAATTCCTCCCCTCCATTTTCTTCACTGATTTTCTAGGAAAAGTCTAGAAAAAGTCTTCCCTTGTCCCCCGTGGTGACATTTATCATTGACTTCTATTGGAATAATAATCATTTCTCCCTTTCCCCCCCCCCCCATAGACTTTAAAAGTCCAGAGCTCCTGCTGGGCCTCGTTCTCCAAAGCTCTGAATACCATTCCTGTGACCATAAAGTCATCGAGCGACAGCTTCCAGCAGTTCAGGAAAGCGGCCATAGCCAAAGAGGAGCGAGAGAGAGCGATGAGGGCCCAGGAACTAAAGAGACAGCAAGAACTGCAGAGCGACAGAGGAGACAGGTGAGAGATGGAACACCCATCCTGTTACTTCTGTTATCAGCCAGACACAGTCTACAGATACATACACAGCGCCGCACACTCTATAGATACATACATACTTACACACTCTACAGATACATACACAGCGCCGCACACTCTATAGATACATACATACTTACACACTCTACAGATACATACACAGGGCAGCACACTCTATAGATACATACACAGTGCAGTACACTCTACAGATACATACTTACACTCTATAGATACATACACAGCGCCGCACACTCTATAGATATATATACACACACTTCCACACACTGTACAGATACATACATACACACACGCACACACTGCCGCACCCTCGATAGATAGATAGATAGATGGATGGATGGATGGGGGATAGATACACACAGTATAGTTACATACACACACACTGCTGCACACTCTATAGATACTAGATACATACACGCACACTGTATACATACACACACACACACACACTGCTGCACACTCTCTATAGATACTAGATAAAAACACACACACACACACACACTGCTGCACATCCTATAGATACATACACACACACTGCCGCACACCCTATAGATATATATATATACACACACTTCCGCACCCTATAGATACATACACACACAGCCGCATTCTATAGATATATATATACACACTGCCACACTCTCTAGATACATACAAACACACACACACACTGCCAAACTCTCTATAGATACATACACACACACTAATAACAGATACCTTTTTTCAATATTTACTGTAATTCCACTTTAAAGGGAATCTGTTAGTAGGTTTATTCCGCCTTAAATGAGGGCAGCATAAACTAGTGACAGAAATGCTGAACAGATCGGTGTATTACTTACATTATTCTGTTCATCCGTTCTCCTAATATGCAGGAGAATAGGATTTTTGCCACACCCCTCCCCCCGCCCTCCAGCTGCTGATTGACAGGTGACTGCCTATACACAGCATGGATAGATAACTGCCAATCAGCAGCTTGTGGGCGGAGTTTTCTGCTTCTCATGAATATCCAGGACTACTGGGCTCATGCACATAATGGAGAGGACTATTTATTGTCCATGTTATTCAGGAGGAGATCTCTGGATCAGCTGCACAGAAGAATGTAAGTGATACATTATTCTGTTTAGCTTCTCTGTCACTAGTTTATGCTACCCTGAGATAGGACACCATAACCCTACTGACAGGTATGTATATTTGTTAAAGTGATGCTGTCACCCCAGTTGTCTTGTAAGGGAGGAGTCAGTATACACAGTGGTCCCTTTCCTTCTGAGAGGATTCTACAGGAGACCACTTCTCACCAAATAGTTTTGCTTGGGTCATTAACATACATTGTTATCACATCTTTAGATGCCTATTCACACCACTAGATTCCATGTCTGTATGACTGAAGAGGCAGCAGTGTCGGACTTGGCACCAACCAGTGACCCGCCGCCATCTTTATACCTTCTTTGAGATCAGGATTCTGACTTTGCTGTAATTCCAGTATTTATATGTTTTACAGAGAAACAAAAGAAAAGGAAACGAGTGACAGCGCTTCCACCAAGACCAGGAGTCCTGATGTGCAACCCCTAATGATAGAAGAGGTGACTAAAGACCCCCAGACACCGGAGACAACCAGCCCTGAGGCCCGTGCCGAGGAGGAGCGAGCTCTGGCCAGGAAGAAGGAGCAGGAGAAACGTCGCAGAGAAAGTGTGAGTATGGCAAAACGTAACATGAGGCCTCTGGCTGCCATGGCAGGTCAATGTGATACTGTCCCCCCCCCCCTTCCCCCACCTCATTCTGTGTGTGGTTCTGTGCAATGTACAGTGTCACCTAGGCAGGACTTCATAGCAGTTGGGCCCCATCTCCCCGTCTAGGTGACACTGTACATCACAAAGAACCATAGACACATAGAGTAAAGGGGGGGGGGGGATTGTATAACTTTAAAGAGGTTATCCCGGCTTAGAAAAGCTTGGCTGCTTTATCCCTGTCCTCAGTTTGGTTGTGCATCTCCGTTCCATTGAAGTGAATGGAGCTGAATTGTAATACCACACACAGCCAAGATCACTCTGTATTGATGGAACAGCGGTCAAAGGCTCATGGGAGCCATTCCCACCGCTCTGTTTGCTGGGAATTTCCGGTCTCGCTCCGATTCTTTTGAAAAGAGCCGGCCACGCGAAGAAAAGGTAAATAAATGAAAAACACAGCCACAAAATTAATTAATTATTGTTACAAATATTAATAAAAAAGAATGGAAATTAAATGGAAGAATGAAAGAAAAAAAAAAACAGTCTGTGATTGGTTCTCTTTAAAGAAGGTGATCCAACACTGATTGCTGCACAAGATGTTGGTTGTTCCCAGTCAGTTGTTCAGAAAATACATAGAGAATAGTAAGCTGAAATCAGGATGACATCACAGAGTCAGCATAGAAAACTCTATCTATCTATCTATCTATCTATCTATAATGTCTGTGTGTATGTATGTATATGTATATATGTGTGTGTGTGTGTGTATGTGTGTATATATATATATATATATATATATATATATATATATATATATATATATACCTTGTGCTATACTCTGTGGATATATTGTATGTTTGCCCTTACAAATTGAGGGCTCTGTGTATAGATGTATGGGACGGTATAATTTATATACTTGACCTGTCATTTGATGAACATGATAAGCGCTGGTGGCAGACATGAGATGTTCCTGGTTGATAGCGTCCTCTCTAGACGTCCTTCATGGAATACCCTCTAGCGGAGGACGTGACAATGCCGCCTCCTCCACATCACGGCCAGAATTTACGCACACAGTGTCGTCTTCTTCCTTTTCCAGATGGCCGGAACCATTGACATGTATCTGCAGAGTGACATCATGGCTGACTTCGAGGAATATCTCTGCTGAGCCACTGACCCATGGCCTTCTATCGTCAACGTCTTTATGTTTGCGGTAACTTTTTGTAATGGCGCCATTACGTTTGTAAAACGCTTAATGAAATTGAATAAATCCATTGTCCCGTCTTTCTTAAATCGGACGTCTATCGCGGATCAGGCAGCGCGTTGACTAGATAATTGTATGTTTTGTCTTCTTTAAAGGGAAGTTCCCCTTTAAATCCGTGTAGATCATTGTCCAACCGGTGCAAAACTACAACTCCCATCATGCCCTGACAGCGAGTTGTAGTTTAGCCACAGGTTGCGGATCACTGCTTCACATTATACATCATGTTATTTATTTGAAGAATCTGATCATAATATTTATTTTCCTTTGATGCTGAATCTGTCGTCGTTCAGGTTTTTGTATAGTAAAGGCGACTTCTTTTGTTTATGAGGATTTTGTGTTCTTTTTGTTGCCTTTGTACAGCTGTCACTGTAATAAAAGCTGTTACATCCTAAATGCTGATGTGGTGTAAGAGTACGGCCCGCGGCTACAGGCGCCAACGCTATCGGTCAGCGGATTTACTGCCGTTCACATATTAAAGCGACAGGTTTACGTCTGGGTATCATTTATTTAAAGGACCGAACAGCCTCTAAGCTTCAGTACCATAATAGAATGTAAAGCTGATACAGGGCGGGCATCTCTTCTGAGCTTTTTCATTAAAGGGGTAGTTCCCCAAAAAATTAGTAAGTGCCAGAGATTTGTAATTTACTTCTGTTAAAAAAATCTCCAGTCTTCCAGTACTTACCAGCTGCTGTATGTCCTGCAGAAAGTGGTGTATTCTCTCCAGTCTGACACTGTGCTCTCTGCTGCCACCTCTGTCCATGTCAGGAACTGTCCAGAGCAGGAGAGGTTTTCTATGGGGATTTGCTGCTGCTCTGGGCAGTTCCTGACATGGACAGAGGTGGCAGCAGAGAGCACTGTGTCAGACTGAAGAGAATACACCACTTCCTGCAGGACATACAGCAGCAGATAAGTACTGGAACACTGAAGATGTTTAATAAGTAAATTACAAATCTCTGGCACTTGCTTGGACCAGTTAATTTAAAAGAAATTGTTTTGTTCATAAGTTATGGTGGTTTTCATGATGGACAGTTCGATGTTTAAAGGGGTTATTACAAGATTATTCATCACCTGTTTATAGCATAGATGAGAAGTATCTGAGCTGAGACCCCTCCCCACCAATCACAAGAACTGGGGAGGGGAGGGGGGGTGCTTTGTCTTCCACATCATATGCACAGCCCCACTCCAGTCACTTACTACAGGACTGCTGAGGATAGCCAAGCGCTGTACTCTGATCGCCATCAGTCCTGTAGTCAGTGAATAGAGGGGCGGCATGTATCCTCCACCACTGCTGGATATGTGATGGTGCTTTCTGTCTGTACTGCAGCTCAGGCTGGCAAACCCCTCTCTACAGGCTCTGCTGTGCCCAATGTTATCACTCACTAACAGCCCCATAGGTAGAAATGGGGCAGGAGAAGCCTTAAACACCAGACGTATCAAACCCCAGACCTCAACATTGGTGCAAATCCCAGTTCAGACACCAGACCAGACCTTGAGATTAATGTAGATCCCAGTTCAGACACCAGACCAGACCTTGAGATTAATGTAGATCCCAGTTCAGACACCAGACCAGACCTTGAGATTAATGTAGATCCCAGATCAGACACTAGACCAGATTTCAAATTGAATGCAGAACCCTGAACCAGACCTCAGAATTAATGTAGTTCCCAGGTCAGACCCCAGACAATACCTCACAATGTAGATCAGATGAGACCCCAGAGCTGACTATTAAATTAATACAGATACCAGATCAGACCTCAGAAGTAATAGGAGATCCCAGATCAGACCCCAGACCTCAGAATTATTGGAGATCCCAGATCAGACCCCAGACCTCAGAATTATTGGAGAGCCTAGATCAGACCCCAGACCTCAGAATTATTGGAGATCCCAGATCAGACCCCAGACCTCAGAATTATTGGAGAGCCTAGATCAGACCCCAGAATTATTGGCGATCCCAGATCAGACCCCAGACCTGACCCTGAAATTAATACAGATACCAGAACAGACCCCAGACTGGACAGGGGGTGTTGGGTTCTCATATTTATGATAGGAATTATGTTCAGAGTCTCTTCCCTATGGCAGCGCAGTTGTTGATGTTCTCACACAGTGTATTTTTGAATCCTGGATCAGGTGTATACTCGCCTGTACTGATACACATGGATAAATATACTATATATGCTCATAAGTTCAGAAACCGATAGGATTTGCCATAGTTTACTGATTGGGGGTGTAAGAGCTCGGGCTGCAGGTGACATTGAAGACGACACGGGCTGCATGGCTCAGCTCCACCATGCTGCTTCATACTACATCATACTACATTGCAGCTAATGTAAATGGACGGGGTCACGTTACAACCTGCAAGTGGTCACTACCTCGGTCCAACGATTGCAAGAAATCCAACAAATCCTCGTTCTCGTACTATGTAGCATAACTGAGAGCTGACCACATGACCTGTATCACTCACACAAACTGCCTGTGCAGCCCTAAGAGCCGAGGATCCGCTCTGTTCTTCATGGCTCCTGGCCTGATGATGTACACAGTATAATACATATATAATAGGAAGCGGATCACAATTCTGAACCAATAAAAATAACAAACAATAAGTTTTATTTAAATATAGTGACAGGATGTAATGGTAGAGCAGCCACATAGGGGTCCGGGCTGTATGCTGCTGCCGAGCTGAGTGTGTAGGGGGCTTATACTATTCCTTATGTAGAATTATTATTAATAGTGGCAGGATAGAGTAATTCAAGCTGTTTTGCCCAGAAAGCCCCTTTAAAGGAGAACTTCAGCAAAAATATTTTTCTTTTAAACCAACTGGTGTCAGAAAGTTATACAAATTTCTAATTGACTTCTATTTAAAGATCTCCAGTCTTCCTGCAGGGCATACAACAGCTAGTAAGTACTGGAAGTGGTGTATTCTCTCCAGTCTGACACAGTGCTCTCTGCTGCCACCTCTGTCTATAACAGGAACTGTCCAGAGCAGCAGCAAATCCCCATAGAAAACCTCTCCTGCTCTGGACAGTTCCTGACATGGACAGAGGTGGCAGCAGAGAACACTGTGTCAGACTGGAGAGAATACACCACTTCCTGCAGGACATACAGCAGCTGATAAGTACTGGGAGACCAGAGATTTTTAAATAGAAGTAAATTACAAATCTATATAACTTTCTGAAACCAGATGATTTGAAAGAGAGATTTTCTCTGGAGTTCCCCTTTAAATGAAATCTGTCAGGTCCCTAGCAGGTACTGTGCTGCAGACACAGGGAGATAGGCATCACTTGTTTTATCTCCCTATCACCTATCTGCCTGTGTCTGCAGCCCAGTACCTGCTAGGCACCTGACACGTTCCCTCTAAGGGCCCTATTACACAGGACGATTATCATGCGAACAATCGTTAAATAGTTCGAATTTAAACAATAATCGTTCTGTGTAATTACAGGCAACAATCGAAAAATCGGACACTATTACCACCGACGCTGCGGTATATACCGGACAGTATTACCACCAACGCTGCGGTATATACCGGACAGTATTACCACCAACGCTGCGGTATATACCGTACAGTATCACCACTAACGCTGCGGTATATACCATACACCATCACCACCAATGCTGCGGTATATACCGGACAGTATCACCACCAATTCTGCGGCATATACCGGACACCACCACCAATTCTGCGGCATATACCGGACACCACCACCAATGCTGCGGTATATACCGGACAGTATCACCACCAATGCTGCGGCATGTACCGGACACCATCACCAACAATGCTGCGGCATATACCGGACACCATCACCACCAATGCTGCGGCATATACCGGACAGTATCACCACCAATGCTGCGGCATATACCGGACAGTATCACCACCAATGCTGCGGTATATACTGGACAGTATCACCACCAATGCTGCGGCATATACCGGACAGTATCACCACCAATGCTGCGGCATATACCGGACACCATCACCACCAATGCTGCGGCATATACCGGACACCATCACCACCAATGCTGCGGTATATACCGGACACCATCACCACCAATGCTGCGGTATATACCACCAATGCTGCGGTATATACCGGACACCATCACCACCAATGCTGCGGTATATACTGGACAGTATCACCACCAATGCTGCGGTATATACTGGACAGTATCACCACCAATGCTGCGGTATATACTGGACAGTATCACCACCAATGCTGCGGTATATACCGGACAGTATCACCACCAATGCTGCGGCATATACCGGACAGTATCACCACCAATGCTGCGGTATATACCGGACACCATCACCACCAATGCTGCGGCATATACCGGACACCACCACCAATGCTACGGTATATACCGGACAGTATCACCACCAATGCTGCGGTATATACCGGACAGTATCACCACCAATGCTGCGGTATATACAGGACACCATCACCACCAATGCTGCGGTATATACCGGACACCATCACCACCAATGCTGCGGTATATACCGGACACCATCACCACCAATGCTGCGGTATATACCACCAATGCTGCGGTATATACCGGACACCATCACCACCAACGCTGCGGTATATACTGTACACCATCACCACCAACGCTGCGGTATATACTGTACACCATCACCACCAATGCTGCGGTATATACCGGACACCACCACCAATGCTGCGGTATATACCGGACAGTATCACCACCAATGCTGCGGTATATACCGGACACCATCACCACCAATGCTGCGGTATATACCGGACAGTATCACCACCAATGCTGCGGTATATACCGGACAGTATCACCACCAATGCTGCGGTATATACCGGACAGTATCACCACCAATGCTGCGGTATATACCACCAATGCTGCGGTCCACAGATGCGGGTTGTAATTCTGCTCTCACTTCTGTAAGTCCTCAGGCCTCCTGCTCTCCCTGCACAGTCACGTGATGACATAGATGAGTGACAGGCGCCTGGCAGCAATGGCCGCCTCCATGGCATCACTAGATCCACTATATCTCCGGCTCTGAGCTCTTCCAGGATGATCCTCATACAGATGATAGAGGGACATGTGCAGCTCTTCCTCTCCCTTCACCTCTTACTGTTGGGTGTGGAGCCCCTTTAAGCAATGCTGTCAGCAGTCACGTTTGTCTCCTTTAAGAGGCCGCCTCAGCCGCAGGAGCGGCCCTCACTGCTCCCTCCTCCTCTGCCTCCTCCTCCTCCTGCTTTTCTTCCCCTGTTTCCATGACTTCTCGCACAGCTCTCTCTGCCTCCTGACGCCTCCTGCAGCTTGGTGCCCGTGCACACATGGCGCTTCTGCTGGACAGCATGCTGGCCCTGCCCGGCTGCCTGCGCGCTGCGGCTTTCTGGGCGCTTGTCTACACCTACTGCCTCCTCTGCGGCTGCATTGCGTTCTGCAAACTTTTCTGCAGCCTCCTGATCCGTCCGAGGGGAACGTTCCGGAGGAGCCCGAGGGAGGCGACCCCCAGCTGCCTGAACGACCCCCTCCTGGGCACCCACTGCTATGTGCGGATCAAGGTGAGACCCCCCCAAATACTGCCCCCCGCACATAGACCCCCAGCTGCCTGAACGACCCCCTCCTGGGCACCCACTGCTATGTGCGGATCAAGGTGAGACCCCCCCAAATACTGCCCCCCGCACATAGACCCCCAGCTGCCTGAACGACCCCTTCCTGGGCACCCACTGCTATGTGCGGATCAAGGTGAGACCCCCCCAAATACTGCCCCCCGCACATAGACCCCCAGCTGCCTGAACGACCCCCTCCTGGGCACCCACTGCTATGTGCGGATCAAGGTGAGACCCCCCCCCAAATACTGCCCCCCGCACATAGACCCCCAGCTGCCTGAACGACCCCCTCCTGGGCACCCACTGCTATGTGCGGATCAAGGTGAGACCCCCCCCAAATACTGCCCCCCGCACATAGACCCCCAGCTGCCTGAACGACCCCCTCCTGGGCACCCACTGCTATGTGCGGATCAAGGTGAGACCCCCCCAAATACTGCCCCCCGCACATAGACCCCCAGCTGCCTGAACGACCCCCTCCTGGGCACCCACTGCTATGTGCGGATCAAGGTGAGACCCCCCCAAATACTGCCCCCCGCACATAGACCCCCAGCTGCCTGAACGACCCCCTCCTGGGCACCCACTGCTATGTGCGGATCAAGGTGAGACCCCCCCCCAAATACTGCCCCCCGCACATAGACCCCCAGCTGCCTGAACGACCCCCTCCTGGGCACCCACTGCTATGTGCGGATCAAGGTGAGACCCCCCCCCCAAATACTGCCCCCCGCACATAGACCCCCAGCTGCCTGAACGACCCCCTCCTGGGCACCCACTGCTATGTGCGGATCAAGGTGAGACCCCCCCCCCAAATACTGCCCCCCGCACATAGACCCCCAGCTGCCTGAACGACCCCCTCCTGGGCACCCACTGCTATGTGCGGATCAAGGTGAGACCCCCCCAAATACTGCCCCCCGCACATAGACCCCCAGCTGCCTGAACGACCCCCTCCTGGGCACCCACTGCTATGTGCGGATCAAGGTGAGACCCCCCCCCAAATACTGCCCCCCGCACATAGACCCCCAGCTGCCTGAACGACCCCCTCCTGGGCACCCACTGCTATGTGCGGATCAAGGTGAGACCCCCCCCCCAAATACTGCCCCCCGCACATAGACCCCCAGCTGCCTGAACGACCCCCTCCTGGGCACCCACTGCTATGTGCGGATCAAGGTGAGACCCCCCCAAATACTGCCCCCCGCACATAGACCCCCAGCTGCCTGAACGACCCCCTCCTGGGCACCCACTGCTATGTGCGGATCAAGGTGAGACCCCCCCAATGCTGCTATGTGCGGATCAAGGTGAGACCCCCGACCCTTCCCCCCGCACATAGAGAGCAACTTGTATCCAGGTCCCCTCATCACCACACAGTGTGCCAGACACCTGCACAGCTAGAAGACACTGACAGATCCATGATTTCCTCCGCTGATCACTGATCTATAATGTCCTCCGCTGATCACTGATCTATAATGTCCTCTGCTGATCACTGATCTATAATGTCCTCTGCTGATCACACTGATCTATAATGTCCTCCGCTGATCACTGATCTATAATGTCCTATGCTGAACATTGATCTATAATGTCCTCCGCTGATCACTGATCTATAATGTCCTATGCTGATCACTGATCTATAATGTCCTATGCTGAACATTGATCTATAATGTCCTCCGCTGATCACTGATCTATAATGTCCTCCGCTGATCACTGATCTATAATGTCCTCCGCTGAACATTGATCTATAATGTCCTCTGCTGATCATTGATCTATAATGTCCTCCGCTGATCACTGATCTATAATGTCCTCCGCTGATCACTGATTTATAATGTCCTCCACTGATCTATAATGTCCTCTGCTGATTACTGATCTATAATGTCCTCTGCTGATCACTGATCTATAATGTCCTATGCTGAACATTGATCTATAATGTCCTCTGCTGATCATTGATCTATAATGTCCTCCGCTGATCACTGATCCATAATGTCCTCCGCTGATCACTGATCCATAATGTCCTCCGCTGATCACTGATCCATAATGTCCTCTGCTGATCACTGATCTATAATGTCCTCTGCTGATCACTGATCTATAATGTCCTCTGCTGATCACTGATCTATAATGTCCTCTGCTGATCACACTGATCTATAATGTCCTCCGCTGATCACTGATCTATAATGTCCTCTGCTGATCACTGATCTATAATGTCCTCTGCTGATCACTGATCTATAATGTCCTCTGCTGATCACTGATCCATAATGTTCTCTGCTGATCACTGATCCATAATGTCCTCTGCTGATCACTGATCCATAATGTCCTCTGCTGATCACTGATCTATAATGTCCTCTGCTGATCACTGATTTATAATGTCCTCTGCTGATCAGTGATCCATAATGTCCTCCGCTGATCACTGATCTATAATGTCCTCTGCTGATCACACTGATCTATAATGTCCTCTGCTGATCCTGATCACCTTGATACCATGGTTACTTATTTTGTATAAATATTTACAGCTACAAACATAAATAGTGTCATGTACTATGTGTATATAGTGTGTGACAGTGTGTGATGTATATAGTATATATAGTGTGTGATGTACTATGTGTATATAGTGTGTGTGTGATGTACTATGTGTATATAGTATATATAGTGTGTGATGTACTATGTGTATATAGTGTGTGTGTGATGTACTATGTGTATATAGTGTGTGATGTATATAGTATATATAGTGTGTGATGTGATGTATATAGTATATATAGTGTGTGATGTACTATGTGTATATAGTGTGTGTGATGTATATAGTATATATAGTGTGTGATGTACTATGTGTATATAGTGTGTGTGTATATATAGTGTGTGATATACATCATCCAGGATCCATCAGCATCACACAGCACATACATAACAGCTATAGTTAGTAGTGACCCCACATGGATGTGACTGATGCACCTGACATAGAGAGACTCCCCGGATCCATCAGCATCACTGCTACAACGTGGCGTCTATGGACATAGTATAGAACTATCTATACACCTATATATATAGTATATGGAGTGTCAGTATAGTGTATAGACTGTAACAACTACATCAGCCTGACTCTACTCACTACTGGAATGTATATTGTATTTATATAGTATAAACCTCTGTACAGATGCTACATGTATGTTCTATGTATCCAATGTATCAGTGTATATATATATATTACACAATCATACAGAGACTGGAGATTCATCAGCCCGACCCCACTCATTGCTATTACTCACATATACACACTATATACTGACACTACATATACTAGGTAACAAGTGTGTGTATATATATATATATCTATACACTATACTGACACTATATATACTAGGTAACCAGTGTATATATATATATATATCTATACACTATACTGACACTACATATACTAGGTAACAAGTGTGTGTATATATATATATATAGCTATACACTATACTGACACTACATATACCAGGTAACCAGTGTATATATATCTATACACTATACTGACACTATATATACTAGGTAACCAGTGTATATATATATCTATACACTATATACTGACACTATATATACTAGGTAACCAGTGTATATATATCTATACACTATATACTGACACTACATATACCAGGTAACCAGTGTGTATATATATCTATACACTATACTGACACTACATATACTAGGTAACCAGTGTATATATATCTATACACTATATACTGACACTACATATACTAGGTAACCAGTGTATATATATCTATCACTCCCTCATACACAGTCACGGCCGTTGTAGGAGGTTCATCAGCCCGGCTCCATTGTATGTGCATCCTCCCATATCCATCCTGACCCTCCGTACACTGTGTGACACCATGATAGAGATTCCTCCTATATACACACTATATACTGACACTACTATGTATCCGCTCTCTATCACCCCCTGCAGATCCCGCAGCCTGACTCCCATCATCGCTTCCATTAATTGCAATAATAACAATATCATTAATACTAATAATACTAGTGAGGACGACTGTGGCCGTAAATCATTCACAAATCCTAAGCCGCACAAGACGGCTGCCATTAACTCCTTCAGCGCCAGCACTCAGGTGTTGCTTCTGGTTACTTTGTGTTCTGTCTATAACAAAGGCTCCTGGAGGGATTCTGTGTATCTGTATACCCCTTATGTGTCTGTATACCCCTTATGTGTCTGTATACCCCTTATGTGTCTGTATACCCCTTATGTGTCTGTATACCCCCATGTGTCTGTATACCCCCATGTGTCTGGCAGTGTCTGTATACCCCCATGTATCTGTATACCCCCATGTGTCTGGCAGTGTCTGTATACCCCCATGTATCTGTATACCCCCATGTGTCTGTATACCCCCATGTGTCTGTATACCCCCATGTGTCTGTATACCCCCATGTGTCTGTATACCCCCATGTGTCTGGCAGTGTCTATATACCCCCATGTGTCTGGCAGTGTCTGTATACCCCCATGTATCTGTATACCCCCATGTGTCTAGCAGTGTCTGTATACCCCCATGTATCTGTATACCCCCATGTGTCTGGCAGTGTCTGTATACCCCCATGTGTCTGTATACCCCCATGTGTCTGGCAGTGTCTGTATACCCCCATGTGTCTGTATACCCCCATGTGTCTGTATACCCCCATGTGTCTGGCAGTGTCTGTATACCCCCATGTGTCTGTATACCCCCATGTGTCTGGCAGTGTCTGTATACCCCCATGTGTCTAGCAGTGTCTGTATACCCCCATGTGTCTGTATACCCCCATGTGTCTGGCGGTGTCTGTATACCCCCATGTGTCTGGCGGTGTCTGTATATCCCATGTGTCTGTCCGTGTCTGTATACCCCATGTGTCTGGCTGTGTCTGTATACACCATGTGTCTGTATACCCCATGTGTCTGGCTGTGTCTGTATACACCATGTGTCTGTATACCCCATGTGTCTGGCCGTGTCTATATACCCCATGTGTCTAGCAGTGTCTGTATACCCCCATGTGTCTGTATACCCCATGTGTCTGGCCGTGTCTGTATACCCCATGTGTCTGGCCGTGTCTGTATACCCCATGTGTCTGGCCGTGTCTGTATACCCCATGTGTCTGGCCGTGTCTGTATGCCCCATGTGTCTGGCCGTGTCTGTATGCCCCATGTGTCTGGCCGTGTCTGTATGCCCCATGTGTCTGGCCGTGTCTGTATATCCCATGTGTCTGGCCGTGTCTGTATACCCCATGTGTCTGGCCGTGTCTGTATACCCCATGTGTCTGGCCATGTCTGTATACCCCCATGTGTCTAGCAGTGTCTGTATACCCCCATGTGTCTGTATACCCCCATGTGTCTGGCAGTGTCTGTATACCCCCGTATGTCTGGCCGTGTCTGCATACCCCATGTATCTGTATACCCCCATGTGTCTGTATACCCCCATGTGTCTGGCAGTGTCTGTATACCCCCATGTATCTGTATACCCCCATGTGTCTGTATACCCCCATGTGTCTGGCAGTGTCTGTATACCCCCATGTGTCTGTATACCCCCATGTGTCTGTATACCCCCATGTGTCTGTATACCCCCATGTGTCTGGCAGTGTCTATATACCCCCATGTGTCTGGCAGTGTCTGTATACCCCCATGTATCTGTATACCCCCATGTGTCTAGCAGTGTCTGTATACCCCCATGTATCTGTATACCCCCATGTGTCTGGCAGTGTCTGTATACCCCCATGTGTCTGTATACCCCCATGTGTCTGGCAGTGTCTGTATACCCCCATGTGTCTGTATACCCCCATGTGTCTGTATACCCCCATGTGTCTGGCAGTGTCTGTATACCCCCATGTGTCTGGCAGTGTCTGTATACCCCCATGTGTCTGTATACCCCCATGTGTCTGGCAGTGTCTGTATACCCCCATGTGTCTAGCAGTGTCTGTATACCCCCATGTGTCTGTATACCCCCATGTGTCTGGCAGTGTCTGTATACCCCCGTATGTCTGGCCGTGTCTGCATACCCCATGTGTCTGGCGGTGTCTGTATACACCATGTGTCTGGCGGTGTCTGTATATCCCATGTGTCTGTCCGTGTCTGTATACCCCATGTGTCTGGCTGTGTCTGTATACACCATGTGTCTGTATACCCCATGTGTCTGGCTGTGTCTGTATACACCATGTGTCTGTATACCCCATGTGTCTGGCCGTGTCTATATACCCCATGTGTCTAGCAGTGTCTGTATACCCCCATGTGTCTGTATACCCCATGTGTCTGGCCGTGTCTGTATACCCCATGTGTCTGGCCGTGTCTGTATACCCCATGTGTCTGGCCGTGTCTGTATGCCCCATGTGTCTGGCCGTGTCTGTATGCCCCATGTGTCTGGCCGTGTCTGTATGCCCCATGTGTCTGGCCGTGTCTGTATGCCCCATGTGTCTGGCCGTGTCTGTATACCCCCATGTGTCTGGCCGTGTCTGTATGCCCCATGTGTCTGGCCGTGTCTGTATATCCCATGTGTCTGGCCGTGTCTGTATACCCCATGTGTCTGGCCGTGTCTGTATACCCCATGTGTCTGGCCGTGTCTGTATACCCCATGTGTCTGGCCGTGTCTGTATGCCCCATGTGTCTGGCCGTGTCTGTATGCCCCATGTGTCTGGCCGTGTCTGTATGCCCCATGTGTCTGGCCGTGTCTGTATGCCCCATGTGTCTGGCCGTGTCTGTATATCCCATGTGTATGGCCGTGTCTATATACCCCATGTGTCTGTATACCCCATGTGTCTGTATGCCCCATGTGTCTGGCCGTGTCTGTATACCCCATGTGTCTGTATACCCCATGCGTCTGGCCGTGTCTGTATGCCCCATGTGTATGGCCGTGTCTGTATACCCCATGTGTCTGTATACCCCCATGTGTATGGCCGTGTCTGTATACCCCATGTGTCTGTATACCCCCATGTGTATGGCCGTGTCTGTATACCCCATGTGTCTGTATACCCCCATGTGTATGGCCGTGTCTGTATACCCCATGTGTCTGTCTATGGCTTCTCTATAGAATATCCTGTATAATCTACATGGATAGCGGAGGAGACGTCGGGCAGCCGGTGATGGATTAACCCCTGCTGTATCCTCTCTCCGTATCCCTGTCCTTTGTGTGATTTTCCTCTCTCCTCCGAGCACGGCGCAGTTTTGCAGGTCACCTTCTTTCAGCGCGTTCACCGCCACGTTCGTAGAATAACAATTCACGCTGCCAAGTTGAGTGTAAACACGCAGCCGCCTTTTCATTGAGGCAATTACAGCACCTTAATAGTGATTATCCCTTCAATTGGCGTGACGAGCGGGATCCGGCATCCGTACAGCAGTGATTACGAACTTGACCGGCGTTCTTACCGGCCGCGATACGGCTTTACATAGCCGCGTTTGGTAAATCCAACTCATTTCTCAAGGTTACTGATGAGTTACGAAACCGCCTATTGTTCAGCTAGAAATGATGGGGCTGCGTGAGGCGGCGTGTTCTCTCCAGCAGATCAGAGTCATCCTCCTGCCGGTGCAGAGTCACAGCTGGCGCTCCGATCTGGCCCCGAGTATTGAGCGCATGGCGGGCATCCGACCAAATCATTGGAAGTCATCATGGACGCTGATGGTCCGACTTCGAGGAAAGCTGATTTATAGGATGGTGGGCCATGTGGTGTTAGAGCAGGGGGAGGGAACCTTGGCAAAACTACAACTCCCATCAGGCCTGGACAGCTTTATATATATATGTTTAGATTTAGCTTTGGCTGTCCAGGCATGATGGGAGTTGTAGTTTTGCAACAGCTGAAGGTCCAAGGTTTCCTACCCCTGTGTTTGAGGGATTTCAGAATGATGTGTGATACAGGTTATCAGTCTGTATGGTGAGAACACAGATGGGGGGGATATTGGGGGTCGGACTCCCCTTATCTGCAGTGCAAACATCTATATAATGCCTGATCCGAGCAAAACTAGGGGGCACTATGGACCCCCCACTAAATAGTCCCCAGAGTGCCAATAAGGGGGTACGTGTATATGAATCTCACCTTATGCCATATTCAAAGCAGGACTCTTCATAGCGATCACGGAGTGCAAAAAAGTCTGTCATGTGACTCTTCACGGCCCGTTGTAGAGGCATTCAAGGGCTAGAAACTTTTTAACAGGACTTATTGACCTTTTTAAAGCGTTTTCTAGGCATACTGTGTGACCTGTGCAGGGGGGTTGGGGACTGTTATCATCACATATTGACTTCTATAGGAGACTAGTGTGGGCATGCTTCATGATCTGTGCAGAGGTCAGACTGCAAGGGGGACTGTAATCATCCTATATTGACTTCTATAGGTGACTAGTGTGGGCATGCCTCATGATCTGTGCAAAGGTCACAGTAAAAGGAAGGAAAGATGGTGAATTGTGGTGAGCACCTGATTGTTATGGCAGAGAGATGTGGATGTGCTCTGTGATTTTTTCAGAGGTCGCTGTGCACTTAAGAGCAGTTGTTGAGCTGTGTAGAGTGGAGAATGAGGTGAGATGCGTCCATCACCTATTAACTTCTGTAGGAGAGTGTTATCGGCATGCTCTGTCACTGTGCATGGTGTGGAAGCTGTGGCCATCATCTGTTGGCTTCTGTGGGAGCCACTAGGTGTTGAGGGCATGCTCTGTGATCTGTGCAGAGATCACAGGGCAGATGGAAAGGATGCAAACTGTGACTATCTCCTAATGACCTCTGGGAGTAATGTTGTGAGCATGCTCTGTGAGGGTAATAAGAGGAGCAGTGATATCACATGATGACTTCTATGGACAGTATTGCAGGCATGCTCTGTGACCTGTGCAGAGGTCATTATGCAGGGAAGGAGAAGAAGTGAGCATTGATAGGATTTGTTTCTCAGGAATGACCTATCTTTATCTATAGGTAGCCTTGTATGACACTGGTTATACACATATAGCTTTACTTTTTCATATATCGACCTTGTAACCCAAGTTATGTTCGTATCTAAACTTAACATCTTTAAAGCACCAGAGATACAAGTGTAAGTACATGATATATAGTACAGGTAGAGGGCAGTATAGTATATATATAGTACAGGTAGAGGGCAGTATAGTATATATATAGTACAGGTAGAGGGCAGTATAGTATATATAGTACAGGTAGAGGGCAGTACAGTATATATAGTACAGGTAGAGAGCAGTATAGTATATACAGTACAGGTAGAGGGCAGTACATTATATATAGTACAGGTAGAGGGCAGTACAGTATATATAGTACAGGTAGAGGGCAGTACATTATATATAGTACAGGTAGAGAGCAGTACAGTATATACAGTACAGGTAGAGAGCAGTATAGTATATACAGTACAGGGAGAGAACAGTATAGTATATATAGTACAGGTAGAGAGCAATATAGTACAGGTAGAGAGCAGTATAGTGTATATATAGTACCGGTAGAGAGCAGTAGAGTATATATGGTACTGGTAGAGGGCAGTACATTATATATAGTACAGGTAGAGAGCAGTACATTATAGATAGTACAGGTAGAGAGCAGTACAGTATATATAGTACAGGTAGAGGACAGTACATTATATTTAGTACAGGTGGAGTGCTGTATTGTGTATATATAGTACAGGTAGCGGGCAGTACAGGACATGTAGTACAGGTAGAAGGCAATACAGTACATGTAGTTCAGGTAGAGGGCAGTACAGTATATATAGTACAGGTAGAGGGCAGTACATTATATATAGTACAGGTAGAAGGCAGTACAGGACATGTAGTACAGGTAGAGGGCAGTACAGTATATATAGTTCAGATAGAGAGAGTAGAGTACATATAGTACAGGTAGAGGGCAGTACAGTATATATAGTACAGGTAAAGGGCAGTGCAGTACATGTAGTACAGGTAGAGGGCAGTACTGGACATGTAGTACAGGTAGAGGGCAGTGCAGTACATGTAGTACAGGTAGCGGGCAGTACAGGACATGTAGTACAGGTAGAGGGCAGTTCTGGACATGTAGTACAGGTAGAGGGCAGTGCAGTACATGTAGTACAGGTAGCGGGCAGTACAGTACATGTAGTACAGGTAGAGGGCAGTACAGTACATGTAGTACAGGTAGAGGGCAGTGCAGTACAGGTAGAGGGCAGTACTGGACATGTAGTACAAGTAGAGGGCAGTGCAGTACATGTAGTACAGGTAGCGGGCAGTACAGGACATGTAGTACAGGTAGAGAGCAGTATAGTACATCATCTAAGTCCAATTGATTGTACTTATTCTTAAGCCAAGAGGCAGTGATCGCTCTGTTCATGGTCAGTATAATAAATAGAAATGCAGACAAGAATGAAGTAACACCAACATAAATTCAAATTCTTTATTCTAAAAAACAAAATAGCAATATGCAACATTGTAATGAAATATTACCGGCCCTTTAATGAATAGCTGATCGGGTGACTCTAAGGTGGAGACCACAGAACGTGCCGCAGTCATTCCCACCCGTCTATTATCCTGATCTGAGAGTCACCGGATCTAAAGATCCAGAGGAAGGCAAAGAACCCCCCCGGAGAGTTCTACTTCGGGGGGGTGGGTGGGGGGATTCCTTCCTGACCCCACAAGTGGCGATCGGATGTGATCTCCCTGGATCACCACTAGGCTGCTGCATACAGCTGTACACATGTATGGAGTAGATAGGATCCGGAGACTTAATCCTGTAACGAAAGATAGAGAGACATTACCATACCTCCCAACCGTCCCGGATCCGGCGGGACAGTCCTGATTTTGGGGTGATCCGGCGGCCCCCATGTGTCCTGCTGCCCCCTCCTCTGCCCCTGCCAGGTACTGACAGGGTCTGTTTCACTGTGAGCGCTCCTGATGAGCTCACAGTGATACTAACAGGCCGGGTCCCTCTGCAGCCATCACCCCGGACACTAAAGAATCGTGGCCCCCGTATCTCAAGTACAGAGACTTCCGGTGCAGGCTTCCTGTCATCAGACGTTCTCTGTTCCAATCCTGCGGCGCCCGCACTGCTCTCCTGCTTGGCCCAGATGTCATGTCCAGAGCCAAAGGGAGAAGAGTGCAGGCGCCGCGGGGCTGGAACCGTGAATGTCTGATGACAGGAAGCCTGCACCGGGTGTGTCTGTACTTTTTTTTTTTTTCCCCACATGGAAGCTACTACAAAGGGGGCTATACCATGGGGGCTACACGGGGGGGGGGGGGGGGGGGGGGGCGCTATAATATGTTGGGGCTACACTGGGGGGCTACACTATATGGGTTCTACACTGTGGGGCTATACGAAGTGTGGGCTAGCTACAAAGGGGGCTATGCTATGTGGGAGCTACAAAGGGGGGCTATACTATGTGGGGGCTACAAAGGGGGGCTATACTAAGTGTGCTCTACACGGGGGGGGGCTACAAAGGGGGCAATACTATGTTAGGGCTACAAAGGTGAATGATACTAAGTGTGGGCTACACAGGGGGGCTATATTATGTGGGGGCTATACTATGTTAGGGCTACAAAGGGGGGCTATACTTTGTGGGAGCTACAAAGGGGGCTATACTATGTGGGGAATACACAGAGAGAGGCTATACTTTGTTGGGGATGCTGCACAGAGGAGCCTGTACTATTTGGGGCTTCTGCACAGGATTGGGGCCTATACTATATGGGGACTGCTACACTATATGGAAGCACAGGTGGGGGCTACTACCATGTGGGGAGAGGGAGAGGAGGCCTATGTGAGCACAGAGAGGGCAAATGGGGAACAGATGGGGCCAAACTAATATATATGGGGCACATAGGGGCATATAGATTTCTATAGGGGAACATAGAAGAATGGCCTAATATATTATGGGAACACAGCACACAGGGCGCCTAATATCATATGAGGGCACAGGGTGGCCTTACTACTATTGGGGGGCACAGAGAGTTACTGTGTGAAGCAGATGAAGATGATGCTGGAGAGAGGAGCTGAATATGTTTGTCTCCCAGATGGTCGGAGAGGTTTTCGCAAGATGGGAAAGAAACACAAAAGTGAACAACAAGAGAAGACATCCCCTGTGAGTCACTGAATACCTGCACTGTAATCACTGAATACCTGCACTTTAATCACTGAATACCTGCACTGTAATCACTGAATACCTGCACTTTAATCACTTATAAGGTCTGCAGGGCCTATGTATAGCCTCATCTACCGCTACATGGTCAGTGCTGAGGGAGAGTATTGCTCTTTATATAGTAGACGTTATGTGGTAATGGTATGGGGGTATATTAGTATTTGTATAGTGGATGTTATGCAGCAATGGTATAAGGGGGGTATAAGTCACTATGTGGTAAAGATGTGGTGATAATATTTCTCTCATATAATGGTAAAAGGTGATGTGGTTATAGGGCGTGGCTATAGGGCGTGGCACATTGCCGTGACTGTCCCTCTTTCCTTCCAGCAAAAGTTGTGATGTAGGACATTACTGTTTTCCCTATAGAAATTACTATTATTATCACATATACAGCCATCTTATATACAGCACATGTCCTGCTCCAGGGAGCTGACATACAGCAGAGACGGGCGGCCTACAGAACAACAGCCATTTTAAAGGGGGTTTCCAGGGAATGGAAAACTCCTCTAAGACCAGGTTCACACATGAGCCCAGATATGGTGTTTACTGAATTCATTTTAGCGACATGTGTGAACGAGGCCTAAGCGATGAGCTCCATCTTCCAGCTGCCAACCTGTATATAACAGAAGAAGCCTCAGCTCTACAGCTGTGTATCCGCACCATGTGTGACATCATAGATCTTGTGCTTGTGATGTCATCATAACTGCCAGTGTTTATGTATCAAGCTCACAATCAATGATAAGTGCTCAACTGTGATTGGCTGCTATGGACAACAAAGGACATTAGTGCATAGCTGTGATTGGCTGCTATGGACAACAAAGGACATAAGTGCTCAGCTATGATTGGTTGCTATGGGCAACAAAGGACATAAGTGCTCAGCTTTGATTGGTTGCTATGGACAAAAAAGGACATAAGTGCTCAGCTATGATTGGTTGCTATGGACAACAAAGGACACCCCTACTGTAAGACTGTTTGATAAATCTATCAGGCCTCAGGGGGAGGAATATGTCAGCAAAAGGACATGTATCTGGCTACTGGGAGAGGTATCTTGCCGCAAGGAGGGAGGTATATGGCTGTAAGGGGACATGTATATGGCTCCAAGAGGGGAAGGTATATGGTTCCATTGTAGCTTCTCTGTAATGCTGGGAGGGGTAATCACAGTGATCTTATTAGCTACTTGACCTAAGAATAATCCTCCCAGCAACTACAATGATGCAGATACAGCCAGCCAGGGACTTGTTTAGATCAGCCGTCTCAGAAGGGAGGAGGGGGAGACAGAGAGAAAAGCTCACACACACATTTTTGTGTCTTCAGCAGAAATCAGCAGCTTAGAACTGGGGGAAGGAGACTGAATAGAGAATAACAAGTATAGAAGGAATTGTTAGTCTCACCATGGGTAGCAATATATCAAAAGTTCTGTGTCGGTGGAATACCCCTTTAAGGAAACGTTTCTAATCAATTGCATCCTTGGGGGTACTCGGCTGCAGCATCTCATCACATGGGGGTACTTGACTTGAAAACGTTGAGAAACGCTGGTCTAATTGCAACAAGGGAAAGTTTATTATTCTTTCCGCACAAGTTGAGCCTCGGTATTTCGCACGCGGGGAACCATTTATGGCTGCACAGGAATCGGCTCTAGGATACATCATTCTCTCCTTTACAGGTTTCTTGTCAAAATCTGAATCCCCTGAGGACGGTGGGGCAGGTGGTGGCGGAGGACGGTGGTGGCGGAGGACGGTGGTGGCGGAGGACGGTGGGGCAGGTGGTGGCGGAGGACGGTGGTGGCAGAGGACTGTGGGGCAGGTGGTGGCGGAGGACTGTGGGGTAGATGGTGGCGGAGGACGGTGGTGGCAGAGGACTGTGGGGCAGGTGGTGGCGAAGGACTGTGGGGCAGGTGGTGGCAGAGGGTGCTGGAGGGCGGTGGTGGCGGAGGACGGTGGTGGCGGAGGACTGTGGGGCAGGTGGTGGCGGAGGACGGTGGTGGCGGAGGACGGTGGAGCAGGTGGTGGCGGAGGACGGTGGTGGCAGAGGACTGTGGGGCAGGTGGTGGCGGAGGACTGTGGGGCAGGTGGTGGTGGAGGGCGGTGGTGGCGGAGGACGGTGGTGGCGGAGGACGGTAGGGCAGGTGGTGGCGGAGGACGGTGGTGGCGGAGGACTGTGGGGCAGGTGGTGGCGGAGGACGGTGGTGGCGGAGGACTGTGGGGCAGGTGGTGGTGGAGGGCGGTGGTGGCGGAGGACTGTGGGGCAGGTGGTGGTGGAGGGCGGTGGGGCAGGTGGTGGTTGCGTCCTGCATGAGATAATCGGCATAAGCCGTAGGTGGAGTTGTGCCCAGTGTATGGCCCATCCAGATGAGTGTATAGCTGTGTATATATCTGTTACATACGGGGGTGACGGCTCATACAAGGGCTGCAGTCTCCTCATTTATCACCGCTCACAGTTCTGTACTTTACTGCAGCCCTAAAATAGGAATCAACTGTGTAAAGCTGCAATACCAGACACCACAGCAATAACATGTGGCGCTGTATCTGGCTGTCGGCTGAGGGGGTGGCTGTCGTGTGTGTGTGGGGGGGTGATGTCGGCTGAGGGGGTGGCTGTCGTGTGTGTGTGGGGGGGGGGCTGTCGTGGGGGGGGGGGGTGCTGTCGGCTGAGGGGGTGGCTGTCGGCTGAGGGGGTGGCTGTCGGCTGAGGGGGTGGCTGTCGTGTGTGTGGGGGGGGGGCTGTCGGTGGGGGGGTATGTTGTCGGCTGAGGGGGTGGCTGTCGTGTGTGTGTGTGGGGGGGGGGGTGCTGTCGGTGGGGGGGCGGGAGTCGGACCACCACTGATGCGATATTGATGACCTGTTTCTAAGAATAAGCTTTGAGTCCCAGAATCCCAGAGTCCTGGATTGTGTAAGCAGGATAAACGCTTCACCACGACTCAGACCCAGACCTCAGTATTTGGCCGTAGTCACCCCCAGTGCGCCATTCGTTCCCCCGATAGGCAGGTGATAAGGTGTGAGCCTCAGTATGGAGACCAGTATGTATACTACACTCCACATGCCTCCCGCCAGGCTCGTCTTTAGTATGCAGGTCACATGCGGCGTCTTCCTCACGTTCTTCTTACTTCAAAGCGCAGCACTTTCGCCCGGAGGCTTCTACCACTTCCCTCTCCTAGAGAATCACAATTGGGATCTGACCTACATTTTAATATGATAAAATAAGTGAATTTATCCTATTTATCATCCCCTATAAATTATATCGGATCATTTCCAGGATGGGAGATAAATGAATCGGTTCCGGTTTGGGGCAGGATGATAAAAGGAGGAAACGCAACGTTAATTGCTAAGGAAGTGAGGAGCATTAAAGGGGTACTCCGGGGAAGATCTTTTTCTTTTAAATCAACCCAAGTCAGAAAATTATATAGATTTGTAATTTTCTTCTATTTAAAAATCTCCTCTCTCCCAGTACTCATCAGCTGCTGTTTGTTCTGCAGGAAGTGGTGTATTCTCTCCAGTCTGACACTGTGCTCTCTGCTGCCACCTCTGTTCATGTCAGGAACTGTCCAGAGCAGCAGCAAATCCCCATAGAAAACCTCTCCTGCTCTGGACAGTTCCTGACATGGACAGAAGTGGCAGCAGAGAGCACAGTGTTAGACTGGAGAGAATACACCACTTCCTGCAAGACATACAGCAACTGATAAGTACTGGAAGACTGGAGATCTCCAATCTATATAACTTTCTGACACCAGCTCAGTTAAAAGGGGAAAAAAAATCGCCTGAGTACCCCTCTGATATAGTAATGAAGAGACTGCTCCGTATAAACTTTTCCAACCTTTGGATCTGCTGATCCCACATCTGTCACATGACCTGTTCCCCATCACATGACCTGTTTCCCGTGCAGGAACCATGTATTCTGGGTAATGTAGTCCAGGCACTGTGTGCAGCCCTATGTTCTGTATAGGGACCCTATTGCAGCCATGCATTGGACCCACCCACCCTCTACCCACCAGTGACCGCTTCATGGCTATAAAGTTCCTATTTGATGGGTAATAGGGGGCAAACCTGGTTCCCAATATGGTGCCCAACACTTCAATGACTGTTCCCCAAAGAATGACAGAAATATATAAGGGCAGAGGTGTAAGTGTCAATTCCTGGGCCCCCATAGCCCCCACCTGCCGTGTGCCATATATACTACTGGGCAGGGGGACGCCTGCTATGTATACAGCAGGAATAGGGAGCGCTGGGGCCTGATGGCGGCCATGTTTGTTTCTCCTCTCATGTGACTCTGTATAGCTGTCGTCTTCTTTCTCATGGCTGACGTCTATATACTGTATCCGCAGGACTCCGGGTTACGATTCCACTACGTTGCGGCAGGAGAGCGAGGAAAACCGCTCATGTTGCTTCTGCACGGATTCCCCGAGTTCTGGTGAGTGATTCTTCATTGTGACGTATATTTTCCTATACGTATTGTAGAGATGAGCGTATAACCTTCAGCGCAGCGAATGACCCTCAGAGGACGCCAACAGTCTCCTGGATGTAATACGGCCGTATGGAGGCCACATTGCTCCAGGAGATTCATCTGTCATGTCAGCAGCGGCCGGACAGATGATGGAGCGGATGATGCTCAGCGCACGGCGAGCGTCTTCCATCATTATAGAGAAGCGGTCAGCACGCTATTTACAGATAATCCCCGAATAGTCATAGGGGCGGGGACACATCAGAAAGAGTCGGCACCCCAACCCCGCCCCTCCTGGTGTGATTGACATCTTTCTGTCTGTCGTATGTCACAAGTGACCTCTACTGGGGAGATGTCAATCAAGCCAGAATGGCGGGGTATTAGGGCTTAGCAGGCAAAGTAGATGCCCATCAATATACATACAGGGATATCGGAGCGGCAGTGACAACCCTTGTGCTTTGTGCACAGTTCTGCATCAAGATCATTCAGGTATCACCTTTCTTGACTTAACGGAGAACTCCGGCCAAAAATAAAATTCTTTTAAATCAACTGGTGTCAGAAATTTAGATAGATTTGTAATTTACATCTATTTAAAAATCTCCCGTCTTCCAGGGCTTATCAGCTGTCGTATGTCCTGCAGGAAGTGGTGTATTCTCTCCAGTCTGACACAGTGCTCTCTGCTGCCACCTCTGTCCATGTCAGGAACTGTCCAGAGCAGCAGCAAATCCCCATAGAAATCCTCTCCTGCTCTGGACAGTTCCTGACATGGACAGAAGTGGCAGCAGAGAGCACTGTGTCAGACTGGAGAGAATAAACCACTTCCTGCAGGACATGCAGCAGCTGATAACTACTGGGAGACTGGACATTTTCTTTTTAAGAGAAGTGAATTACAAATCTGTATACCAGTTGATGTAAATGATTTTTGGCCGGAGTTCCCCTTTAAGCTTTTTAATTTTGGGGCGCCATCTTGTGGTGACAGATTGGTTAGATATTATATTACATATAGTCCTATCCATTCCGGAGTGGACTCCTCGCGGCTCCTTATCACTGGACGTTCTAATAATCTGCATTGGTTACAGCTAGCTGCCATGTTTTCTGCCAGAGATTTCCTCCTGCAGATTGTCTGTCGGGCGCCATCAGGTTCCAGTTACTTATTATACATTATATACTATTCCTCTGCGCTGTGCGGAGATGTCGCCATTCCCATCAGTCACCGCCCCCCATGGCGCTAACAGTCTCATTTCCATTACTCATGGGAACACCGGGGACAGCTTTATAAGTAACCTCTGTGCATGGGGTGTATTAGCGGGGTAAAGAATGATTCATTACAGGAGTACTCCGGGCAAAACTGCAGAGCGGTGATGTCTGATGCCGAGACTAAGACCATGTTCACACAGACGAAAACCACACCGAAAATACCAACACTAAATCAGCATGGTGGAAGCTGTTTGGTGCTGCCGCCCGCTGTGTATGGTGTGTACCCCCTGACGGACCCTGACTCTCCTCGCTTCTGGCAGCTACACTGCGGTCCTATTATGGAGCTTCAAACTGGAGACACACACAAAATGTGGCATTACACTTCTCTTTCCATGCAGGTAGTGGGTGTAGAATAGCTAAAGTGTCTCTATATACTGCACACAAAGAAGAAGGGATCCTGCTCCCTGATATCTCTATAGCACACCCTCAGAAGCAGCATCAGGACAGAAGACATTATAGAGGAGTGCTGAGCAGTGTAAGCAGTGAATCCAGAACTGGGATAGATAAGACACTTACTAGAGCTTTCAGCCGCTTCTCTGTATCTCTCAGCCCGTCTCCTTTTGCTTCCTCCTACCCCACCCCATTCCTCACTTCTCCATAGACTTCTATGGGGAGCATGGAGGACATTATAGAGTAGTATCAAGCAGTGTAAGCTGTTTATTCAGCACTAGGGTAGATATAATACTTACTAGAACTTTCTTTCTGTGTCCATCTCACTTTGCAGGCCCCCTTCCCATAGACTTCTGTAGGCAGCTGTAACCTGATCCATCAGTGATTCATGTCTAGATGGATTCTTTAGCAGTTCCTCAGAGTGAATAATGAGTTTATGATAGAGGAGAAGTAGGAAAGTAGCCTGATCAGTGGAGATGGCCGCATTTTTTTCTAATAAGATTTATCACATTCACTTTTACTATTGATTTGTGGAATGTTTGCTGCAACGTTCGTGCCCCTTTAAGGAAATGACTATTAGTGGACACATTGTAGAGTGCAGTGCTCTTCTCCCGCACGTCCTCTCCGCTCTCGCTGTCTTAGGGCATTGTTCTTTGGACGTTCGGCTTGTAATTTACAGTGTCTACCAGTTCCTCTATGAGAAGTCTTTATTACACTCTCCATTATTGATGCTACGTAAGACTCCGGCCGCCCCGGGCTACAAGGTGACCTTTATTACAGAGACGATCTGCACCTCGAAGAATATATTACCCTGTCCATGGTAAGATTATATAAAGCCGAGTGTAGAAGTGTTTGGCCGGTGTCAGAGTTTCCATCATGTCGCCTCCATGGACAGGGAGCCGCCAGTACGTGACCGAGGGGGAGACCTGCAGCTTTTATTCAAGGCGTATAACAAAAAATATAGAATTAAAGGGAACCTGTCACCAAGGCAATGCTATGTAATCTATCAGTATCATGTTATAGGGCAGGAGGAGCTGAGCGGAGTGATATATATCATTGTGGGAAAAGGTTCAGTATAACTTGTAACTTGTTTATTGAAATCCCTGCTGATTCTGAAGGTAAGGAGTCCAGTGGGCGGAGTCAATCAATAGACTGGACTCTTTAGCCTGGAAAGATCAAGAGATTTCAATCAATAAATAAATGACAAGTTATACTGAATCTTCTCCCATAAATATAATACAGTGGTGCCTTGGATTATATATATATATATATACACATACACATATACAGTGGTGCCTTGGATTATATATATATATATATATACACATATACAGTGGTGCCTTGGATTATATATATATATATATATATATATATACATATACAGTGGTGCCTTGGATTATATATATATACACATACACATATACAGTGGTGCCTTGGATTAGGAGCATAATACGTTCCCGGACGGCGCTTGTAATCCAAATCCACTCTTACACCAAAGCAAATTTTACCCTAAGAAATCACTGATCTGCAGACAATTGGTTCCACACCCCAAATATACTGATTATTATTCTGAATAACATGTAAATAGATGAAACAAACATTCAGAACCAGCAGAATCTGTGATATTATAAGTTACTGTACAGTAATGGAGAGGATGGGAAACACAAGGGCGGACAGAGACTGCAGGGAGCAGGAAGGAATGAGCAGGACAGATGTGGGCACATACATGCAGCACTCTCTGTCCGGGGAGAGAGGGGTTACAGCTATGGAGAGATTACCTCCACAGTCCTGTCCCCTGATGTAAGCCCCAGCCTGAAGTGGATCTGCTATGATTTGGAAGGTGAGGGAGACTTCCTGGGTCAGAGTACTGGGCTGTAGACCCCACTATGCAGACCATGCCCCTCCCCCACTCCCCCTCCCACCCAGTACAGGGAGCTCTTACACCAAAGCAATGCTCTTACACCAAGTCACAATTTTTAAAAACTGTGAGATCTTACTCCAAAACGCTCTTAAACCAAGGTACCACTGTGTATCACTCCAGTAGCATTTTCATGGTGACAAAGTCCCTTTAGGCATTACAAAACATGTTTTACATAGTCCCTTTAAGAGTTGAATTTGCTTTTGGTCCAATATGGCAGCAAAATGAATAATCTGGTAAATTCTTTTTTTTTTTTTTTTGCAAGTTGCTGCAGTTTTTTTTTCTTTCATAGCAACTGGTGTCGGATTTATATAGACTAGTAAATTACTTTTTTATGTAAAAAAAAATCTCTAGTCTTCCAATACTTATCAGCTGCTGTATGTCCTGCAGGAAGTGGTGTATTCTCTCCAGTCTGACACAGTGCTCTCTGCTGCCACCTCTGTCCATGTCAGGAACTGTCCAGAGCAGGAAAGGTTTTCTATTGTGATTTGCAGCTGCTCTGGACAGTTCCTGACATGGACAGAGGTGGCAGCAGAGAGCAGTGTGTCAGACTGGAGAGAATACACCACTTCCTGCAGGACATACAGCAGCTGATAAGTAAAGATTCTATAAGTTTTGTGCCTTCATATACCATAGCTATAGCAGTGTATGGGGCCTCCTGTTTACATGCGTCTCTTTGGCTTCTTGCCGTTATTACTCACAATGTACATTGCTGCCTGTGTCGGGAATCCTTCTGGCTCCGCCCACATTTTACCATATTGATGCTCCAGTTATGAGAAGTTTTTGGAGATCTGACTCAATATGTTTTTTTCAGCCCACACACAATCTCTGCGGCTCAGGATTCACATCATCTGTTCAGTAAACCCACAGGCTTTCTGTATAAACATTACAGACATGATGGAGTCTGCACAGGGTTATAGTATCGGTGTATGGATTATAGATACTACGTTATACCAGATCTATTACTTTTTATGCCAAAAAGTTTAAGGGGTATTCCAGCATTTTCATTTTTATTATATACATTACTGGGGTGTGGAAAAAATAGAGAAAAAGGCAGCAGTACTCACCTCCCCACAGTCCTGTTCTGCTCCTTCCTGTCACCTGCCCGCTCAGCCAATCACTAGCTTCTGCAATGTCTCATCTTGACTAGTGATTGGCTGAGCAGGCAGAAGAGACGAGCAGGTGGGGGCAGAGGCAGATGGAATAGGAGTTTTTCTGCACTCATTCTTGTGTCTAGAATCTGACCCATCAATAGGGTGGGTATATCCTATACATAGATACATAGAGATTAAAGGGGCAATCTTTTAAATCAATGGTGTCAGAAAGTTTTTTTTAGATTTGTAATTCATTTCTATTCAAAATCTCCCATCTTCCAGTACTTATCAGCTGCTGAATGTCCTGCAGGAAGTGATGTATTCTCTCCAGTCTGACACAGTGCTCTCTGTTGCCACCTCTGTCTGTGACAGGAACTGTCCACAGAAGGAGAGGTTTTCTATGGGGATTTGCTGCTGCTGTGGACAGTTCCTGACGTGGACAGAGGTGGCAGCAGAGAGCACTGTGTCAGACTGGAGAGAGTATACCACTTCCTGCAGAACATACCGCAGCTGATAAGTCCTGGAAGACTGGAGATTTCCAAACAGATGTAAAATACAAATCAATATAATTTTAACCTGTCAATTGACACCTGTTATTTTGAAAGAATCTTTTCACTGGAGTTCTCCTTTAACCTCTCTAACAGGGTAATAAAACTATAATATATGAGATAGAATAACTCTCCTTTTTCATTCATTGTATACGGATATTGCTGTGGCCGTATACTCGGTGTTGTGGATACAGCAGCCGTCTCATGTCTGTAGTTGTTTTGCAGTAAATTCCCTTCTGATCTTCAGATCCGCTGATCCCTCTGTTCTGGTCTCATGGAGATGCGGCTTCCGCTCTGTCACTATATCGGCGTTCCCAAGACGCAGCCTGGTAAACAATCCCATGGTCCCCACAGTAGTAGTGATCAGAGATCCAGGGGGAGGTGGCCGGAGCTCTGTGTGTTATTATCTGTGATGTGGATGATGGCTTCAGGGAATTCTATGGGCGATTTGTATTCTTTTAATGTTCTGGAGTTTTGGTGATACGTGCAGCTGACCCCAACCAAAGGAACTGGAAATGGCGCTAACTGCATCCAGAACCATCCCGGTTCCCCGCTGTCTTGTCAGCCGTGTCTATAAGAGATGCATTGGCTTTCATCACCTATAAGGATAGTACATAAGGTCAGCTTGGAGCGGGGCCCTACATCCCAGGGGCCTCATAACATTCAATGTCCTTGGTGCTGTAGGAAGCTGCAAGAAAATTTTCCCTCCATTGAAACCAATGGCAATGCCTGTTATATCCCACACACCAGTGAAGGTCCAGACTCTAAAAACTCCACAAAAACCACCATAAAATTGGTTAAAAATATTGTTGTACCATCTACAGTTTCCTTCGTGTTACCATCTGGAGCCAGTGTGTCTCCATGGTTACAGACTACAAAAGTCTCTGTGTAGTCTGATATTGGAGCCGCATTCCCTTTCTTCTATTTGTTTCCTACTTCTTATTATTTGGTGGAACTTTTACCCAACACTGTGTATCTGTATGTATGTGTGTATATATATATATATATATATATAATGTGCGTGTGTGTACTTTTCCCCTGTATATGTCAGTAGCTGTCAAAATAAGGTGTAAAGCGTTACTGTCAAATAAATTCAGTCCAGAGAGCAGCTGTGATCACGAGATATAGCTAGGAGTTATCTATGGAGCAAATCAGTCAGATTTCAGGGCTGGTTGGGGAGTGAGGTGTTGTAGGACGCCTCAACCGGCTATATTGTGATTGCAGCAGACACTCTGGGTCACAGGTCAGAGCAGGCAGCAGACACTCTGGGTCACAGGTCAGGGTAGGCAGCAGACACTCTGGGTCACAGGTCAGAGCAGGCAGCAGACACTCTGGGTCACAGGTCAGAGCAGGCAGCAGACACTCTGGGTCACAGGTCAGGGTAGGCAGCAGACACTCTGGGTCACAGGTCAGGGTAGGCAGCAGACACTCTGGGTCACAGGTCAGGGTAGGCAGCAGACACTCTGGGTCACAGGTCAGAGCAGGCAGCAGACACTCTGGGTCACAGGTCAGGGTAGGCAGCAGACACTCTGGGTCACAGGTCAGAGCAGGCAGCAGACACTCTGGGTCACAGGTCAGAGCAGGCAGCAGACACTCTGGGTCACAGGTCAGAGCAGGCAGCAGACACTCTGGGTCACAGGTCAGAGCAGGCAGCAGACACTCTGGGTCACAGGTCAGGGTAGGCAGCAGACACTCTGGGTCACAGGTCAGGGCAGGCAGCAGACACTCTGGGTCACAGGTCAGGGCAGGCAGCAGACATTCTGGGTCACAGGTCAGGGTAGGCAGCAGACACTCTGGGTCACAGGTCAGGGCAGGCAGCAGACAGAAGAATGGTCCAATAACAAGCTGGGATAATACAGGGATAGAACTTTATTCCTCAGGCACAGATACAGTAGCTGTAAGACGTCCATTTCTATAGACCCAGGAGGGCAAAACATGGTGCAACCTGGCCCTTTAAAGGGACAGCGTCATCAGAAAATGACTTATTGTATAAATTATGTATTAATATGTTAAACAGGTTTTTGAGAATTTGTTGGTGACATTTTTTCAAATTTTCCATTTTTTTCTCTGTTATATAATAATCCTGATATCTTGCAGTTCTCATTCTCACCACTGGGGCTAAAACTAAGCTGAGACTTCCTGTTGTGTCTGTGATGATAAGAGGAGGCTGATAAGAGCGCGCTCAGTATTGTCTCACATTCATCTCAAGGGGACAGTATCTGTCTATTGTTATCTATGTCCATGAGTCTTGCTGTAAAGCATGTCACTAAATGTTGTTAAAAACAGCCTAGGCAATATGGCCGCACCCATAACAATGTACAAAAAGTAAAACTTAAAAAATTACAGTCAGAAAATAGAAACACATTTGAATAAGAACAAATTTTAGTATCTGACTCTAATCTGTAACAGAAAATGTAGGTGACACATTCCCTTTAAATCTAAAATAGTCAGAGTGTGAAAGCCTGGGGTTCCTTGATCCCTAATCAGAGGTTCCCCAGATCCAGGAAACAACACAACTCGGCACTCTTACCGTAGAAAAGACAAACATTTTGTGGTAGCCACAGATGCCCGGCCAAGCCATCAATGTGGACAGGACTGACCCTGGGGGTTGTCCAGGGGTAGACACATTATTCAGGGGTTCCCCGGCAGCAGTGGGTACAGTATCTGCACACCACCTTACACTGTAACACAACGACCTCTATGTGTTGTTCCTTTCTCATAGTCGTACGTTAGTACCATATGGCTATACGTGGCACACGGAACCGTTACCCACAATGCTCCAGGTGATGATAGATAGATATATATAGGTTGTGGACATGTTTTACAGCTCTATCCCCTCTTCTGATTGCAGGTATTCCTGGCGTCACCAGTTACGAGAATTTAAGCGGGAATATCGGGTGGTGGCCCTGGATTTACGAGGATACGGGGAGACGGACGCGCCGTACAATAAAGAGAGTTACAAGTTAGATTATATCATTGTGGATGTTAAAGAAATTCTCGACTCTTTAGGTAAGAAAAATATAGAGTATTAACACAGCGTATAACAACGGCCGTTCTGTGACCCAGCCGTGTCACAGAACGGCCAGTGTCAGTGAAGATCATCCCGGCTGGTACTGCACTACCCACCGGACGATCTTAATTTCTGTTGAATTCGCTGCACACAATGGAGCGTGCGGCCGGAGCCGCACTCTGCGTTGTGTAAACTGACATGTCTGTGCGTCCGCTACTCATTAAATGGCGGCCACACAAAACTGACATGTCCGTTTTTGTGCGGCCGCCTGTAATCCTGGCCAGAGTGAATGAATGGTATCCCAGCCGGACACATTGTATACAAAGACAACGTATCTTTTGCATTAATCACGGCCGTTGTTGCAACAACGGCCGTGATTTATGCAAAAGATAGGTTGTGTGAACAGGGCCTATATATGTATGTTATGACTCTCATCTTCAGAGTGATATTACTTATACTCTGCCGGGGTATCCAATCTAAATGACTGATACAGCTCTGCTACATCTGTAGCTCAACTATTCCACAAAATTGGAGCTTTCCCTTTAAATGGGGCTCACCTCTAAGAATGACTGCGTTCTTTATGCTAGAGAGATGAGATCTATGGGCAGACATGCGGCAGAGAATGAGTGCAGCCTAATGGAGTCGGTGACATTTCTCGGGGAACGCTTTCCTGGCCGCTCACAGACATCAATAAGCAGCTGGCAAACTCTGCTGCCTATAATCTGCTGGATGGAAGTCGCCGGGGCCGTCGCCCTATGAATAGTATTGCTGATGGTTGATGTTCACATGATAACTCACCTGGAAGGTTCCCCGGAGATTGCCCCTCCAGGTCGCACATTGTAATAGATGGCGCTCAGAGGCGAATTGGAAAGTAAATGGCGTCCGTGACCTCTCGTCTCTGAACTGCTCCAGTGATTTCTCCAGATAACTGCGCCCACCATTCCGGAGCCTTCTCTTTAGTACGGCCACCACCTGCAGATTGTGAGAGACGTTTCATTGCAGTAAACCCGATCTGAGATGTTTTTCCTGCCACCATTGTAGTGCTGACCTTTTCCGTAGCGCTGTACACAGATTGCTGTCCTCAGCGGCTCACAGCTTTCAAAGCAGCCGCTGTCATAAAGTTATACAGATTTGTAATTTACTTCTATTTAAAAATCTCCTGTCTTCCAGTACTTACCAGCTTCTTTATGTCCTGCAGGAAGTAGTGTATTCTCTCCCGTCTGACACAGTGCTCTCTGCTGCCACCTCTGTCCATGTCAGGAACTGTCCAGAGCAGGAGAGGTTCTCCATGGGGATTTGCTACTAATCTGCACAGTTCCTGACATGGACAGAGGTGGCAGCAGAGAGCGCTGTGTCAGACTGGAAAGAATATACATCAGCCGTCTCAGAAGGGAGGAGGGGGAGACAGAGAGAAAAGCTCACACACAGACTTTTGTGTCTTCAGCAGAAAGCAGCAGCTGAGAACTGTGGGAAGGAAACTGAACAGATAATAACAAATATGGAAGGAATTGTTAGTATCACCATGGGTGGCAACATATCAGAAATTCTGTTTGAGTGGAATCCCCCTTTAATACAACATTTCTGTGTTTCTGCAATCATTAATGTTTGATATATTATACTGAATCGTTCCTCTGTTCTTTCTTCAGGTTACACTAAATGTGTCCTTATTGGCCACGACTGGGGTGGGATGATCGCCTGGCTGGTTGCTATATGTTATCCGGAGATGGTCACCAAACTTATTGTTCTGAGTTTTCCCCATCCCACAGTATTCACAGGTGAGCTGGGGAACATACAGGCGATGTATAATGGAAGCTGCTGTGTTATGGGCTCTGCTCTGAAATTACACTTTTTCTATGCTAAGGAGTCCACTGGGCGGAGTCACTCAGTGATAGAGTAGGACCGCCCACTGGACTTCTTGGCCCAGAATTAAAGGTTGTTGACAAAAATAAAAAAATTTCAACTGGTGCCAGAGATTTGTAATGTACTTCTATTAAAAGATCTTCATTTTCACAGCACTTATCAACTTCTGTATGTCCTACAGGAAGTGGTGTATTCTCTCCAGTGTGACACAGTGCTCTCTGCTGCCACCTCTGTCCATGTCAGGAACTGTCTAAAGCAGGAGAGGTTTTCTATGGGGATTTGCTGCTGCTCTGGACAGTTCCTGACATGGACAGAGGTGGCAGCAGAGAGCACTGTGTCAGACTGGAGAGAATACACCACTTCCTTCAGGACATACAGCAGCTGATAAGTACTGGATGATTTGAGATTTTTTTAACAGAAGTAAATTGAAAATCTCTGGCACTTTCTGGAACTAGTTGAAAGAAAAAGGAATGGTGAACAACCTCTTTAACAAAATTTTAAATGAATGAAATTCAAAAGATACTGAATCTTTTCCCATCACATTATATATCACTCTGCTCAGCTATCCATGGTCTATAAGAAGCTTAGGGGAGCCCTTACCCTTCCAGAAATTTCCATCATGTGTGGACAGCCAAGGCCAAAGCTCAGGCATGATGGGAGTTTTGTTGTAGTTTTGCATCCCTGCTGTATAAGTTGATGGGATCCGATCAGACCATGTGTGTAATGATGATAGAATTCTGGCCACGTGCAGCCGCCACATGGAGGAGGGGGAGGGGGCTTACTGCACACTGTTTTATCGCTTCACTGCAGCTTTATGGACCCTGCAGGAGAGGAGAATTTGTTTATAATAAAGTTTTTATTGCAGTTTCACCATTTTTCAATAAAAAAATAACGATGCAAACTAGACACCTAAAGCAGGCGATGAAAAAAGCAAATACCACTCATTATGTATCATTAGGGGAAATCTGATGCGTTAGGGGGGAGTCTTACAGATTCCTTACAAAATTGGACTTAAAGTGACTCTGTACCAACAATCTGTCCCCCCCAAACCACTTGTACATTCGGATAGCTGCTTTTAATCCAAGATCTGTCCTGCGGTTCGTTCAGCAGGTGATGCAGTTATTGTCATAAAAACAACTTTTAATCTTGCAGCGCTGTGTCTAACGGCCGGGGCTTACATTTGTATATGCATTAGGCTGGCACCACCTCTCCTTCCCTCCTCCCCACCCTCCTCATCATTAGGAATGATCCAGACAGATTGCTTCCTATTTCCCACCTGTGGCAGCCTGGCACATGGGCTGGATCCTTAATACATCTGTGCAAAGCTGAAACAGCAGTAAATGTTCCTGGATCATTCCTAATGATGAGGAGGGTGGGGAGGAAAGGACAGAGAGGTGGTGCCAGCCTAATGCATATACAAATGGAAGCCCCGGACGTTAAACACAGCGCTGCAGGATTAAAAGTTGTTTTTAAAACAGTAACTGCATCCCCTGCCGAATGGAATTCAGGACAGATCTTGGATTAAAAGCAGCTATCTGAAAGTACAAGGGGTTTGGGGGGGGGGGGGCAGATTGTGGGTACAGAGTCGCTTTACTCCCTGGGTAGTTCAGGGGATTTGTGGTTGGTGAAGGACAGAGGGTGATGGTAATGGTGAATATTCCCAGCAGAGACTGGTTACAGCTGGCCCAAAAGGGTCTGTTCTGGGTCCTTTTCTTTTTAATATGTTTATCGTGGTAAATACTTGTGATCAAAGTATTTTAGGAGTGATACCTTTTATTGACCAACAAAAATTGTTAGAATTGTCAGCTTTTGGGATTCAAAAGATCCCTTCACAAATTCAGACACATTCACAAATTGTTGTTACATAGGAGAAGGTTTGGTAGGTAAGGATAGTGATATAGGAGAAGGGTTGGTAGGTAAGGATAGTGACATGGGAGAAGGTTTGGTAGGTAAGGATAGTGACATAGGAGAAGGGTTGGTAGGTAAGGATAGTGACATAGAAGGTTTGGTAGGTAAGTATAGTGACATAGGAGAAGGTTTGGTAGGTAAGGATAGTGACATAGGAGAAGGGTTGGTAGGTAAGGATAGTGATATAGGAGAAGGGTAGGTAGGTAAGGATAGTGATATAGGAGAAGGGTTGGTAGGTAAGGATAGTAACATAGGAGGTTTGGTAGGTAAGGATAGTGACATAGGAGAAGGGTTGGTAGGTAAGGATAGTGACATAGGAGAAGGTTTGGTAGGTAAGGATAGTGACATAGGAGAAGGGTTGGTAGGTAAGGATAGTGACATAGGAGAAGGGTTGGTAGGTAAGGATAGTGACATAGGAGAAGGGTTGGTAGCAGTAGCGAAATTTGGTGGGGGCAAGGGGGGCGGTCGCTCCCGGGCCCACTCAGACAGGGGCCCACTGAGGTCTCAGACAGTTAATGCTGTCTGCAAAAGCAATAGACAGCATTAACACATCAGTAGTGGCCGGAACTGTATGCGCTCGCACTCCTAATGAGCGCATACAGTTCCGACTGGGCCAGGATGTGATTGACACAGCATCAGGAGCCATTAGCTCCTGGCTGTGTCAATCATTCTTGTGGCCGGAGGCAGCGTTATGCCTCCAGCCACAAGAGGCTGCGCTCCGCATCGGCGCACGCCCCCCGAACTGCAGCGCCCACCCCCTCCTTTATGCCTCTCTTGCGACCGCAAGCACGGTCTTGCTTGCGGCCGCAAGAGGCAATCTTGCCCCTGTCTGATGCGTCGCTCCCTGGGGGATTCCCAGGGAGCTCACCTATCAGGAACCTTAGTGCGCGTCGCTGGGACTTCCTGTACCGGAAGTCCCGGCCCGGGCGCACACTCAGCTTCCGGATGTGTGCGCTCCCAGAGAATCCCCCAGGGAGCGACGCATCAGCCGGGGGCAGAAGAAGATAGGACAGGAGCGACGGGGGAGCGCTTGTTAGGTGAGTTGTGTGTTTGTTTGTTTTTAATCTGCTGTGCAGGGGCAAACTATAAGGGGGGAAAACAGGGGAGGGGAGCCATCTATAAGGGGGGGATACAGGGGGGGGAGCCATCTATAAGGGGGGGATACAGGGGGGGGAGCCATCTATAAGGGGGGGATACAGGGGGGGGAGCCATCTATAAGGGGGGATACGGGGGGGAGCCATCTATAAGGGGGAATACAGGGGAGGAGAGCCATCTATAAGGGGGGGATACAGGGGGGGGGAGCCATCTATAAGGGGGAATACAGGGGAGGGAAGCCATCTATAAGGGGGAGCCATCTATAAGGGGGGGAATAAAGGGGGGGCATCTATAAGGGGGGAATACAGGGGAGGGGAGCCATCTATTAGGGGGGGATACAGGGGGGAGCCATCTATAAGGGGGGAATACAGGGGGGAGGGAAGCCATCCATAAGAGGGGAATACAGGGGAGCCATCTATAAGGGGGGGATACAGGGGGGGAGCCATCTATAAGGGGGGATACAGGGGGGGAGCCATCTATAAGGGGGAATACAGGAGAGAGGAGCCATTTATAAGGGGGAGATACAGGGGGGAGCCATCTATAAGGGGGGGATACAGGGGGGAGCCATCTATAAGGGGGGGATACAGGGGGGAGCCATCTATAAGGGGGGGATACAGGGGGAGCTATCTATAAGGGGGGGATACAGGGGAGCCATCTATACGGGGGGCATACAGGGGGGAGCCATCTATAAGGGGGGGATACAGGGGGGAGCCATCTATAAGGGGGGGATACAGGGGGGAGCCATCTATAAGGGGGGGATACAGGGGGAGCCATCTATAAGGGGGGGATACAGGGAAGGGGAGCCATCTATAAGGGGAGAATACAGGGGAGGGGAGCCATCTATAAGGGGGGAATACAGGGGAGGGGAGCCATCTATAAGGGGGGAATACAGGGGGGAGCCATCTACAAGGGGGGAATACAGGGATGGGAAGCCATCTATAAGGGGGGAATACAGGGGGAGCCATCTATAAGGGGGGAATACAGGGATGGGAAGCCATCTATAAGGGGGGAATACAGGGATGGGAAGCCATCTATAAGGGGGGAATACAGGGGAGGGGAGCCATCTATAAGGGGGGAATACAGGGGAGGGGAGCCATCTATAAGGGGGGAATACAGGGGGGAGCCATCTATAAGGGGGGAATACAGGGGAGGGGAGCCATCTATAAGGGGGAATACAGGGGAGGGGAGCCATCTATAAGGGGGAATACAGGGGAGGGGAGCCATCTATAAGGGGGAGCCATCTATCTGGGGGGGGATACAGGGGGAGCCATCTATAAGGGGGAATACAGGGGGGGAGCCATCTATAAGGGGGGGGGATACAGGGGGAGCCATCTATAAGGGGGGAATACAGGGGGGAGCCATCTATAAGAGTCAGCCTACCCACTAAATGAGGGTGTAAAGCGGCCAATACAGATGTGCAGTGTGTATATAGATGAGGATGGTGACAGAGTGTGGAGCCTAATATGTCTGTCTGGCAGATTCTGTGGATTCGTGGCTCGGAGAAGTTCTCATAATGGCCCAGTGCAGATGGAGAAGATGAAAAGGGAAGAACTCCGATCAGAGAAGACGTCCCCTGTGAGTCACTAAATATATCTGCACTGTAATGTATATGGTGTACAGAACCTGTGTAGAGCTGGGGCTACCGCTACATGACTGGAAGAGGTGATATTGTTCTGTGTACAGTGGATTATTCAGTAGCAGCGGTGGGGTTAGTCAGTATGTGGTGGTGTTAGTCAGTATCTGGTGGTATTAGTCGGTATGTGCTGGTATTAGTCAGTATGTGGTGGTATTAGTCAGTATGTGGTGGTGTTAGTCAGTAAGTAGTGGTATTATTTGTTACTTGTAATTTGGTACTGTGTTTTATTGGATTTAGTATAGAGGATTTAGTCAGTAACAATATGGTGGTGATGGTTGTGGTTGTGGCGATATTTCCCCCTTGTATACTGGTATTATTGGTAATACCATATATATATACCAGTAGCATGCACTTGGTCGAGGAAGGGGGGCTCCAGGTTGACAGTCTGCAGCCCTCAGGGTATGCTGGGAGTTGTAGTACAGTAGTACAATCCTCCGATACCTGCCGCTGTAGACAGATGTATTGCTGGAACTTCAGGGCTGATGGTTGTCACCCACAGGTTGCAGCCACCAGGAGAATCAAACTGAGGACAAGAGTGGTGCTGTCTGTGGAAGAAGGCAGCTATATTTTTCTAATCTTATGCACTTTTACTTTTTTTGTGGCTCTATATTCCAGATATAGAAGCCTCTTACACGGCTCTGTATCCTTATTCACTATAAGAAATGTAGAAGAATATACCCTTTATTATTCAAAAAAATCCTTGTCACCTGCTGTGGTTCCCTATGGGTAACGTTGGTTGGGGGCCCACTCAGCCTCACTCGCCCCCCCTAGGCTGAACCCCTAGCTACGCCCCTGGTTGGTAGGTAAGGATAGTGACATAGGAGAAGGGTTGGTAGGTAAGGATAGTGACATAGGAGAAGGGTTGGTAGGTAAGGATAGTGACATAGGAGAAGGGTTGGTAGGTAAGGATAGTGACATAGGAGAAGGGATGGTGGGTAAGATGAAGGTAAGGATATATAATGGTATGCTGGGCTGTAAATATAGATATATATATAGGGATGTGTATAATGTGTGTGTGTATATATATATATATATATATATGTATATATATATATATATATATATATATATATTATAATATACTGGGCTGTATGTATATATTGTATGTGTGTGTATATATATATATATATATTATATAAATAATGGTATGCTGGGCTGTATATATATAATGGTAGGTGTGGGATGTGTATTGGTATGCTGGGATGTGTATAATGTGTATATATATAATAGTACACTGGATACTGGGCTATATGTATATATTATGTTTGTTTGTATATGTGTGTGTGTGTGTCTATATATATATATATATATATATATATATAGGGATGTGTATATAATGGTATACTGGGATGTGTATATATATAATGGTATGTCGGGCTATATTTAATATATAATATATAATATACACACACACACTACCGTTTTAAAAGTTTGGGGTCACCCAAACAATTTAGTGTTTTCCATGAAAAGTCACACTTCTTCACCCCCAGACGTTGTGAAATGAATAGAAAATAGAGACAAGACATTGACAAGGTTAGAAATAATGATTTGTATGTGAAATAACATTGTTCTTCCATCACACTTTGCTTCCGTCCCAGAATCCTCCTTGTGCAGCAATTCCAGCATTGCCCACCTTTGGCATTCTAGCTATTAATCTGTTGGGGTAAGCTGGAGAAATTGCCCCCCACGCTTCTAGAAGCAGCTCCCACAAGTTGGATTGGTTGGATGGGCACTTCTGGCGTACCATACGGTCCAGCTGCTCCCACAACAGCTCAATGGGGTGGTGATCTGGTGACTGCGCTGGCCACTCCATTACCTATGATAGAATACCAGCTGCTGCTTCTGCTGGAAATAGTTCTTGCACAATTTGGAGGTGTTTAGGGTCATTGTCCTGTTGTAGGATGAAATTGGCTCCAACCAAGCGCTGCCCACTGGGTATGGCATGGCGGTGCAGAGTGATAGCCTTCCTTATTCACAATCCCTTTTACCCTGTACAAATCTCCCACCTTACCAGCACCAACCCCAGACCATCACATGACCTCCACCATGTATAACAGATGGCGTCAGGCATTCTTCCAGCATCTTCTCATTTCTTCTGCGTCTCACAAACGTTCTTCTTTGTCATCCAAACACCTCAAACTTGGATTCATCCGTCCACAACACTTTTTTCCAGTCTTCCTCTGTCCAATGTCTGTGTTCTTTTGCCCATCTTAATCATTTTCTTTTATTGGCCAGTCTCAGATATGGCTTTTTCTGCCCTGAAGGCCAAAATCCTGCAGCCGCCTCTTCACTGTAGATGGTGACACTGGTGTTATGCGGGTACTATGTAATGAAGATGCCAGTTGGGGACCTGTGAGGCGTCTGTTTCTCAAACTAGAGACTCTAATGTGCTTATCTTCTTGCTTAGTTGTGCAACGCGGCCTCCCACTTCTTTTTCTACTCTGGTTAGAGCCTGTTTGTGCTGTCTCTCTGAAGGGAGTAGTACACACCGTTGTAGGAAATCTTCAATTTCTTAGCAATTTCTCGCATGGAATAGCCTTCATTTCTAAGAACAAGAATAGACTGTCTAGTTTCAGATGAAAGTTCTCTTTTTCTGGCCATTTTGAGCGTTTAATTGACCCCACAAACGTGATGCTCCAGAAACACAATCTGCTCAAAGGAAGGTCAGTTTTGTAGCTTCTGTAACCAGCTAGACTGTTTTCAGATGTGTGACCATGATTGCACAAGGGTTTTCTAATCATCAATTAGCCTTCTGAGCCAATGAGCAAACACATTGTACCATTAGAAGACTGGAGTGATAGTTGCTGGAAATGGGCCTCTATACACCTATGTAGATATTGCACCAAAAACCAGACATTTGCAGCTAGAATAGTCATTTACCACATTAGCAATGTATAGAGTGGATTTGTTTAAAGTTACCACTAGTTTAAAGTTATCTTCATTGAAAAGTACAGCGCTTTTCCTTCAAAAATAAGGACATTTCAATGTGACCTCAAACTTTTGAACGGTAGTGTATATCCCAAGTACCCTACCCTCTAGCCTAAAGTAAAGACACCTCCCCTGTAAATAGGGCATCCCTTACCCTAAACTAGGGCGCCCCCCAAAAGTAAGGCCACCTATTGCCACCTGCCACCACCCGGGACTTACCTAATCCCCTTCGTGGAGCTTCACTGCTGGTCCGCAGGCAGCTTGTCCGTGGCCCACACGTCCTAATGTACGCTGCTGCCCGTCCCAACGCACAACCCCGCCTGTCCCGCCAGCACATCCTGATGAACTGCCCCCACCGGTCCAGCAAGGATGTGAGTATTCCGGGGAGATCCAGGGGGATGTCATATTTCTCTCCCCCGGCCGGGGTCTTTGGACCGATGAAATGGATCCAAAGACTGCTGCAAAAATGACAGAGGGTGTGAGGCATAAATCATATCAGAAAAGACCTGGTATATACATATATCTATCCTAAGATAATAAGAAGGGAAGAACCCTGTCCCCTTTACCCTGGCGGGATTTACCACAAAGCTCTTAATACAGCCAGCCGGCTGCTCTGGAACAGGTTTACCTGGTTTACATCTGTTTCCAGGTGTAAACCTTCATAATTCAGGCGCCGGAGGAGGCCACACCTCCTTTCCACTTTGTTGCGCCCAACAAGCACGTGGGGGATACGGCTGGCAAATTTGCCCCTTATTCGTGCAGCACCCCAGGGGCACACAATGTGCTGAAATGGAATTGGTAAAACGAAAGGAAAAGCTGTGTGAACCCGGCTGATTGTCTGGCTATATAATGTATATAATACTCCTCACCCGCTACTCTATACACGCAGAGTCCGAGTATTTATGTGGCTCCCCACCATTACCGCCATGCTGTCGGTACTTGGTGTTAGGCATGCGGCATAACACAGACGCCATGGATGTCAGGAGATGGATTTCGGTAGACGATCTCTTGCTCCTATTGCTGTGATTCCAGGATGGCTCTCCTCCTCCTCCTCCTCCTCCTCCTCCTCCTCCTCGTGTAGCCTCTTCTGTTAGGGAAATAAACAGATAAATATGAAATACTTCGGAGTCTCTGGGAAGATGTCTGAGAATAAATTATCATTTCCTTGGGCTGTAGTAAGTGTCTCCGGCTTTCTCTGCTGGCGATGTATTATTTATCAGACTGTCAGTATTGCAGCACGACCCGCATCACTCCTAATGTAATGTGCATCGCTGTGAGATTATTACAAACGCGCTGCACGCCGCAACGTAACAAAGGCAACGGCTTTCCATCACATCTGCGTTATACGATGGGGACAATGTGATACGCCCAGTATATAGTAACACGGGAGACCGGATACTTACAGTGCACAGAAGCCTCCCGTCACACTCGGGAAATCTCAAACCGGAAGAACGGGGCCATATATACACTGAAGAGCCGCCATATTACAGGCCCCATATGGAAACATTTGGAGTTCAGTAATGCTGCAGCTCATTGTGGCAGATATCCCACTAGGCCCATGTGGACAGGATCGCTCCTCACCGCACATTAGATGATGGTCCTGACCTGCTAAGCCCCATTCTACCTCGTCTCAGAGATGGCTAAAGGATTTGAGGACTTTGGAGGTTGGAGAAACAAGGAAAACTCCCTGTCATGTTCCTGGCGCCAATCCATGACTGTATGACCCTTGTACATGGTGCATTATCCTGCTGAATGTCTTCTTCTGCCATAGGAAAAATCGCTGCCATGGAGGATAACCTAGGTGACCACAATGCTTAGATACTGCAACTCGTAGTGTCCAAAAGTCCATTCACGGGTAACAGAGGAGCCAGGGTCCCTCAAGAAAACATTCTGGCCATGTTCCTCTATAAAGATCTGGATGCATCTGACCGGCCATGTTACTCTATAGAGATCTGGATCCATCTGACCGGCCATGTTCCTCTATAGAGATCTGGATCCATCTGACCGGCCATGTTTCACCACAGAGATCTGGATCCAGCTGACCGGCCATGTTTCTCTATAGAGATCTGGATCCATCTGACCGGCCATGTTTCTCTATAGAGATCTGGATGCATCTGACTGGCCATGTTCCTCTATAGAGATCTGGATCCATCTGACCGGCCATGTTTCACCACAGAGATCTGGATCCAGCTGACCGGCCATGTTTCACCACAGAGATCTGGATCCAGCTGACCGGCCATGTTTCTCTATAGAGATCTGGATCCATCTGACCGGCCATGTTTGTCCACAGAGATCTGGATCCATCTGACCGGCCATGTTTCTCCACAGAGATCTGGATCCATCTGACCGGCCATGTTTCTCCACAGAGATCTGGATCCATCTGACCGGCCATGTTTCTCCACAGAGATCTGGATCCATCTGACCGGCCATGTTTCTCCACAGAGATCTGGATCCATCTGACCGGCCATGTTTCTCCACAGAGATCTGGATCCATCTGATCGGCCATGTTCCTCTATAGAGATCTGGATCCATCTGACCGGCCATGTTTCTCTATAGAGATCTGGATCCATCTGACCGGCCATGTTTCTCTATAGAGATCTGGATCCATCTGACCGGCCATGTTCCTCTATAGAGATCTGGATCCATCTGACCGGCCATGTTCCTCTATAGAGATCTGGATCCATCTGACCGGCCATCTTCATAGAGATTTAAAGCCGTGTGACTGGGCCATGTGTTAGGACATGTTATTTGCAGCATTAAACCTGCTTCTTGTCATCCTCCTTCCATTCCTGTTCCCATCCACAGGATTCCCTTTCATTGAACGGGACATTCAGAGTCTCAGTCCACAGACACACAAAGCTGATGCTCCTTAGATTATATGTGCTATATCTATAAATACTTATAAATTCAAGCTGATTGGTGATTTTATTTCTTATTAATCAGTTCCCCAGGTAAAGCTCCCTATATGAAGTATGCATAATGTATTCCGCCTCTCATTGTCATGCTGATGGTTTCCTTCTCCATGGGGATACATGTTCATCACTATGCACCAATCATTGTACTTGTGGCGTACATGTTTTATTGCCTGACTTGGTAAACCAATAAAAGATGTATCGCATAGCTACATATCCTGGCTCTCAGATCCCCGCTATGTATTACAATGCACCATATGGCTGCGCACTGCTCGCCTCTGTGTACATCACATGCCTATATACTGACATATCAATGAAAAAAGTATCAGTAAAGGATGCCAAAGTCTTAAAGGGATTATCCAGGCTTAGAAAAACATGGTGGCTTTCTTCCAGAAACGGCGCCACCCCTGTCCTTGGTTTGGGTTCGGGTTTGCAGCTTCATTCCATTGAAGTGAATGGAGCTAAATTGCAGTACCGCAGACAACCTGAGGACAGGGATGGCGCTGTTTTTGCATCTGTGCTTCTTTCTAATTCTGGATAACCCCTTTAAGATTTCTGCACCCTCCAGTGATAATCTGGCAGTGTTGAGATGGCGGAGCCGATATGTCGTTCCCCGCCGGCTTCTCATTGCCATGTTGTTAATCTACAGTCCTGTATATTTCTCATCTACAATCAGTAAGTGGTGTTTCTGCTGCGCGGCCGTGTAGCCGTCCTGCTGATAAAATTGCAGCGACCCCGAGGTGAAATGCTTTTGCTTTCTAGCATTTCTGGCATAATCTTATAAGTATTGATTGTGTGGAGACGGCCGGGCACAGACGATTACGGCTCACATCAATTCACAGATGCATTTACTGGGAAAAACAAGAACGTGCAGGAGTCTATATGGTAATATGAGCGTTATATCAGGGGCGATAGCAGGATGATACCGCCACCGAGTGCCGCTTCCTATCTCTGTCATCAGTGTGACGTGTGTGTAATATGTGTGCATGCACCAGGACGCTGGGGCTGGGAGCAGGTCATATATTATATACCATGGATTGTATACTGTGCACAGAGGATAACGGGGGTATCTAGTATGATGTCGTCCCCCGTGTAGTCCTGGATAAATGATTTCCTGGTATTAACTACATAAAGCTCAATAAGGAAAAGCTCTACAACTTTCTGATATAGAACACACAAAACTAAAATGCCAAAATTCATAAAATCTTAAAGGGGCACTTCACAAAAATGTTTTCTTTCAAATCAACTGGTGCCAGAAAGTGCCAGAGACTTGTAATTTACTTCTATTTACAAATCTCCAGTCCTCCAGTACTTATCAGCTGCTGTATGCCCTGCAGGAAGTGGTGTATTCTCTCCAGTCTTACACAGTGCTCTCTGCTGCCACCTCTGTCTATGTCAGGAACTGTCAGGGGTGGCACAGAGGAGTCTGGAAGGGGACAGAGGGGATGTGAAGGAGGATAGAGGAGTCTGGAGGGGGACATAGAGCTGTAGAATGGAACAGAGGAGTCTTCCTGGAGATGACAGAACGGCCCGGTAGCAGCTTATTCCCTTCTTTCCATAGAGAACACATGGACACGTGGCCCTTTCTGTGTCTGGAGGCGGCTTCATCCTTTCTCTTTGTAATTCAGCAGCTTCTCCTTCCTTCTTGACATTTCTGATTCCGCAGAGGTTAATCCCCCTGAGTGACTATGTGGACGGGTGCCGCTGCCGCACTGATCATCCCCGCTCGGAGGGACGTCTAGTGGGCGCTTAGTGCCATCACTTGGTATCTCTCACCTGTCCATCACTTGTCTGCCGGTAGATGCTCATAATACCTTGTGATATTACACTGTGATCCCTCATTCTAACACTTGCCTCCCCCATCTTTCTGTATTGCATGTGAAGTGCTCGGTAGAGGTGTAAGAAATAACTGGTGGCCATTTCTATTTCAGAATACGTTCTCCGACACCCGTCACAACTGATTAAATCGGGTTACTACTTCTTTTTCCAAATGCCTTGGTTTCCTGAACTCATGTATACTGTCAATGACTACAAGGTGAGCGGCTGCGGACTCTTCCATTACGGCCGCCATCATTCACACTATAGACAGATCTAACAATACTCGTCCTCTCATGTTCATGTAACCGCTCCTGTCATTGGTACATACTGTGCTTTGGGCATGACCTGACCATTATGACAGCTCCTTTACATCTCTTCTTACTTTTCATAGTTAACTGTTTGTTGTCATGTTGGAAATGGAAAACTGACGCATGACTCATGTTCTCGTGATTTGTATCGATGTACTGTACACGAAAACGAATAGCACGACGCTTTGTTATCTATTAGTTTTATTGCACTGCTCCGATTTATCTTGCGTAGTACAGGAATGGTGCTAGGAACCAGGTGCAGAAAGTGTATTTCCCTGTAAACTATAAAAAACACCACATATATATCCTTGTGTTGTCCTCTTTAGTTAACTTCTTAGCTCTTCTGGGCTCTTAGTCCCAAGTATGGTTTCCTTCCCTTTAGACCCTAGCGTCACTCCACGCCCCTTTGTAGTCCATGGCATACATTTCCTCTCCGTCCTTCGTCCCATTCTCACTTTTTATTCTGCAACAAGGCTTCGAAACTCCAGCATTGCTCCCCTCCCCCATTTAGGGTCTAACATGTCCGTTTTAGGGCCCTATTACACGGTTCGATAATCTTCCGAATCAGACGCTCACACACACAGCCCTTGCTGCACAATAGTAGAGCCATGTAATAGGCTCAGTAAACAAGCGCAGATCTAGCACATCAGGCCCTTATGGTGCATTTACACAGAGAAATTTATCTGACAGATTTTTGAAGCCAAAGCCAGCAACAGACTATAAACAGAGAACAGGTCACAAAGGAAGGACTGAGATTTCTTCTTTTTTTTTTCAATCCATTCCTGGGTTTGGCTTCCAAAATCTGTCAGATAAATCTCTCTGTGTAAACGCACTATTAGTCGTCAGTATGGCTTTCATGTGTTTCCTATAGCATGACTCCACTGGGTCCTAGCACAGCCTCCCATTAGAACACATAGAACCCCCTCTCCCCTCCCCCTATAATAAGTGATGCGTTGCCCCCATGTACTTCTGTCAGTAGATGCATCAGCACTGTGACTAACCAGAGCAGCTCCCTCCTTCTTCTTTTTGTCTTTTCCATCACTCTGCATTCGTTTTTCCCACTTTGCGTTTCATTTCTTGGGACACAGAGAATGAGCGGTGTGTTTTGTTTTTTATAAAGGGGACCTCTGTATAGTTGCAAATCAGTCATAAAGAGAAAAAAACTGTATGGGGGGCTTCTCTAAGAGGTAGTTGTCTGATGAGGGTTCATCTTAAAGGAGAAGTCTGTTGAAATCCAAAACTAGAGTGCAGGTTGGGGGTGGGGGAAACATAATAAAGGAAGTATACTTACCTGCCCCCGTCACTGGTACCCTGTCCCTTACCCTGCCGGATGTCCTTTTCTCACAGCCTCGGGGTACATCATGGCTTGGCGGGAAAGGGTGGGAAATAGCTCGATCAGCCAGTCAGTGTCCCGTCCTGGTCACTGACTGGCTGAGAGGGCCATCCGTCAGCCGGGTTGGGATGTTGAAGAAGGGGGGTCCAGAGCAGGATGCAGCGCTGCGAGGGCACGGGAACAGGTAAGTATAGGCTCTTTGTTATGTTCACCCACTTCCTGCCCAAACTGAATTTTTTTCTGTCAGACTTCCCCTTTAATGTCCTCCACATCAGGAGCTGGAGGTTTTTTTTACGTCCTTTACTCTGTTGGGACTCTAATATGTGGGCAATGCAAAGAATTTTATTTACTTTTTGGGGAAAATACTCTTTTCTGCACCATAGACCCCAGTTGTCCAACCTGGCTGTCGCCCTCCAGCTGTTGCAAAACTAAAATTCCCATCATGCCAAGACAGTCAAAGTTTTGTCTGTCTAGCCATGATGGGAATTGTAGTTTTCCAACAGCTGGAGGGCCGCAGGTTAGACCCCTGTGCCGGATCAGCAGAGTGCCTCTCTTCATCGGGTCTCTATGGATACAAGCACACAATGAGACCATAATGCACGTGGATCAGCAGGGGTGGGGTTGCGTGCATTACAGACTCATTACGTGTTTAATAGAGACCCGAACTTCTGGCTGTATAGAGGAACCTGACACTGATCAAGCAGAGGGCCACCGTGATAGGTACACTTTAATTCCATGAAATAAATATAATATAGGCTATTATTATTATTATTATTATTATTTGGCCTAGAGATACTAGGAAACAGCAACATAAAGTATAGCCAGTGTAGGAAATAGATAATCCATGTATATGAAGAGTGCCCCAAACGTCTACGGCACCATTCTAAGCTTGTACGGGTTCTGACCCCAGAATGCTGTTCTATGTAACTGATGACAATGACGGCCGTCATCAGCCACACAACACATTGGAGAAACTGCAGAGATCAGGAATACACCTAATGCTGTTTTGGCTTCACATACGTAGACTGTGACCGATCCTAAATATGATGAACTGCTGTTGTTCTTGTAGATGGGGTTACTCAATGATGTCACTGGTTCCTAGTGACTTAATAGGCTGCATTCTCATGAATACTGATTGAGCCTACAAAATGGTTGCCTCCACTGTATGTAGGTGAGAGATGCACTTTAAAAAGTTAGCTAAAATATGTATAGAACATATAGTATTGTGTTTCCACATGCGCTTTGATATTGTGTTTGCGCTTTTTTCCATCTTTTGTAGATCCTTAAAGATCTGTTCACCAGCGAATCGACTGGAATCAGGAGGAACAATTCCAAGTTCACAGACGAGGACATGGAGGCGTACCTTTATGTGTTTTCACAGCCGGGAGCCCTCAGCGGTCCTTTAAACCATTACCGCAATATCTTCAGGTGAGCAATACTGGCGTATCAGACGCCGAAACGGCACCCATGGTTAGTGAGATAGGAAAACAATGCTGAATCTGGGGAGCGGCAGTTTCCGGGCAGATTATTTTTTAAGATGTCACATGACTAAGGGTCCTATTAGATGAGGCGATTTTTTTGGGCTATTAATGCTTTGCAGGAAAACCTGAAATCGTTCACCAAATTACACGGAAAGAGGATCGTTACTTGTGATCGTTCTTGAGGTCGTCCTGTCCTCGCTGAACCTATGGAAACATTGTGTTATTACACCGAATGATTTGATAACGATCAACTATGATTTTAGGTCCAGGTTTAAACAAGCGATCAATGATTTCTCGTTAGTCGTTTAATCGTTGCCTGCAATTACACAAAACGATAATCGTCCAATGTAATAGGGCCCTTTGGCTATGTTCACATAACATTACAGCACAAACCACAGTCGTTATTGTAAACGTACAGCTGGAAATAATCATGATCATTATTTCCAGATGAAGTTTTACAATGGCCGTGTTTTACCATTAAATAACGGCCATTCACTAAAGTATGTTGTTAGTACATAGTGGAAACATATCATAAAGGTGGTCCCAGCAAATATCTGTCCCAGGCGCTGTCCCGCAAACACAGGACGGGAAGAGAAGGGTGGAAACAATTGCGGTATTGCCTCTTTCAAAATGGTTTTTGTGACAATTTTTATTTTTTTTATCCCACATTATTTACTGGATTAATGGCAAATACTACTCCCCTTATGATGAGGGTGGTATAGGGGATATTTGAAAATATTTGAATTCTGACATAACCTGCCTGATACAAGTGACCCCTGAAAACCCCTACACCATAGTTAGCTACCCCTGAAAACCCTACACCATAGTTAGCTAGCCCTGAAAACCCTGCACCATAGTTAGCTACCCCTGAAAACCCTGCACCATAGTTAGCTACCCCTGACAGACCCTGCACCATAGTTAGCTAGCCCTGACAAACCCTACACCATAGTTAGCTAGCCCTGAAAACCCTGCACCATAGTTAGCTAGCCCTGAAAACCCTGCACCATAGTTAGCTACCCCTGACAAACCCTGCACCATAGTTAGCTACCCCTGAAAACCCTGCACCATAGTTAGCTAGCCCTGAAAACCCTGCACCATAGTTAGCTAGCCCTGAAAACCCTGCACCATAGTTAGCTACCCCTGACAAACCCTGCACCATAGTTGGCTACCCCTGACAGACCCTGCACCATAGTTAGCTACCCATGAAAACCCTACACCATAGTTAGCTACCCCTGAAAACCCCGCACCATAGTTAGCTAGCCCTGAAAACCCTGCACCATAGTTGGCTATCCCTGACAAACCCTGCACCATAGTTGGCTATCCCTGACAAACCCTGCACCATAGTTAGCTACCCCTGACAAACCCTGCATCATGGCAAGCACTCCAACAAACCTCGCACCACGGCAAGGAACCCTTGACAAATCCTGCAGTATGGCAAACCAACCCTGACAAATCCATCACCATAGCAAGCCACCTTTCACAAACCCATCACCATGGCAAGCCACCCCTGGCAAACCAATAACTAAGGCACACCACCCCAAACAAACCCCTCACAATGGCACACCACCCCAGACAGATTCGACACATGGCAAGCCACCCCTGACAAACCCATCATCATGGCAAGCCACCCCTGACAAATCCATTATCATGGCAAGCCATCCTTGACAGACCCCTTACTATGGCACACCACAGCAGACAAACCCCAAACCCTAGTAAGCCACCCCTGACAAACCCCACACCATATTAGGCCACCCCTGACAAAACCATCACCATGGCAAGCCATCCGTAGAAACCCCATCACCATGGTAAGCCACCCCCTGACAAACCCATCACCATGGCAAGCCACCTCCCATTGTAAAGTTCCACCATGGCACACCACCCCTAACAAACCTTTAGTTATGTCCACCTACCTTTGACAAATAACGCACCATGACAAATTACCCCACAACATGGGAAGTCACACGCACACAAAAAAAAACTGCACCGTGGCTACTATGCCACTGGCAATATCTTCTGTTCCTTTACCAAAAATCCAGCGACTTCCCATGTATAACTAGTATAAGAGAACCTGAGCTGCCCAAAGAAAAGTATCGACCATTAGTGTAAGACAGTGAGCACTTGTCTAGAACAGCCACCCGTCATGTTACTGTCTCTATTCAACTATCTTGATAGCAACATCAATGAATGATGAAAACAATGCAAATCATCTTCTCTTCTACCCCTCCATATAGCTGCCTACCGTTAAAACACCACCAGGTGACCATGCCGACTCTGCTACTCTGGGGAGAACATGACGCCTTCGTTGAAGTGGAAATGGCGGAACTGACGCGAGTCTACGTGAAGAATTACTTCCAGCTATCGGTATTGTCACAGGGCAGCCATTGGCTTCAGCAGGACCAGGCAGACTTGGTGAACACCTTGATATGGACCTTTCTACACGAAGACAGATTTCGGATAAAAGACTGATGGGCGCTATTACTTAGACACATAAGAAGGTCTATCCTCGCTTTTACGGTCTTCGCTGCTAGGGAAGGAGGAAACCTCCCGGAGGGAAGACGATCTATTATATAACAACAGAAATGATCTTACCAAGGGCCATATTTAGCTTGTCTCAGTGAACATGGTCGATGTACTGTGTCTACTATAACGTCACTGTGTATTATAACTATGGCGGATCGCCCCGTACGCTGTGTCAATTGTCAATGCCAGTCTGATTTGTAGTGTTATATTTTGCACATACACATGCCTTAACATCTCTGAGTTTACACAGTACAAGAAAGATCCGAGACGTCCATGACTTTAGGTTCTATCGCATCTTTATCATTGTTGTGTGGTGCCTTGTAAAACTTTATAAAATGTAACTACAGGGGTGCCAGTGGCCAGCCGGTCACATGGATATGTTAGTCTTTATTAGGACATTTTGTAACATCACTCCACAGAATGGCCGGTCCCGTGACTCTTCGTGTTGGACTCTGTTCTGGTGGTTCTGTGCGTTTCTGCTGTTTGTTGTTGTCGATTTATGAGGACGTGAACAAATGAAATGTTTTACCTCACCTTAATAACTAGCACAATGTGAATATACAGTAATACTGTGCTCTCAGTCTTTGGCCTGGTTACTTGCGATGGACACAGTGCATTCTTACAGCTCTGTTTATTTGGTTGCTGTCACTTAAAGGGGTGTTCCGGTATTAAAAAAAAATAAAAAAAAATTGTATTTAAAATAAACAATCACCTCAAGACATGTAACTTACTGATATGGTGTTATCACTAATGGCTTCAGCGTGTTTTTGCTTGAAATACCCCTAACAGGAAGTTGTGTCATCTTCACCCTGTGTAACCCGCTGGGCTACTCACTTAAAATTCACAGAGTCGGCAAAATAGCAGGTACATACCTTCACTTTGAATGCACAAATGCAACAACGCTCAGGCAGGAAGCAGCAGGCAGAGCTAGTTTGAATAGGTGCAGGTGGCTCTGGATTGGCAGGTGGCAGTAGCAGGTGGAGACAAGCTGCCTCTATAAATCCAGATCAGTTGGCAGCATGCGCACCCTAGTGGCTAGAGGTGTCACAGCAGCAGATAGTGGAAGAATACGCCGGAAGCCACAAGCAGCCTGCCAGTGGGGTGATGTCTTAGTAGCTTCCTGTCTTTTCCCTCTCTTCTGGGACAACGCTTCAACCTCTGCTTTTTTAGGAGGCTTGGTTGGATCTTTTATTTGAGCTTAAGCTCCACCCCATGAGTGATGTCTTCACTTGTAGAGTACCCCTTTAACTTGTTTTCTAAAAAAAAATTAGTTTCCCTTTAGTGCTATTAAGTGCACTGTCACCTAGCTGCATGCCCCATGACTATGACGGACCCCCAGTACAAGGCTATAGGGCTGTAGACAAAAAGTGAGGAGAGAAGTGCCCCGTAGTACCCTGCAGATCTGCAGTTGGGGCACAGAGAATAAGAAGCTCTCAGGCACATTACTTTCACCTTCAATTGTCTTGTGATCAGTCAGAAATGGATGGAAAAGATGGAGAAGTTCTTACCAGCATAAAACCCCGTGAAACAATGGTGCCCGGCTGTTCTTCAGATGAATGGGAAGCTCATACGCGCCAGCACTGTAGGACTGAGATATTTAACATATGAGAACAAGAACATCAGATCTGCATGAATACATGAATAAATTACAAAGAAATGTGTCATTAATAAAAAGCAGAATACGAGGAGTTTGAGGTGTAGGAAGGAAGAGCTGCTTATTTAGGGGTTTAGGCTCCTTTTATGCTATTATGTTGGAGGTACGAGGCACAGAATTCATCTCAAACACATGAATAAAGCATTACATTGAAATTTCAAAGCTGTCCATGTAATCCACCGGCCCTTCAGCTGCTGCAGAACTACAATTCCCATCATGCCCGGACAGCTAAAGCTTCAGCCGTCCAGGCATGGTTGAAATTGTGGTTTTGCAACAGCTGGAGGGCTACAAGTTGGATACGTCTGGTGTAATGCAGCCAGTCTGGGGCCTCCAGAGAGACAGGCGCTCGTGGGAGCTGCTGTTGCTGATCAGAGAGCCGTGAATTTGGGTCCCAGGTTTTGTTTTTTTTTAGGACTAAATTATTCCTGTGGCTCCTCCATTCTTACAGTCACTGATTACTGTGGCCCCATTATTCTCTGGATCGGCAGAGGTCAGACTCCATGACCACCTATAGTTCTCAGGATCAGCACAGGTCAGACCCCCATGACCACCTTCATTGTGAGGATCAGCACAGGTTAGACTCTATGACCGCCTTCCTTCTCAGGATCAGCAGAGGTCAGACCCCATGACCACCTTCCTTCTCAGGATCAGCAGAGGTCAGACCCCACGACCAACTTCATTCTCGGGATCAGCAGAGGTCAGGCCCCATGACCACCTTCATTCTCGGGATCAGCAGAGGTCAGACCCCACGACCACCTTCATTCTTAGGATCAGTAGAGGTCAAACCCCACGACCACCTTCATTCTCAGCATCAGCACAGGTCAGACCCCACGACCACCTTCCTTCTCAGGATCAGCATAGGTCAGACCCCACGACCACCTTCATTCTCAGGATCAGTAGAGGTCAGACCCCATGACCACCTTCCTTCTTAGGATCAGCACAGGTCAGACCCCATGACCACCTTCATTCTCAGGATCAGCAGAGGTCAGACCCCACGACCACCTTCATTCTTAGGATCAGTAGAGGTCAAACCCCATGACCACCTTCATTCTCAGGATCAGCAGAGGTCAGAGGTCAGACCCCACGACCACCCTCCTTCTTGGGATCAGCAGAGGTCAGACCCCATGGCCACCTTCCTTCTCGGGATCAGTAGAGGTCAGACCCCACGACCACCTTCATTCTCAGGATCAGCAGAGGTCAGACCCCATGACCCCCTTCATTCTCAGGATGAGCAGAGGTCAGACCCCACGACCACCTTCATTCTCAGCATCAGCACAGGTCAGACCCCACGACCACCTTCCTTCTTGGGATCAGCAGAGGTCAGACCCCACGACCACCTTCATTCTCAGGATCAGCAGAGGTCAGACCCCACGACCACCTTCATTCTCAGGATCAGCAGAGGTCAGACCCCATGACCACCTTCCTTCTCGTGATCAGTAGAGGTCAGACCCCACGACCACCTTCCTTCTCAGGATCAGCAGAGGTCAGACCCCATGACCACCTTCCTTCTTAGGATCAGCAGAGGTCAGACCCCATGACCCCCTTCATTCTCAGGATGAGCAGAGGTCAGACCCCACGACCACCTTCCTTCTTGGGATCAGCAGAGGTCAGACCCCATGACCACCTTCTCAGGATCAGCAACTGTCAGACCCCATGACCACCTTCATTCTCAGGATCAGCAGAGGTCAAACCCCACGACCACCTTCATTCTCAGGATCAGCACAGGTCAGACCCCACGACCACCTTCATTCTCAGGATCAGCAGAGGTCAGACCCCACGACCACCTTCATTCTCAGGATCAGCAGAGGTCAGACCCCCTGACCCCCTTCCTTCTCGTGATCAGTAGAGGTCAGACCCCACGACCACCTTCCTTCTCAGGATCAGCAGAGGTCAGACCCCATGACCACCTTCCTTCTCGTGATCAGTAGAGGTCAGACCCCATGACCAACTTCCTTCTCAGGATCAGCAGAGGTCAGACCCCATGACCACATTCCTTCTCAGGATCAGCAGAGGTCAGACCCCATGACCACCTTCATTCTCAGGATCAGTAGAGGTCAGACCCCACGACCCCCTTCATTCTCAGGATGAGCAGAGGTCAGACCTCATGACCACCTTCCTTCTCGGGATCAGTAGAGGTCAGACCCCCACGACCACCTTCCTTCTCGGGATCAGTAGAGGTCAGACCCCCATGACCACCTTCCTTCTCAGGATCAGTAGAGGTCAGACCCCCACGACCACCTTCCTTCTCAGGATCAGTAGAGGTCAGACCCCATGACCACCTTCCTTCTCGTGATCAGTAGAGGTCAGACCCCCATGACCACCTTCCTTCTCAGGATCAGCAGAGGTCAGACCCCACGACCACCTTCCTTCTCAGGATCAGTAGAGGTCAGACCCCATGACCACCTTCCTTCTCAGGATCAGTAGAGGTCAGACCCCATGACCACCTTCCTTCTCGTGATCAGTAGAGGTCAGACCCCCATGACCACCTTCCTTCTCAGGATCAGGAGCCCTGCACACTATCTCCTGCTCCACATATGTAGATGATTGGAGGCTCCTGCATGGACTTATACATTACACAGTGATATTATGGAAGAGCTCTGACTATATATGTTGCTGAATCAGAAAATCTTTGCTGGTTATTTTCCTGTTCAGAGAAGATACAGAGAAGGGGACAACGTCCATTAAGCTTCATGTAACTGCAGTAGTGTCTGCGCATCCCGGGTGCCAAAAAAAACAACTTCTGCAGTGCTGAGGGCGGCATAGAAGTAATCTGCATTACCGCAGAGCTGTGGCCGGCCGCTGCACCGTGTGGACCGGGCTTATTATACAGCAATTCCCCATACAACTACTGCTCTCATCCTCCTCATAGATCAATCGGCAGATTTACTATAGCCAATACACCAATACACATAGATGATGGGGGTTATATTTTCTGCCCGTTCAGTGAGAGCCATGACCTTCCGTGAATGTAGCATCATGCACCAAAATGCTGGCGTAACGTAAGACAACTAATGTATAAACTAGTAAGGGGAATCTACTTAATTAGGTGTTTTTTTTGGTGCATTTTTTGTTGTTTTTGGACCTTTTTCCATGCCGGTTATACTCTTGTCTTTGCCTAAAAAAGGTGTGTGGTTTAAAGGGTGAGTTTCACGAAAATGTTTTTCTTTCAAATCAACAGGTGCCAGAAAGTTCTATAGATTTGTAATTTACTTCTATAAAAAAAAATCTCAAGTCTTCCAGTACTTAACAGCTGCTGTATGTCCTGCAGGAAGTGGTGCTTTCTCTCCAGTCTGACGCAGTGCTCTCTGCTGCCACCTCTGTCCATGTCAGGAACTGTCCAGAGCAGGAGAGGTTTTCTATGGGGATTTGCTGCTGGTCTGGACAGTTCCTGACATGGACAGAGATGGCAGCAGAGAGCGCTGTTTCAGACTGGAGAGAATACACCACTTCCTGCATAGCATACAGCAGCTGATAAGTACTGGAAGACTTGAGATTTTTTTAATAGAAGTATATCTATATAACTTTCTGGCACCAGTTGATTTAAAAGAAAACATTTTTTGGTGAACAATCCCTTTAAGTGTTATGGGTAGTGTTTAGCAGGCCTTTCAAACTGTTTGGGTTCAGCAACATTCTCTGAACCTGAATGCTCAGCATTGGATTCCCTGCGGCTGCAGAAGTTGGGTGCGGCCTATGGCTGTATCCATGTTTCCAGGATTCCCTAGGGCAGCATCCAACTTCTTCAGCCTCGAGAAATCAAATGCCAATTCAGAGAGCATTGCCGAACCTGAGCAGTATGACAGGGCTGCTCAACACCAGTCATGGGTTTTTGGATGCATTTATTATTCACAACTAAAGATGGCTGCAACTGGAGCGTGCCAGAGTCCAATCACTTGGCATTTGGTCACCAGCGGCTGAAAAAGTTGGATGCAGCCCAAAGGCTGTCGGGAAAACATGGATACGGCCTATGGCCACAGACTGTATCCATGTTTTCCAGGACTCCCTAGAGCTGCATCAGACTTCTGCAGTCGCTCCAGTTGCGCCCATCTCCATTTGCAACTTTTTAAAGTGTTACAAAATTTAAAGTGTTACAATTTTTAGCACTTTTTTTACTCCACTTTTCTAGTTTGTATTTTCTCCCTTTTGCTAAAATCAGATTGTCGCAAGATGAATGACAGCAATGGGGGTGGGGCTTAGCAGCTTAGATACATAGCTATGGACATACTGCAGCTTAGATACATAGCTATGGACATACTGCAGCTTAGATACATAGTTATGGACATACTGCAGCTTAGATACATAGTTATGGACATACTGCAGCTTAGATACATAGCTATGGACATACTGCAGCTTAGATACATAGCTATGGACATACTGCAGCTTAGATACATAGCTATGGAAATACTGCAGCTTAGATTCATAGCTATAGACATACTGCAGCTTAGATACATAGCTATGGACATACTGCAGCTTAGATACATAGCTATGGACATACTGCAGCTTAGATACATAGCTATGGACATACTGCAGCTTAGATACATAGCTATAGACATACTGCAGGTAAGATACATAGCTATGGACATACTGCAGGTAAGATACATAGCTATGGACATACTGCAGCTTAGATACATAGCTATGGACATACTGCAGGTAAGATACATAGCTATGGACATACTGCAGCTTAGATACATAGCTATGGACATACTGCAGCTTAGATACATAGCTATAGACATACTGCAGGTAAGATACATAGCTATGGACATACTGCAGCTTAGATACATAGCTATGGACATACTGCAGCTTAGATACATAGCTATAGACATACTGCAGGTAAGATACATAGCTATGGACATACTGCAGCTTAGATACATAGCTATGGACATACTGCAGCTTAGATACATAGCTATGGACATACTGCAGCTTAGATACATAGCTATAGACATACTGCAGCTTAGATACATAGCTATGGACAAGCTGCAGCTTAGATACATAGCTATAGACATACTGCAGTTTAGATACATTGCTATGGACATGCTGCAGCTTAGATACATAGCTATGGACATGCTGCAGCTTAGATACATAGCTATGGACATGCTGCAGCTTAGATACATAGCTATGGATATACTGCAGCTTAGATACATAGCTATAGACATACTGCAGCTTAGATTCATAGCTATGGACAAGCTGCAGCTTAGATACATAGCTATAGACATACTGCAGCTTAGATACATAGCTATGGACATACTGCAGCTTAGATACATAGCTATGGACATACTGCAGCTTAGATACATAGCTATGGACATACTGCAGCTTAGATACATAGCTATGGACAAGCTGCAAGCCTGCAGCTTAGATACATAGCTATAGACATACTGCAGCTTAGATACATAGCTATAGACATACTGCAGCTTAGATACATAGCTATGGACATGCTGCAGCTTAGATACATAGCTATGGACATGCTGCAGCTTAGATACATAGCTATGGATATACTGCAGCTTAGATACATAGCTATAGACATACTGCAGCTTAGATTCATAGCTATGGACAAGCTGCAGCTTAGATACATAGCTAGAGACATACTGCAGCTTAGATACATAGCTATGGACATACTGCAGCTTAGATACATAGCTATGGACATACTGCAGCTTAGATACATAGCTATGGACATACTGCAGCTTAGATACATAGCTATGGACATACTGCAGCTTAGATACATAGCTATGGACAAGCTGCAAGCCTGCAGCTTAGATACATAGCTATAGACATACTGCAGCTTAGATACATAGCTATAGACATACTGCAGCTTAGATACATAGCTATGGACATGCTGCAGCTTAGATACATAGCTATGGACATGCTGCAGCTTAGATACATAGCTATGGATATACTGCAGCTTAGATACATAGCTATAGACATACTGCAGCTTAGATACATAGCTATGGACAAGCTGCAGCTTAGATACATAGCTAGAGACATACTGCAGCTTAGATACATAGCTATGGACATACTGCAGCTTAGATACATAGCTATGGACATACTGCAGCTTAGATACATAGCTATAGACATACTGCAGCTTAGATACATAGCTATGGACAAGCTGCAGCTTAGATACATAGCTATAGACATACTGCAGCTTAGATACATAGCTATAAACACTGTAGAAATCTTTTGCTGTTGGTACGACTTTGCATTTCATTTACACCTGGGAGATGAGGATGGTGTTTTGTGTGATTTTTATATCCTGGAAATGACCTGAAGACAGAACCCGGCAGTAATGGAGCATGAAGAACAAGGCCCGGGATCAATACGGACACAGAGGAGGGCTGCTGGTGTGCCGGGATACGTGTAGTGATACCTGGAATTGCTGCTCAGTGACTACAGATGCGGCGGATCTGCTGGGTTCACTGGACTATATGTAAGACGCAGCGGCACACGGCTGCTCAATACAGAACGGTGACCGAGAAATAAAGAATAAGCCATTAACTTCTTCCTGACATCCAGAGCATCTATCTGCGCCATCAGCATGTGACATACAGCAGGGGTCAGAGATACCTCAGGTCCCAGCTCTTTAACCCCTTATATACCATGGTCAATGGCAAATGTTATCTAGGCCATTAGAGTCAGGGGGCACCTTCTGTTACCCTTTTCCCCCTTAGAGATTGGGGGTGCCCGTGACTTATCATAGCAGCTAGATGCCTAATGCAGACTGACATCTTTGTAGATTAGGCTCCATATAGAATACTGCAATATAGTACAGGTGATCAGAGCATGGCAGGTCCCTGCTGGGAGTATATAATACATAGGTATAGGTTCACAATGTGCCGGCCCGCTGTTCGGGGAGCTCCGTGAGAAGTTCTGGACAATAAGCGGACAATAAAATACTGCCAGCTGTAATCTTTTTGTCAGTTCAAATCCTGCAAAATAAACACCGAAAAGAAACCTGACAGATCCCATTGAAGTCAATGGGATCTCTCTGGTATCCATCTGCATTAATGTCTGTTCCAGGCTTTGCTCTGTTACACCGCACGGACTCTCCGGCACACGTGTGACCCTAGCCTAGATATTGCATTGATCCCTGTAAGCAATCCTGGTATTGCTCATAAGACCACCAAGAAGAACTATATTTTTTTTTAAATATAAATCATCCCATCCCATAATAAAGGTTTAAATCGCACGGTGAACACAAAAACCCCCGCAACTGCAAAACTGCAGATTTTTGGTCACATCACATCTAGAAAAATATAAATAAAAAGTGATCATAAAGTTGCATATACAAATGAAAGGTACCGATAAAAATCATGGCGTAAAAGATGATGCCCCACATAGCTCTAAGGATTAAAAGACAGTGTTATTAGGGTCAGAACGCAGCAATTTTAAACATATATATATTTTAATCAATTTATTTTTTGAAAACAGTAAACTAAAAAAAGTTTTTTTTTAGTTTAGCGGCATATTTTATGGAAATTTAAAGGGCGTCATTGCAAAGTACAATTGGTGTCACAAAAAGTAAGAGCTCAGGTGGGTCTGTAGGTGAATATACAAGCTCTGGGGTCATTTAAAGAGGGAAAAAACGAAAACGCAAAACACAAATTATGTCCTTAAAGCGACTCTGTACCCCCCCCCCCCCCCCCCCAACCACTTGTACCATCAGATAGCGGCTTCTAATCCAAGATCTGTCCTGGGGTTGGTTCGGCAGGTGATGTAGTTATTGTCCTAAAAAACAACTTTTAAACTTGCAGCCCCGTGCCCAACAGCCGGGGCTTAGACTGTGTATGCATTAGGCTGGCACCACCTCTCTGTCCCTCCCCCCCCCCCGCCCTCTCATCATTAGGAATGCTCCAGGCAGATTGTCTCCTATTCCTCATCTGTGTCAGCATGGCACATGGACTGGATCGTTAAGGACCTGTGCAATGTTCAGACAGGAGAAAATGTTCCAGTGGCATTCCTAATGATGAGGAGGGACGGAGGGGTGGTGCAAAGTTAGGGCACAGACTCTCTAGGCCACGGCCGTTGGGCTCGGGGCTGCAAGTTTAAGTTATTATTTATGACAATAACTGCATCACCTGCCGATTGGCCCCCAGGACAGATCTTGGATTAAAAGCGGCTATCCGAAGGTACGGGGGGGGGGGGGGGGCAGATTGTGGGTACAGAGTCGCTTTAAAGGGGAACTCTGGGCGGGAGACCTTTTTAATGAATGGGGAGGATATATACAATGCCATCTAATAACCTTCTGATCACCAGCGCTGAGGCCGACATCCAGCTGCTCCGCTCCCCGGGTCGCTTCTTAGTCCGAGACGTGTCGTAAATATGTCAGTTTGGCGCAAAAATACTGTCCGTGTAAAACTGCAGAAACTGTAATTTGCTTAATACACAAAATTTATATTTGCAGAATTGCTTTTTTTCCAATTTATCCAACAATATTTTGGGGGTTTTGTCATTTTATGGTAGATTGAAAGGCGACATTACGAGGTACATTCGTTCCTGAAAAAGACAACAAACCTTTACATGGTCCTAATGGTAGCTGAGCCCTCACCACATGACGTGTGCTGTGATGTCATAGGGATTAACCACCACATGACGTGTGCTGTGATGTCATAGGGATTAACCACCACATGACTGTGTGCTGTGATGTCATAGGGATTAACCACCACATGACGTGTGCTGTGACGTCATAGGGATTAACCACCACATGACGTGTGCTGTGACGTCATAGGGATTAACCACCACATGACGTGTGCTGTGATGTCATAGGGATTAACCACCACATGACGTGTGCTGTGACGTCATAGGGATTAACCTCCACATAACGTGTGCTGTGACGTCATAGGGTCACCCACCACAGTGTACACATGGGGCTGTGACGTCATAGGATCACCCACCACAGTGTACACATGGGGCTATGGCATCCCTCAGCGCCGCCTTAGCCTGGGTCACGTGCTCCGCTCACCTGCAGCCTTCTTCCCGCCTTCCCAACCAGCTGCTCCTCATCAGCCAATCACAGAGAAGACAGCTGTTAGCAGCGACCGCTCCCCATTGGTCCGTGTCACTGCTTAGGGGCGTGGCTTCCGGGTTGATGTCATGGAGCCGGCTTGGAGCCGTGTGTGGTAAACAAAGTACAACGTGAGGACCCCGGTATCTCCACCATCACCACCGGTGTGAGGCGCCCCGAGTGCCGGCCTCGTGGCTGGGCTTCCCTAGCGCTGTTGCCTTGGTAACGCTATCTGGCGTTGCAGCCGACCTGTTAATGACGTCACACTTCACCTGTGATGATGTCACTGGCCGCCCGACCGGAACTGAGGGCATTTGCTGCTAAGGACGCGGCAGAGCGGCGGCGGCTACGGGGTCTCCTCGGTGATCAGCTCAGCAGGGGCCTGCTCAGGTGATGTATGGAGGAACCCTACTGACTGGTGGTGTATGGAGGGACCCCCCCTGCCCCTGACTGGTGGTGTATGGAGGGACCCCACTGACTGGTGATGTGTGGAGGGACCCCCCCCCCGTGCCCTCTGACTGGTGGTGTATGGAGGAACCCCCCTGACTGGTGGTGTATGGAGGAACCCCCCTGACTGGTGGTGTATGGAGGAACCCCCCCCCTGACTGGTGATGTATAGAGGGACCCCCCCCCTTCCCTGCCCCTGACTGGTGGTGTATGGAGGAACCCTCCTGACTGGTGGTGTATGGAGGGACCCCCCCTGACTGGTGGTGTATGGAGGAAACCCCTGACTGGTGATGTATAGAGGGACCCCCTTGACTGGTGATGTGTGGAGGGCCCCGCCCCCTTGACTGGTGATGTGTGGAGGGCCCCGCCCCCTTGACTGGTGATGTGTGGAGGAACCCCCCCGCCCCTGACTGGTGATGTGTGGAGGGACCCCCCCCCCCCCTTCCCTGACTGGTGATGTATGGAGGATCTCAGGGTGACAGGATAAAGTCCTAATATTCGCCCTCCCCACCCCCTGCTGCTCCCCGCTCACCTCTCACCTCTCATACTGCCTGGTCCTGCATTGTGCAGCATTGAGCCGGCTCGGCCAATCACTGACTGAGACATCATGGTGGCCGGTGATGAGCAGAGACTGGGAGGGTCAGTGTGGCGGCTGCAGGGATGGGGGGAGGTGAGTATTGCTTCTTATTTTGTCCCCCTGAGCAGTATGTGGTTGGTTGGTTACCCCATTCGAGGTCGGAGCTCCTCTTACCTGTTATTTCCAGCACTTTCTCTAATCTGCTCCTGTTTTCTCTCCAGACTGTTGAATGAAGAAATTCACACCGATCTCGTTCTTCATGTCAGACAAACAAAGTTTAAAGTGCACAGGGGCGTCTTGTGGGCCCGAGCCCCCGCGTTCTATAGATGGGTCAGTGGGCAGGACGCAGGGGACGCCGTCACTGTGCCCAACCTGGAGCCCTCTGAGATGCTGGCCTTCCTCAGGTACCCGCTACTGTCACATGTTGTGTGGTTGTTACTGTTCAGCACACACTGTATTACAGTATAGTATAATGCAGGCAGTACAGGACCCCGGTAACATGTTGTGTGGTTGTTACTGTTCAGCACACACTGTATTACAGTATAGTATAATGCAGGCAGTACAGGACCCCGGTAACATGTTGTGTGGTTGTTACTGTTCAGCACACACTGTATTACAGTATAGTATAATGCAGGCAGTACAGGACCCCGGTAACATGTTGTGTGGTTGTTACTGTTCAGCACACACTGTATTACAGTATAGTATAATGCAGGCAGTACAGGACCCCGGTAACATGTTGTGTGGTTGTTACTGTTCAGCACACACTGTATTACAGTATAGTACGGTATTATGCAGGCAGTACAGGACTCCGGTAACATGTTGTGTGGTTGTTACTGTTCAGCACACACTGTATTACAGTATAGTACGGTATTATGCAGGCAGTACAGGACTCCGGTAACATGTTGTGTGGTTGTTGCTGTTCTGTGTGGATTCAGCATACACTGTATTACAGTATAGTTTGGTATTATGCAGGCAGTACAGGACTCCGGTCACATGTTGTGTGGTTGTTACTGTTCTCTGTGTGGATTTAGCACACGCTATATTACAGTATAGTACGGTATTATGCAGGCTGTACAGGACCTCGTCACATGTTGTGTGGTTGTTACTGTTATGTGTGGATTCAGCGCACAATATATTACAGTACGGTATATTGCAGGCAGTACAGGACCCTGTCACATGTTGTGTGGTTGTTACTGTTCAGCACACACTGTATTACAGTATAGTATAGTGCAGGCAGTACAGGACCCCGGTCACATGTTGTGTGGTTGTTACTGTTCAGCACACACTGTATTACAGTATAGTATAATGCAGGCTGTACAGGACCCCGTCACATGTTGTGTAGTTGTTGCTGTTATGTGTGGATTCAGCGCACAATATATTACAGTACGGTATATTGCAGGCTGTACAGGACCCCGTCACATGTTGTGTAGTTGTTGCTGTTATGTGTGGATTCAGCGCACAATATATTACAGTACGGTATTATGCAGGCAGTACAGGACCCCGGTCACATGTTGTGTGGTTGTTGCCATTCCCGATGTGGATTCAGCACACACTATATTACAGTATAGTATAATACATGCTGTACAGGACTCCGGTCACATGTTGTGTGGTTGTTACTGTTCTCTGTGTGGATTTAGCACACGCTATATTACAGTATAGTACGGTATTATGCAGGCTGTACAGGACCCCGTCACATGTTGTGTAGTTGTTGCTGTTCTGTGTGGATTCAGCACACACTATATATTACGGTACGGTATTATGCAGGCAGTACAGGACCCCGGTCACATGTTGTGTGGTTGTTGCTATTCCCGGTGTGGATTTAGCACACAGTATATTACAGTATAGTATAATACATGCTGTACAGGACTCCGGTCACATTCTGCAGGATGCAAATCTGTAGTTTTGAGACATGCATCAGATTTGCAATGCAAAGGTTAATGGGATTGTGCAGCTGCCGCCACTTGGGACAGTTGCTAAGGCAACCGGCTGCCACCTGGCAGGTATCGTGCACATGACCTATTCTAATACAATATCCCGCTCCATGTTTAGCAGAGTCTCTCTGCCAGGAGTCGGATCTGTGCTGCACAACTCCTTAAATATTTGCAGCAAAACTTGTACAGCACACCTGCATATATTACTATACATCTGCCGACCTGCTCCTTTAGAGATTCAGCTCCATGTGAACACAGCCTAAAGCTGCAGTGTGCTGTATAGTATATAACCGTCTGAGCCCCACAGACACCTGCAGTGATGGGGAAACCTTACAGACATGAATAAGCAATGGAAGCAATACTGCACAACACTTATACTGACTTTAAAGGGGTACTCCGGTGGAAATCTTTTTCTTACAAATCTATATGACTTTCTGGAACAAGCTGCTTTGAAAGTTACTTCTATTTATAAATCTTCCAGTACTTATCGGCTGCTGTATTCCCTGCAGGAAGTGATGTATTCTCTCCAGTCTGACACAGTGCTCTCTGCTGCCACCTCTGTCCATGTCAGGAACTGTCCAGAGCAGGAGAGGTTTTCTATGGGGATTTGGCTATACTGTACAGTAACTTATATATCACATATCCAGCTGCTGTGTTATCAGGGTTATACAGTTACTATACATTATACACCACATGCTGATTGCTATACTGTACAGTAACTTATATATCACATATCCAGCTGCTGTGTTATCAGGGTTATACAGTTACTATACATTATACACCACATGCTGCTATACTGTACAGTAACTTATATATCACATATCCAGCTGCTGCTGTGTTATCAGGGTTATATAGTTACTATACATTATACACCACATGCTGATTGCTATACTGTACAGTAACTTATATATCACATATCCAGCTGCTGTGTTATCAGGGTTATACAGTTACTATACATTATATACCACATGCTGCTATACTGTACAGTAACTTATATATCACATATTCAGGTGCTGTGTTATCAGGGTTATACAATTACTATACATTATACACCACATGCTGATTGCTATACTGTACAGTAACTTATATATCACATATCCAGCTGCTGTGTTATCAGGGTTATACAGTTACTATACATTATACACCACATGCTGCTATACTGTACAGTAACTTATATATCACATATCTAGCTGCTGTGTTATCAGGGTTATACAGTAACTATACATTATACACCACATGCTGCTATACTGTACAGTAACTTATATATCACATATCCAGCTGCTGCTGTGTTATCAGGGTTATACAGTTACTATACATTATACACCACATGCTGCTATACTGTACAGTAACTTATATATCACATATCCAGCTGCTGCTGTGTTATCAGGGTTATACAGTTACTATACATTATACACCACATGCTGCTATACTGTACAGTAACTTATATATCACATATCCAGCTGCTGTGTTATCAGGGTTATACAGTTACTATACATTATACACCACATGCTGCTATACTGTACAGTAACTTATATATCACATATCCAGCTGCTGTGTTATCAGGGTTATACAGTTACTATACATTATACACCACATGCTGATTGCTATACTGTACAGTAACTTATATATCACATATCCAGCTGCTGTGTTATCAGGGTTATACAGTTACTATACATTATACACCACATGCTGATTGCTATACTGTACAGTAACTTATATATCACATATCCAGCTGCTGTGTTATCAGGGTTATACAGTTACTATACATTATACACCACATGCTGCTACACTGTACAGTAACTTATATATCACATATCCAGCTGCTGTGTTATCAGGGTTATACAGTTACTATACATTATATACCACATGCTACTATACTGTACAGTAACTTATAGCAGCAGCTGGATGTGATATATAAGTTACTGTACAGTATAGCAGCATGTGGTATATAATGTATAGTAACTGTATAACCCTGATAACACAGCAGCTGGATATGTGATATATAAGTTACTGTACAGTATAGTAATCAGCATGTGGTGTATAATATATAGTAACTGTTTAACCCTGATAACACAGCAGCTGGATATGTGATATATAAGTTACTGTACAGTATAGCAGCATGTGGTGTATAATGTATAGTAACTGTATAACCCTGATAATACAGCAGCAGCTGGATATGTGATATATAAGTTACTGTACAGTATAGCAATCAGCATGTGGTATATAATGTATAGTAACTGTATAACCCTGATAACACAGCAGCTGGATATGTGATATATGTTACTGTACAGTATAGCAGCATGTGGTATATAATGTATAGTAACTGTATAACCCTGATAACATAGCAGCAGCTGGATGTGATATGTTATCAGGGTTATACAGTTACTATACATTATACACCACATGCTGCTATACTGTACAGTAACTTATATCACATATCCAGCTGCAGTGTTATCAGGGTTATACAGTTACTATAATTTATACACCACATGCTGCTATATTGTACAGTAAGTTATAATATCACAGATTCTGCTGCTTCTCATTGTTTCATCTCTTCTACATGTTATTCAGAATAATAATCATTATATTTGGGGTGTGGAACCAATTGTCTGCAGATCAGTGATTTCTTATGGGAAAATTTGCTTTGGTGTTAAGAGTGATTTTGATTACAAGCGCCGTCCCAGAATGTATTATGCTTATAATCCAAGGCACCACTATATATAACTTTGTGAAACCAGTTGATTTGACGGAAAAAGATTTTTGCTGGAGTCCCCCTTTAAAGCAACACTGTTGTATTTAGTAGGTAGGTAGGTGAACAGAGATGTATCATGCCAGTCGTGTCATGCTCCGCCCCCTTAAGGACTGTGCTAAGCAAATCTCAATGGGGCACATGTAGTAATACTACCTCATATGTGTTGTGACTGCTGGAGATCTCTTTACCCCACATTTATCTGTACCGCAGTCTTATTGCTGTCTTTGGTTGTCAGGCTGATCTACTCCTCTCTCTGGACTGTAAAAGAGAGAGAAGATCACATCCTTCAGCTGATCGAGGATCAATCAGAGCACGGCCGCCATCCGTGGCCCAATGGGCAGTGTGCCACACATCCATCTGCGGCAAACGGCAACGTCCCCACCAGTCAGGAACACAGGGCCCAGAGAGGAGACATGGAGGAAAACCACAACTATGGGGGTAAGACGTACACAGGTCACCCTGAGGGCTGATACATACACCCATAGGGAATATCTGCACCATGTGCGGGAATACAGAGATCAATGACGTCTGTGTTTATAGCTGGATCCCTTCTCCTCTTCCTCCTCCCTCTTATACATGTATATCCATGGGGCAGATTTAGGGGGTGATCCATCTTCTGATTACTCAGGTCTTCTGCCCCTGTCTACTATAGTATACGCATTATTTTATTCTGATTTTGCTTTTGTCTTGTAGCTATAGACCCTGCAGAAAGGGAGGTGTCCTGCGACCTCGGCAGAGATTTGCTCTCTCTATTACAACAATCCTATGCTACTGATGTGACTATCCAGGTGGAGGAAACGCTGTTTCATGTGCACAGGTATTGTGGCTTATTCTATGTCTTATATATTCTGTATCAGGGGATTCAAACTGTGGGCCGTCCAGCTGTCCCAGCATGATGGGAATTGTAGTCTTGGCTCGGCTTTGCTGCATTTCCCAATAAAGGGACACCTGTTTCCAGGGACAATCCAAGCCCTATAGATGTGTGTGACCTCAGGTGGAGAGGGAGTAAAACCATAAAAAAACTTAAACTGTATTTGCAAAGCTGCTTCCTTTTATCTCCCATCCCCTAGCTAAAGTTTAGGTGATGGGAATTGCCCTTTAACCACAGCATCTAAGGAACTTAAACAGACTTCAGTCAGGGCGTACCCTCACTTACCAGAATGGCGGCGGGGGTCCTAGCGATATATTGTATTGTACATGACAAACATTTAAGTACAGAGACTCTGCTCCTCACTTTTTAGTTTATTACGTACCTTTTAGTTGCCTGTTGTGACAGAATTTTGGTCTGGCAGGTCAGTTCTCCGTACTGCTCCTGATCTGGCTATGTTTGCAGGCACATTGGGCTCGGCGTCTCTCACTATTTCTCCCCCTTAGCGTAACCTTCTGATTTCACACAACGCTTTCTCGCTCATAGGCAGTAGAACCGCCTCACTGCAAAAGCTAAACCGCTTCTGTGTGTTGTGCCCCTAAAATCTACCGCTCCCCTAAGCCTGTTACAGCTGTAATCCTGCAGCTTTGTCTTTGGGGGAACGATAAGAATGGTAATGAGGACGGACCCGACACAGAACCGGCTCACAGATAGAAAGTAATGCTCAGAGAGGAGAGAGTTCTCACATTTAAAGTGCAAAACCTCATGGGGCACATTGATCAAGGTTACGCTGGGGTGAGGGTGCAGGTACTTCACAGACACTGTGGCTGATGTATACAAGCAGTGCAGGAATGTGTGCGCTCCTACAATATGGCCGCCTCCAGTAATGTAGAACATTTTTTCTTCATGTTTCCATAAATTGGCAGCACTGAGTGGCAACACTTGTTGTGTTACAGCTGTACACCGATACTGTGAGTTTTTTTAAATTTTTTTTATTTTTTATGATCCATTGTCTATTTGCTTTACCTGTTTCAGGGCGATTCTTTGCGCCAGATCCAGTTACTTTACTGCTATGTTTAGTGGATGTTGGGCCGAAGCGTCACAGGAAGTGATCAGGATTCAAGGGTAATCACATATCTCATGATCTTGTTAATGTTTTTAGAAAGTGCACCCCTATGTGTGATCCACATTGCATGCACATAGTAAACATAATTTAAAAGAAAAGTTTACTTCTAAAGGGATTATCCAGTGTTAGAAAAAGACGACCACTTTCTTTCAGAGATAGCACCGCTCTTGTCTCCAGTTCAGGTGCAGATTTTGCAACACAGTTCCATTGAAGTGAATGGAGCTTAATTGCAAACCACACCTGACCTGGAGACAAGTCGTGTTGTCTCTGTAAGAAAGTGGTCGTGTTTTTCTAACCCTGGATAACCCCTTTAAGAAGACTGTTTAGCAAGAAATTACATCCATTTTTGATTATTTTCACAAACTTTAAAGTGTAACATGTCATGTCAACAAAAAACACTGCTGATATATAGTTAGTGCTGCCTTATGTATGCTGTCAGTTTTAAAGGGGTTATCCAGTGTGGGGGCACTTTTTGGGTGGTGGCTGAAATAAAAGACGTCCACTCACCTCCCTAGTTCCAGCGGCGGGTCACTCATCGCGGCGCTCCGGTCCCCAGTTCCCGGCTGCTTCCTGGTGTCTGACGCCGCCCAAGACGCTAAGTCTCAGGGCCGCTCAGCCACTCTGTGAAGGAGGCGGGATCCGTTTGAAGTCCGCTTGGATCTCGCCTCCTTCACTGAGTGGCTGAGCGGCCCTGAGACATAGCGTCTCGGGCGGCGTCAGACACCAGGAAAGCGACCAGGCACCGGAGCGCCGCGATGAGTGACCTGCCGCTGGAACCGCGGAGGTGAGTGGCAGTCTTTTATTTCAGCCACCTCCTCCCCGGTCCCCCCCAGAAAGTGCCCCCATGCTGGAGCACCCCTTTAACTTTTCTGCCCCATTGTGCAAAGCAGAGGGACAACGGACGTCACTTCCTGTATTGCTTTAACGCTGTTAGGTTAAGGAAATAGTAATGCCTTACATTTACATGTAACACCTGAAAGCTAAGTCCCAAGCAAGTTCAGGTACAGGAGGGGAATAAGGAGGTGTTACAGAACTGCAGCAGCTCGGGGACGTCTTTTTGACTCTTTGGATTTTCTACGTTCTGGAAGTGCAGATATAGGAAAGGAGGCGTGAGTCTCCCTGATCTAGCACTGTCAGCAGTTTGGATTACAGCTGACAGATTCTCTTTAAATAACGTATAGTCGTGTCTTGATCACTGTAAACCCTGTAGCAATGTTTTTCCCCTGCAGGGTTAAAGAAGCTTGTATGACGGTCCTCTTACAATCCATATATGGAGGAATATTGGACCTTCCAAAAAACATGGATCCCGGGTAATAATCTTATTGTTGGTTCAATGATAAAGATTTATAAAAAAAATTCTATAAAACAATTAGATTAACCCCTTATGGTTGGCACCCCTCTGTGTGACTGTGTGGGGGGCGCTGAGCTTGGGCCTTGCCTTGCAGCAGACTTTTCAGGGAGGAATTGTCTTGTAAAGATGATAAAATATACGATTCCTTATTTAAAGTGACTCTGTACCCACAATCTGCCCCCCCCAAACCACTTGTACCTTCAGATAGCTGCTTTTAGTCCAAGATCTGTCCTGGGGGTCCGTTCGGCAGGTGATGCAGTTATTGTCCTAAAAAAAAAAACAACTTTTAGGGTACAAACACACACACCGTATATGCAGCAGATCTGCAGCAGTTTTGATGCTGTGTTCAGTTATTTAGATCTAATCTGCTGCGTATCGCAGCAGTATATACGCTGCGTATACGGTGTGTGTGTTTGTACCCTTAAACTTACAGCCCCGTGCCCGACGGCCGTGGCTTAGAATATCTGTGCCCTAACTTTGCACCACCCCTCCGTCACTCCTCCCCACCCTCTTCAGGAGGGACAGAGAATACCCCTTTAACTTCCCGGCGCTCAGTGTGCCATTAAATTACGAGTAGTTTGGAGGAGGGTGGAGACAGCGTGAACTATGTGCAGCTCTGCCCCTATGCCGGAGTACAGGCTGAGCCCAGCAGCTATAAGGCACCGCGGGCCATACACACCATGAGGGATGGGACCGTTTCCCTTTGAAATGGTTAGAATTGTAAATGGCTTTGGAATATGTTGGCACTATACTGTTGTTGGTGGTGGTGATGTCATATGGGGTTGTGTTGTCACTGTACATTTATGGACCCTATTCCTGTAGAGTTGCAGGGACGTCCTCCTTGGTGTTCAGCACCACGTCCATTCTTACCTCTTGTATCTGTACTTTGTGCTGTAACCTGCGGTTGTGTTCTCTTCTCTCGCAGTCAGGTGCTCTCGGTGGCGGACATGTATGCCTTGGAGGGGCTTCGAGAGGTCGCTCTGTACACTCTGAGAAGAGACTACTGTAGATTTCTCATGAAGGTAATGAATCTAGAATGTGCTCAGCGTCTGTGGATCTGATAACACTGTCCACTGCCACTTAGAGCGTTCAATACGGTGAAGTCCTAGGGGCATATGTACTCTGGCCGATCTGCTGAGGGCCTATTCACATTCAGAGAGGGATTTTGGTCTGTTAGGTTCAGACCCATTTTCTGTACGTACACTTACTGTACTTTTTTGGGGACCTGCATTTTAAAGGGAACCTGTCACCCCCACCGTTAGAGCCCCCCTATACTCACCTAATCCAGCCGGGTCCCGCTTCTGGATCCGGTCGGGTGACGATCAGCCGCTGCAGCCCGGCGCACGCGCTGGGAGATGAGTCCAACGCTCATAGAGAATGACGGAGCGCTGGACACTCCTGTCATTCTCTATGGGCGTTGGACTCCTCTCTCAGCGCGCGCCGGGCTGCACCGGCTGAGATCTTCATCACCTGACCACCTCCAGAAGAGGGACCCGGCGGGATTAGGTGAGTATAGGGGGCTCTAACGGGGGGTCGGGAGCCTGTCACCCCGGCACAGGGGGTGACAGGTTCCCTTTAAATATAAAGAGAAATTGACTGAACATGGGCACTGGTAGACTGCAGTATTAGTTGGAATCTTTTCGTCCTGTACTAGCGTCTGACCGCTGTTACTGCTTCTGCACCTCTGGGCAGATCCCACTGAAAGGGGTTATCCAGGATTAAAGAACATGGCTACTTTCTTGCAAAAACAGTGCCACCCCTGTCCCCAGGCTGTGTGTGGTATTACAGTTCATCTCCATTAGCTTCAATGGAACTGAGCTTTAAAACCTACACCCAAACTGAGGACAGAAGAGGCGCGGTTTCTAATGAATACACTAGTTTAGTCCCGTGGACCGGATGTCCTTTGATGCAGAGCTGACTGCTCATATACTGCATAATACTGGAAATGGGGGCAAGCAGTGTAATAAATAGGAGGAGGTCATAGATATGGCAGGACGGGATTTCATCTGCCATGTTGTCAATCAATGATTTCTATATTATAAGGAAGCAGAACAGAAATTAAACAGCGCCACCACATGGAGGGTTAAAGCATTACATAGAATTCTTGGAAATCTATAGGCTGTCAGTTTGTTTTTTGTTTTTTATTGTTTATCTATTATACAAGTATTATTTTATTGTGTGATATTTCACCATATAACACCGGGTTTAGAACATGTGTCAGCTGTAACATTTTTAGAAACTCTTAGCAGGGAGAGATGTCAGCAGCTCCACCGCCTCATCTGCTGTCATCCAGGGTGTGAGAATGCGGCTGGTCAGGTGACTGCCCAAGGATTGTTTTCCCACAGAACTATATTGCTGGATTTTTTTTTTTTTTTTTTTTTTTAAATCAGTGATGGCGGAGCTCTTGCTATTGTGTGCAGCAATAAACATGGTGGTCACCAGATCATGTACATGTCCAGTACCAGCATCCGCATAGAACTGCGCTTCTGGCAGGGATATATGGCGGACCTCATAGTTGTATTGGTTAAGATGAAGAATAGCCCCTTTATTACTAACATATAAAAGATCGCTCACTGCATTATAAAAAAAACCATAAGTCTGTAATGAGTAAAACCGTGATGGGGAACTGAAAAGTAGATTATCTCCTCAAGACAACCCTGTGGGGACTTTGTGTTCATAGAAGAATTTTGAACCAAAATCCACTTCACAATACACCTGTTGTTCCGTAATGTTTTCCTATTGAAATGCGTTCAATTCATTGGGAAAATGCTGCTCAGTAGAGAGAGCCAACCTGGAAAACGGTCAGGTTTAGCCAAGCCCACGCAGTCTGCATTTTATTCCTGGCGTCTGGAGAAGTTGGATGCTGCCCTAGGGCTGCCAGGAAAACACGGATACAGCCTATGGCCTATGTCTGAGTCCTTGGTTTCCTAGGGCGGCATCCAATTGCTCCAGATGGCGGGAGTCACATGCAGACTGCTTGGGCTCGGATACACCTAAGCATCCTCAAGGTTCATCTCTACTGCATGGTGCTCGCTGGATTTTATTTTCCATCTGAAATTATGGTCATATATATAGCAGCGGCGTGGCTCAGCATTCTGACGTAATAAGTCTCATCGTGTATGTATTACGTCATGCGTCATATTACATGCGGTATAAAAACTAATGCATTTGGCTACTAAAACACAACGAAGGCCTGATCCAGAGGAAGGACGTAGATGTGGAGGCTCCAATCTCTGAGGTTAGTGGATTTGTGTGAAATAAGTGTGTTTTTTTTTGTTTTGTTTTTTTTAAACTTCTTAAACTTTTGTTTAAATGTGATACGGTTGTGCAAACAACATTGTCCTTTAACCTCTTAAGGACATATGACGTATCGGTACGTCATATGTACTCATTAGCACTCCAAAGCGGGGCCCGCTTTGAAGCGCCGCGGTCCCGGGTGCCGCGTGTAGCCCGGGACCGCAGCTATTAGCGGGCACGGTCTGATCGCCGTGCCCGCTAATTAGCTAATCGGAGGCAGCTGTCAAAGTTGACAGCTGCCTCCGATTACCGGAGGCAACCTTTCCCTGGGGTCTAGTGGGGTAGATCAATCCCCCTCCCCTAATAAAAGTCTGAATCACCCCCCCTTTTCCCAGGTTATAAATAAAAGTAAACAAATAAGTAAACAAACATGTTTGGTATCGCCGCGTGCGTAATCGCCCGAACTATTAATTAATCACATTCCTGATCTCATACGGTAAACGGCGTCAGCGCCAAAAAATCCCAAAGTGCAAAATTGCGCATTTTTGGTCGCATCAAATCCAGAAAAAATGTAATAAAAAGCGATCAAAAAATCGTATATGTGCAATCAAGGTACCGATAGAAAGAACACATCATGGCGCAAAAAAATGACACCTCACTTAGCCCCATAGACCAAAGGATAAAAGCGCTATAAGCCTGGGAATAGAGCGATTTTAAGGAACGTATATTTGTTAACAATGGTTTGAATTTTTTTATAGGCCATCAGATACAATATAAGTTATACATGTTATATATCGTTTTAATCGTAACAACTTGAGGAACATGCATAACAAGTCAGTTTTACCCCAGGGTGAATGGCGTAAAAACACAGTTCCCCCAAATAAAAGAAATGGTTTTTTTTTTTTTTTTTTTTCAATTTCACCACACTTTGAATTTTTTTCTGGTTTCGTAGTGTACCAAATGCAAAAATTCAGCCTGTCATTGCAAAGTACAATTAGTGACCCAAAAAATAAGGGCTCATGTGGGTCTCTAGGTGGAAAAATGCAAGTGCTATGGCCTTTTAAACACAAGGAGGAAAAACCGAAAACGCAAAAACTAAAATGGGCCCCGCCCTTAAGGGGTTAAAGGGGTACTCTGAAGGATGAAAGAAAAAAACTTCTTACATCAGCTGGTGTCAGAAAGTTTTATATAGTTTGGTAAATTACTTTTATTTAAAAATCTCCAGTCTTCCAGTACTTATCAACTTCTGTATGTCCTGCAGGAAGTGGTTTATTCTCTCCAGTCTGACACAGTGCTCTCTGCTGCCACCTCTGTCCATGTCAGGAACTGTCCAGAGCAGCAGCAAATCCCCATAGAAAACCTCTCCTGCTCTGGACAGTTCCTGACATGGACAGAGGTGGCAGCAGAGAGCACTTGTGTCAGACTGGAGAGAATACACCACTTCCTGCAGGACAAACAGCAGCTGATAAGTATGGGAAGTCTTGAGGTTTTTAAATAGAAGAAAATTACAAATCTATATAACTTTGACACCAGATACAACACTTTACTTGGGGAGAAAAAGATGCTTGTTTTTCTTTCCTCCTCCTGGGGATGTTTTGCGCACGTCATCTTGTAGTGATGAGATTTCTTTTTGGTTTGTATTCTGCTTGTTTGTTGCCCAGATTAAAGTCTCTTTTTTTTTTTTTTTTTTTTTTTTTTTTTTTTTTCTCTCAGGATCCTCCTCCCTGATACAACCAATGGCGAGTACGAATGTGGTTCAATGTTGAGTCACCCTGAAAAGGGACGGAGCATCTGCGTTCATAGTCGTACGTCATATGAGTGGTGTCGAATTATGTTTCTTTCTTTTTTTGTCAATACATTGCTTTGATGAAGTTGTATAACTTTGTACTATAACCTAATTAAAATGTATATTTTTTTCCTTTACCTAGCCACTTCCTTTGACTGGCAGCAGTAAGTTTTTCCGTATATAGTTGATAACATTGACATTGTATGGCTCGCCTTAGAATTTTTTTTATTTTTTTTTCCTCCTCCCTTTACAGATCTGGTGAAAATGACCAAGAAAGCCCTGGGGCGTCTCAGTCCTTTGAACGCCAAGAAAGTTTTTCGGCAGAGGGAGAGGTAACCCTGCCCATGGGTAATTCTGCCAGCAGTGTGCAGCAGCCGATGCATCTGTGGCTGTCACCTCTCCTGTGATGCATCGGGACACATTTTACACCTCCAGCCGGTACCTTCTCCACCCAGAATATTAGGCCCCCCCAAGGAAGGAGCAGGGCCCTGGAGGCTGGCTCAGAAGCCTTGTTTCCTATCTGGCAGGACGGCTCCAATCACCTAATTTATTTCCTCAGTGTCTCTGCAGCCAGATACAACCAGGAGCCCAGGCGGTGGTTAAAGGGGTATTCTTATCTCAGCTAATCTAGTTATACTTGTAGGTCTTGTCAATAGAATATTTGCACATACATTTATTCAACTACTTCTCCTGATATTCTGCTTTTTCCCTCCCATTCTTGACAGCCTGTTGTCTAGGTCACCGACCACCACTGCTTTAAAAACGGGTCCGGCTGGTGTGTGTGTGTGTGTGTGTATGTGTGTGTATATATATACCTATAATGTGGATGTATAAAGACGTAGTGTTTAGTATATATGCTGTATAATAGATGTAAGCTCTCTCTAAATCTATATATAGTTTACATATATATCTGGTCAGCCCACTGTTGTTAGAGCAAAGTGGTTGTCTGTAACCAAGACAACAAGCCGTCAACAATGGGAGTGAAAGAGCAGCCTATCAGGAGAAGTAGGTAAATGACTATGTGCAAAAATATTCAGCTTGATGAGCTACAAGTATAAGTATGGTAGCTGAGATGAGAATAGTCCTTAGGGTGTGGTAAATCTGATAACCCTGACCGCTTGCATCCACAGATTTGTTGGCATGCATCTGGAGCCCCTATGACTTGAGACCTTCTCCCTCCACCCTGATTTGTTCTCCACAGGGTGGATGGCAGGGGAGTAGAGATGAGTCCATCTGAACCCGATCGTTCGGCATGTGATTAGCGGTGGCTGCTGAAGTTGGATAAAGCCCTAAGGCTATGTGGAAATCATGGATATAGTCATTGGCTGTATCCATGTTTTCCAGACAACCTTAGAGCTTTATCCAAGTTCAGCAGTCACTGCTAATCAAATGCTGAACAATCAGGTTCGGATGGACTCGAGCATGCTCCAGGTTTGCTTATCTCTAGTCCTGAAGTCTTTCCCGGGGTTGGTGAGGAGTTAGTTATAATTATAACGTTCTTCATGTTTATAATAAATCTGTTTTGTTGAGTCACAATGTGGACGTTTCTTATTTTGTTTCACCGCTGTGTTTAAATGAAAGGCGAGACAATTGGACGAACTCTTCCTTTTTTTTGCACACATCAGAAGGAGTCTGTCCGGTCCCCTCCCCACACACACGCACAGTGTAAGGGTTTTACCACCTGTGACCTGGTGTCCCAGAGAACTACATATAACAGGAATGGGGGGATCCTCCTGCTGATGCAAAACTGCAATTCCCATCATACCTGGAGAGCTAAAGCTTCAGCTGTCCATACATGATAGGAATTGTCATTTTCCAACAGCCAGAGGGCCGCAGGTTCCCCATCCCTGACCTATATGAATCCTTTGTGCTCTGGTGTGGCCAAAAATAACAGTGCTCGGCCTGGCATGTTAAAATCAATGGCCCCTGAGTATAAGTATTGGGGTTGTGTTAGTTACACCTGCCCCACCTGGTTATATAGATTGGGGTTGTGTTTGTCACACCTACCCCCCCCCCCCCCCCCCCCGCACCCTCTACCAATCTTGGCAGACTGACTAAAAAAAAAGCCGCTTTTCCGTGTCAGACACATGAAAGCCAATGGGAGATTAAATGGAAGCAGCTGGAGACTGTGAGAAACACGATTCTCTGCTCAGAGGAAACCAAGATGGAACTTTATGGCCTCAAGGAAGCGGCCGCTGCCCATCACCTGCCCCCATATCATTCCTACAGCAAAGCCTTGTGAGGGCAGCATCATGTCTGGAAGAAACGGGTGCTACCTGTCCCTCTATCATTCTTACTGTGAAGAGGGCGGCTAGTGGGCAGGGAAAATAGTCATCTTGAGGATTTACCTTCCAACAAGACAAGGACCCATGCAGCCAGGACCAAACAGCCGCTGAGGGAGAACTCTGAATGTCCTGGAGGGGCCCGGCCAGAGCCCTGACCCCAATGGAACAACTCTGGAGAGACCTGGCAATGGCGTCCACCGCAGGCCCGCATCCAACCTAACAGCGTGAGAGCATCTGCCGAGAAGAATGGCCAAACATCCCCAAATCCGGGTGTATACATTGAGGCCTCATAGCCAGGAAGACTGGAGGCAGAATCACTGCTAGAGGGACTTCACCTAATGCTGAGGAGGAGCTGGACTCCAGCAGACTGGATCCCCATGGCCACAGCCATCAGTCCTGTTTGTACAGCTTCAATCCGTTACAGATGAGTGGGAATAGGCTGAAAAAGTAAAGGTGTAGCGGTCACAAGTCTTTAAAGAAACAAAGCATAACTTTCACGTGTGTGTGTGTGTGTGTGTGTATCTATATCGCCTCCAGAAGGGAAAAAAAAATGGTACCACCTATAGGTAACTCCCCCACCTGACTAGGACTGTTAGGGTTCTCATCCTCTCAGTACAGATGTATGCATATTCGCTTCTCTCCAGAAAGAAGAAAACTGGTGCTTCCTGCAGGTAGCATCTTATAATAACCCTAGGGGCACTCTGGCAAAAATCTTTTTTCACATCGACTGCTGTCAGAAAGTTATATAGATTTGTAAATTACTTATATTTAAAAATTTCCATCTTCCAGTACTTATCAGCTGCTATATGTCCTGCAGGAAGTAGTGTCTTCTCTCCAGTCTGACACAGTGCTCTCTGCTGCCCCCCTCTGTCCATGTCAGGAACTGTCCAGAGCAGCAGCAAATCCCCATAAAAAACCTCTCCTGCTCTGGACAGTTCCTGACATGGACAGAGGTGGCAGCAGAGAGCACTGTGTAAATAGAAGTAAATTACAAATCTATATAACTTTCTGAAACCCGTGAATCTTTTTCAAATTAACAGGAGTACCCCTTTAATGGCTGCCTGTCATATGGGGGTTTACATGATCTGTGTGGTGCCTCATTGATGGAGTTTACCATGTGTAGTACTGATCTGATGACGTCATGGCGGCAGGAGAGCGGTTTCCTCCGTATAGCAGTGTACATGTTAGTTATACATCTTCTAGGTGTTGCACGTTGATGGCTCTTCTACGAGGAGTGAGACCCCCTGTATGTGTCCCGGCTGTGCGGGTAAACACGCGGTGGGAGTGCTGCCGTCTCTCCGCACTATAGAGGCCTTTGTTTTCTGCTAACAATAATCTTGTTTCTTGAGCCGCGGCTGTAGGACGTGAAGCCATTTCACAGACCCCGATCACCCGCAGATCGTGGGAATTGTTTGTCGCTGATAAAGTTTTTGGGATTTACTTGTTCACAGACCTGAGATGTCGTCTTCTCTTCTCGCCTGCGGTGTATTGATCCGTTCTCCATCCTTGTGTTTCAGCCTGTAGCCGGGATGCAGCAGTCGGTGCTGGAGTGTCTGTATATCGCTTATTCTGTGCAGGAGGAGCCGCTGTATACTTCATGTCTGCGGTGAGTATACAGGAGGGTTGCAGCCATATATATTGTGTGAGGGGGATTCTGGAGAGACATTGGTGACGGGAGGGCACCAGGCTGGTATCCGGCACATCCGCAGATGCATAAGTGTCAGCCAGCCGCTCCACACTCCTTGTCACATCTAGACTAGGGGGGCACCGCACAACCACTTCAGCCCCAGAAGGACCCTTACTGCTTATACAGCTTGAGAAGAACCTCACAGGAGTGCGCACCCCACAGCTCCGGCGCTCAGTAAAGTCGCTCTCCAGTTAAACCCGATGATCTCCAATCTGTGGTTCTATGGCTGCTGCAAAATGACAACTCCCAGCATGCCTTGATAGTGGTTGGATGTCCGGCATGATAGGAGTTCTAGTTTTGCAACAGCTGGGGAGCTGCTGGTTTGAAATTCCCAGTTTAACCTCTTGAAAACTGCAGTCAGTATCGCCCATTATCTGAAGATGTGAAGAGAGGGGAGAAGCTCCATCAGTGCCGCTGCCATATAAACCTATAGAATAAACTTAAAGAGGTACTCCCATTTCTACTAAGTTACCCAATGACTTTAAATCTTCCTTAGATGTTCCCGTTACTCTTGATGAACTCTCACACACTTTGACCTTCCGAGCCAAGAGTAAGGGCCCTATTACACAATCTGCTGGTTATCGGGCCAATTAGGACGATTATCGGTTCGTCTAGAGAACAAACTCTCTGCTGATCCCTGCCCTGTGCACATATGGACAGACAAACTCGCAGCAAGATCCACATCTTGCTGGGAGTATGTCCGCAGCCTGCCAGTTATCCCTCCAGCCGCCGGAGCCTATACATCACCTGGTCCCAGCTCCGGTGTGCTTCGGGGCTCCCGGTGTCTTTACGTCCCGCTCAGCCAATCAGTGCGTTGTGGCGGGGCAGCACACTGATTGGCTGAGCGGTACCTGCTGGGAACCCCCGAAGCAAGTCAGAGCGTGGACCAGGTGACATATAGGCTCCGGCGGCGGGGGGTTAATGGGGTGGGCTGTGGACATACTCGCAGCGGTATGTGCATCCTGCTGCGAGTCTGTCTGCGCATATGTGCACAGGGCAGGGATCCGCAGCGAGTCTCGCTGCGAATTCGGAGCAAGAAACTCACTGCGGATCCGCCCAGTGAGTTTGTAACCTTATGTGTAATAGCAATGTCTGGTCGGCGGCTAACGACTGAATAAAGGATTACACATTACCTCTCCCCGCTCCCGGTCTTCTCCTGCCCTCTTTCACTCCCGCCACCGCGGCTGCAGCTTCTATGGGCTGACAGGCCGCTCAGCCAATCACTGTTTGCCACCGCTGTTGCCTGTCAGCCCATAGAAGCTGCTGCTGTGGTTCTGGGACGGTAAGCAGGGGCACGAGAAGTCTGGGAGCGTGGAGACATAGTTTGGGCCAAGGACTGCACGGACATCGCTAATGATATAGATATATACCGCTCTTGCTAAACAATAGTCAAGCCGTGTAATAGGCTCAGAAAATTTGTGCCGATCTTGCAGAACAGCGCTCGTTCACATTACTGACCGGGACAACATCAGCCCATGTATTCGGATCCTTTACACAGGCAGATTATTGTACTAAAAGTTGATAAATAGTTCAAATCTGTTAGTATAAACACAGCAACGATTAAACTACGAACGAAAATTAGTTTGTACAGTATGTCGTTGATCGTATCTTTTCAGCCGACCTCAAAATCATTCAGTCTCAAGTCCTTCAGTGTAATCACTCACCGTTTACAGTGTATAGATAGGAACACAGTTACATATATTCATAGAATATATATGAACGCAGTTTCAAAGCGATATCGTCACGTCTATCGTTTAAAACAAAAAGTCATCACGTTCACTAAATAAGCGATTTATCTGTATGTGTTAGGGTGCGTTTACACAAAGATTTATCCGACAGATTTTTGGAAGCCAAATCCAGGAATGGATTTGTAAAGAGTTGATCCCAGTCTTTCCTTTATGACCTGATCCCTGTTTATAGTCTGTTCCTGGTTTTGGCTTCAAAGATCTGTCAGATAAATCTGTCTGTGTAAACGCACCATAAAAGGGCCCTATTATACTAGAGGATTGTCACCTGTACTTGGCTAATTACTGGTAGTTTCAGACGATAATCATTTAGTGTAATAGGCCGTGCTAATGCTGCGTTTACATGAAACGATAATTGGCCCGATCGTACGATTAACAATGTCGAAGTAACGACTTTTTTTTTCATAAATATCAGCGTTTAGACGGCACGATATTTGTACGGAAATTTGTTTTACGATCGCTTAAGCCTATCTCACACATTGGTTAAATCGGCGAAAGACTGTTAACACGGAACGATCTGTGATTTTTTTTTTTTTTTTTTCTGAACGATGATTTTAGAACATGTTGTAAGATGAAAATGAACGATTTCTCGTTCGTCGTTTGATCGTTTACACGTACGATTATCGTTCGAATTCAATCGTTATCATGCGAATTCGCACGTTAATCGTTCCATGTAAACGCAGCATAAAAGGCAACGATCAGCCTCCCTGCTGGCGGCATTCTGCTGTGGTATTCCGCCTTTTGTGCTTGTGTGCACAAAGCATAACAGGAGCAGCAGCAGTAAACTTATATGAGCCATACAGATGATGCACTGCTCCCCGTGGCCGCTTCTTACCCAATGTTGGTGTGTAATAGCATAGACAGGGAGCGGAGAATGAGTCTTCCCATACTTATCAGCTTCTGTGTGTCCTGCAGGAAGTGGTGTGCTCTCTGCTGCCACCTCTGTTCATGTCAGGAACTGTCCAGAGCAGCAGCAAATCCCCATAGAAAACCTCTTCTGCTCTGGACATACAGTGGCTGATAAGTATTGGAAGGCTGGAGATTTTTACATAGAAGTAAAGCACAAATCTATGTAAGTTTTTGACACCAGTTTTTTTGAAAGAGAATATTTCTCTGGAGTTCCCCGTTAAGGACATGCTGGTTGTTGGGTTTTGTAGATTCTGAGGTCAGGACCTTTTCCTATAATAGTTTGGTTATTAAAATGCTCTTTTGTCCCTCCTTGTATATCAGGTGGATTGAGAAGTACTTTGTGAAATGTTGGTCTGAGCGAAGCTTCGCCAATTTGCCGCTGGATTTGCAGGAAAGCTGCCTGAATGCTCTGGTGCAGTCGCTGGTGAGTATCACAAAGCTGCCCGTCTGGCCTCATTGTTTAGCCACTGGTTCAGGGCGGTAACGTTTCCCTCCACGCTCAGTCGCTTTTGGCTTCCCCAGAAAATGAGTTTTTCTAATCTATTAAATCAGACGCGGTCAGTGATGCGTGCGCAGTCTCCACCGAGCCGCGGACCCTGTAAACGCTGCCAAGTCCTTTAGTGGTGTCTGTATTTTTATAGTGAATTCTGCAGAGCTGAAGCATTATGGGATGAGATTGTGCGGTGTAGAGGAGATGGCGGTCATCCCGCAGATACGCCGATCGCCGGAATAACCACGTTATCCATCTCCTGTTTATACAGAGTTAAAATTAGCCGCTAACTGTGTGATTCCGTCTATTGTTAACAAGAGTCTGGTAAATGGGTCACTGCCCCCAGGATCACAGCTAATTCTCTGTACCAGTGATGTGAGGAGCGGCGCCTGCCACTGACTGACAGCTTTTACAATAGGCAGCAATGACCCGGTCATCTCCGTGTTAATGTGATCTCTCTGGTCCGGGAGCTGCTCTGTATACTTCCATATTGTAGTGTGTAGTGACTGGGAATAGCGGCAGTGACGCAGCTCCGGGGCTCCTGGTTCTCGTTCTGCAATACGGCTGGTATATGGAGTCCTGGGGGGAACAAATATGCAAATTAGATTTTACCTCAAATGAAAGAGAACTTTTCATTTGAGTCGGTGACTGGACCAGTAACTTAATCAGGGATTGTTTATTAAAGGGGAAGCATCAGCAGGTGAGATGGATTTAACCTGCTGCTATGTCCCTATTGCAATGGAGGAGGAAGGTATCCTGGGAGCCATTCCGATGCAGTAAGGGGCCTATTCGACGGAGCTGTAATCGGCCCGATTTGGCTGATTATCGCTCCGTTGAATAGAGACAACGATCAGCCGATCATGTCATGTCGTTTATTAAGGTTCAAAACTAAAATCATCAGGCACCGACCGTGCATCGCTGCATGGAATAGCAATGCCTGGCGGGCGTTCGACTTCACAAGCACCATACTTTACTTAAGCATGTTGCAGGTCTTCTCCTGCGCTCCTTCTTCCTCCCGATCCCGCGCACAGCAGCAGCTTCAGTGCGGCCAGTCTTAGCTGTCAGACTGCTCAGCCAATCACTGGCCAGGACCAACGTGGACAGTGATTGGCTGAGCGGTCTGTCAGCTCAGACTGGCCGCACTGAAGCTGCTGCTGAGAACAGAACTGGGAGGAAGACGGAGCGCCCGTGTTTAAACAAGGACTTCAAGGACATTGGTAACTATGTCCCTGCAGCCCTCGCTAAATGATTATCGGGCCGTGTAATAGGCCCAGTAAATGATCTAGCAGATCGGCGCTCATTTACATTATTGATCGGCCCGTGGAATACGACCCATAGTTGTGTTCTGCCTGCCACATAGCACCGATCCGCCCCCGGCCGTCCCGTCCCTTTCTAATGATAACGAATGGAGCGTGCCATATCGGTACTATGGGGGCAGGAAATGCTCCTAATGGTCTCTCCGCACCATGGAGCAAACTACTAACTGCACCGGAACAGCACCGAGGATGAAGGTAAGAGGCATCCCTTCCTTCTCCTGTGCAATAAGGACATATCAGCAGGTTAGATCTTACCCGCTGATGGTTCCCCTTTTTAAGCACTATGCTGATCATGAGGAGTAACGTGAAGCGTGGGGTTTACAGCGAAAAACTTTTAGTAGTGGTTGCGTCTGGTATTGCAGCTCAATAAACATTGTAGCATCATTCTGCAACACCAGGCACAACCACTATAAAAGTGCCTTGGTCAGGTAAATGCGGGGGTGCTGAGTGTCTTAAGGATAAGACCGCCAATATTTAGGCTGCATTCACAGGTTCAGTTCTTCCTGGTCCGTGGATGTAGTTCACTAGCTGCTTCTGTGATCCAGGCAAAACAGTCAGTGTCTACATCCCTGTCTGTGTTTTCCATGGACTGGTTTGTGCTGTTTTTAGTGTCTGGCAGGCATAAGCATCCAGCAATCTCTATGGCGTCTGACGGGACAGATTGTGATCCGATGATGTGAGGGGCTTCTCCTTTCCCAGCGTCAGTGCAGCTGTACGTGTCTTGCAGAATTCCCGGGGATGTGACAATCTCCTTTGTTCTCCAGTCTTACAGGAATGCGGCCTTCCTCTTGATGGAGAGTGACCGGCTGATCAGCAGTCTCCCCGGGGTGAAGTGGGCAGAAAGGGCGCGGAGCCTGGCGTCACAGCTGCAGGAAGAATGTGTTAGATTCATGGTGGCAAACTTCTCCCAAGTCATAAAAAGTGAAAGCTTTGGGCTCTTATTACAGGTAAAACCAATGGAATCCTCTCCATGTTGATGTTCTCTACCTTTTGTATCACATCATATAAGATAGCTCTATGCAAGTCTGCTGAAAGTGGTCACATATCCTGGGAGCCTTAGGCTGAAGATCCCAGTGCATGTTACGGTGACATTGGGGAGAATAGGAGAACGTTTTTATCAAACAGAGAAAATATAGATATCCGGTCAGCTGAGGTATAGAAAGTGCTGGGCCCCATAACAAACCTCTGAACGGGGCCCCCGAGCATGTATCACAACACTCTGCCTCTATATCCAGCCCCTGCGCAGAATCCAAGGGTTTGGCCCCCTCTTCATGTCTGTGGTGCCCGCTGCTTGGGTCCAACACATGCACCAGCCAGACCCCTGGGGTATAGGGTCACTGGAGGCTTGTGTGGTTACAGACTTGTGCAGCTTCTTGCTAGATTTAGCCAAGATCCTTGTTTGGCAGCACCCTGTAGGGGGATTGGGTGTGAGGTGATACAACTCAAAGGGGCAACTGGTTTTAGAAAGTGTTATAGATTTGTAATTTCCTTCTATTAAAAAAAATAAAAATAAAAATCTGCGTTCTTCCAGTACTTATCGGCTGCTGTATGTCCTGCAGGAAGTGGTGTATCCTCTCCAGTCTGACACAGTGCTCTCTGCTGTCACCTCTGTCCATGTCAGGAACTGTCCAGAGCAGCAGCAAATCCCCATAGAAAACCTCTCCTGCTCTGGACAGTTCCTGACATGGACAGAGGTGGCAGCAGAGAGCACTGTGTCAGACTGGAGAGAATACACCACTTCCTGCATGGCATACAGCTGCAGATAAGTACAGGAAGACTGGAGATTTTTTAATAGAAGGAGAATACAAATCTATATAACTTTCTGACACCAGTTGATTTGAAAGAAAAAGATTTTTGCAGGAGTAAGCTGCCTAATACATTTTGTACCTCCTCTGCTTCCTGCCCCCCTCTCCAGTCACCTCCGGTGGCATCTCATCTCCCCTATGAATCCCAGCAGCCCCATCCTCCTCCCTTGGGGGAAGACTGATCATTGGCTGCTCCGGCGTGGCCTGTGGTCACCTTACCTGTGCCGTTTCCCGCACACTCTCTATCGCCCCCCTGTCCGACCTTGGGGGACTTTTCTTTGGGGTTGACCTGGATCGGTCCAGTTTTGATGACTCCTGTGGCTTTTATATTTGCTTGTAGATCACCTTGCTGTCATCAGACATAACTGAGTGTATGGCGTCTTTTCTCCCTCTCCAGGCGCAGGGGATGAGCAGCCGACCGTATCTTTTAGAACACGTTTTTAATGAAATTGAGAAGAACATTTCCTTCCAGAACGGCTCCTCTCTCTTTATGGCCGTGGATGACTTATTACATTTGGCATCGGAAAATGAAATGGTAAGTGTCACCGTGCTCTCTTATTGCTATATTTTACGCCAAAGCTTCCCAGCCACGCTCCTGCGGGTAATGCCTACTAAGCTCTACACGTTACCGTTATAGCACTTCTGTGTGAGCAACATAATCATTCATCACCGACAATTACACAACAGCAAACCCCATCCCTCTCTGGGGTCCTCCCAGCGCACAATGAATCATACCAACCAGCCGGCTGGCAACGCTCTGCGTCACGCCTTTCAGGTTTTACATTACCAAATTATGGTGTTTCCGAGGACCCGTCTACTGTCTAATACATGGGGGCAGATTTTTTATTAGCTTTACATTTAACCCCTTCCTGCACCAGGGTAACTGTTTATAGAGAGGGCTCACAAAGCAAACCCACTCTATACCCGGCTGCTATCAGGAGCTGAAGGCCGCCACCAATACAGTGTTTGCCTGAAAAAGGCAGTGTCTTGTATATATTTTTGCTGCCAAAGATGCACTAGGTCCTATTTTTAGATGTCTAATTTTTCCATGAAGAACTATTTACATGCACAGCAGGGGCAGCGTATGGTATGGCGGCTTGATGCCACAGGGAGCTTACCACCTCACACTCATACAGCACAGTAGGGACAGTGTACGGTATGGCAGCTTTTGGCCCCCAGGGGGAGCTCACCACAGCACAGTAGGGACAGTGTACGGTATGGCAGCTTCTGGCGATCTAGTGGGGGGGATCGACTCTCCAATCAAGGTTGCAGGGAGCTGATCCGTTCCACAAGCAGCCCGTGGACTCTGCTAGGCCTTCCATCCCGGGTAGGGGGGAGTCTGAAAGAAATAATGTGCTCTTACCTCTTCGGCTCCATTGCTGATGACGCGTACCGCCACTCTGGTCTCCAGGCGCTTCCTGGTTTGTTTTGGGACATTGTGTCAGGTCCGCTCAGCCAGTCAACAGCCGAGGTAGGGACCCTGTTTCGACCACTGATTGGCTGAGCTGACCTGACCTGTCATGAACCGGTGGACCAGAGCGGTGGTACATTGCATCAGCGCTGGAGTCGGTGAGGTGAGAGCATATTATTTATTTCAGCAAAAGTGCAAAATTGCTAATTTTTGGTCACATCAAATTCAGAAAAAAAATTAGCAAAGTTTACTTTTGGTTCTCAAACACTTTTCGGGCCCCCAGTCTTGAAGTATTCGATATCTGAACGTTTTTGCGAGCGTGGATGGTAGGTTGTACCTGGTGAGTTAAGCACTGGTGAGGCTTCACATACAGTACAGTAGTTGTACAGTCAGTGCACTGCCATCTCCCATCTGTTACTGTGCTGGGGTGGGGGTGGGGGAACTATATACAGTAAAGGATGAGTGATGAGTTGGTGACTACTGTACTATAATTGCTGGTTTTGTTGAATGTTTCTTGTATATAATGTCCTGTACAGTATATAGTGCTGCTCTGTAATGTACAGTATATACTGCACTGTAATGTCCTGTACAGTATATAGGGCCGCTCTGTAATGACCTTTGCGGTATATAGTGCCACTCTGTAATGTCCTGTACGGTATATAGGGCCGCTCTGTAATGTACAGTCTAGTGCTCTGTAATGTCCTGTAGTGATTATACTGGGCACTATACAATGTAATATATGGGGACTGTACAGTGTAGTATATGGGGACTGTACAGTGTAGTATATGGGGACTGTACAGTGTAGTATATGGGGACTGTACAGTGTAGTATATGGGGACTGTACAGTGTAGTATATGGGGACTGTACAGTGTAGTATATGGGGACTGTACAGTGTAGTATGTGGGGACTGTACAGTGTAGTATGTGGGGACTGTACAGTGTAGTATGTGGGGACTGTACAGTGTAGTATGTGGGGACTGTACAGTGTAGTATATGGGGACTGTACAGTGTAGTATATGGGGACTGTACAATGTAGTATATGGGGACTGTACAGTGTAGTATATGGGGACTGTACAGTGTAGTATATGGGGACTGTACAGTGTAGTATATGGGGACTGTACAGTGTAGTATATGGGGACTGTAGGTAATTATCGGTGGCTGCTGAAACCAATTACACACACTTACATTATTTCCTATGAGGAGACACTGCTCGCTTCTGAAACTGCCTTCCGGAACAAATTAAGTTCGAGAACCGAGGTACCACTGTATATTATTTATTATTATTTACACTATTTATTTTGAACACTCATGAAGTATGTTCGGCACATCTTTATACACCTTTGTCTAACGTCATACGGCCTCTTGGGTGACTTATGATGTGGTGCATTTAAAGGGGTACTACATCCAAACTGTTCTACTTTCAAATCACCTGGTGTCAGAAAGTTATATGGATTTTGTAATTTACTTTTATTTAAAAAATCTCCAGTCTTCCAGTACTTATCAGCGGCTGTATGTCCTGCAGGAAGTGGTCATCTTCCCTGCACTGTGGATGTTTAATCAACATGCTGGATGAGATGTGAATAGTACAGCCACCTGTTTGTTAGTTTAGTTACAGAATCCTCAATTGGTGTAGAATAAAACCAGGTGTAACCTGCCTATAGCGGCCTATTGCCAATGGCGGCCAATCACAGCTTCCCAGAGATTGGTCACTCTGAGCAGGTATACCGGTTTTTTTTCTACACAGATTGATAAATCTGGCGGTGACTTTTTCTGTAATTCAGACCATATTTGTAATCCAGGGTTCACTTACTTTTTCTTTCAATTGTTGATGACATCCCCTTCCCTGATGAAGGAGGAAAAGTATCTAGAAACTATAATGGGATACACTGTATATATAGAAATCTCCCTCTAGTATAGGGTTGTGCTGTTTATTCCCATGTTAGTGACTCGCGTGCTAATAAATATGTAAGTGCTGTACGTGCCGCATGGAGACCGAGCTCCGAGCTCCACACTGCTATAGTCACATAGGTCCTCTGTGGTCTCTGACCATGGAGACTCGTATTGGTGTCACATTATGCCGCCCGTCTCTGACTCTGACTATTAGAATTGCTCCCATTGTGCTGCCAGGTAAGCGGACACTACGGGAGAGATCACAGGATCCTACACTGGGGACCAGGGACTTCAGTTTAGTCACAGGTGGAAGATCACATCGAAGGAATGGCGTTCGGCCAGGCCTCTTATAATGTGTCATAACACTATGAGGTGTCCCTATTAGCAATGTTACGTGAGCTTAAAGCTACAGAGAGACCCCGTTATGTGTCCATAGAAATGGAGGGACAGAGGCGGCATTCAGTCTAAGAGTACAAACGCACACACACACCGTATACGCAGCAGATCTGCTATATATTCAGTTATATAGATCTAATCTGCTGCGTATCGCAGCAGTAAATACGCAGCGCATCTGGTGTGTGTGTTTGTACCCTAAGGATGTGACTTGGAAAATAGCAGCGAGTCTGCACTGAAATCCACATTAAATCCAGGCAGGGCCTCAAGTGCTAATATACCCTGTTCACACACAGCAGAAAAGTTCTGCAATGTGGGGAGTTCAAAAGACATCTCTTTTTATTTTATTTTTTTTTGTATTTAAAGCATAGCTCTAGTTTCAGGTGTATACATGAGGAGCAGCACCCTCACCATTATATAACGTATATGTGATGGTTAACCCAGTTTTCTCCTCTGTAGACTCCATCTTTATTGTTCTGTTTCCCTAAGTGTCTGTAGTCTAGCTACTATGGTGTCTCCTTTTCCTGTGCACACAAGGGTTCTGCTCCCCTTTAAGATGCAGCATGGAGGACATTACAGAGAAACACAGAGCAGTGTAAGCTGTAAATCCAGCACTGGGGTCAGATATAATACAGTTAGCAGTCTCTTTAGTTTCTCTGCCTGTTTTTTGTTTTTTCTTTTAATCCTCCGTCCCATCTCATTAGACTTGTATGGACAGTATGTAACTGATCCCTCAGCGAGCTGCTTCTCCCTCTTGTAGACAAAATTAAACTTTTTACTGTGAATGAAAGCATCATTATTTGTGCAGCTTAGTAAGGGGGCAAAGAAGACTTTTATCTGATAAGAGATATTACAAAGTTGTTTGCTTTTGTTTGTTTTAAATTCGCTTGTTCTGCTGGTGCAGATCTGTGATTTTTCTTGCAGAAAATCCTTAAAGGGGTACTCCAGCTAAATAAAAAAAAAATAAAAATAAAAAAAAAATATATATATATATATATATATATATATATATATATATATATATATATATATATATATATTATAATATAATATAATTTATTTTAATTTTTTTTTTTTTTCAATCAACTGGTTTCAAAAAGTTTTATATAGATCTGTAAATTGCGTCTATTTAAAAAGTCTTCAGCAAAAAAGATTTTTTCGGCTGGAGTACCCCTTTAATGTATAATCTGCAGTTGCAGACTTAGCTGCAGATCTGTGGGTTTTGCAGATTTTGACATTTCCATTGAAGTCAATGGGGAAAAAAATCTGCAACATTTCCAAGTGTCGCTGCAGGTTATTGTGCTTGGATTCTCAGACCTCATCCACACACTGTAATCTGTTGCAGGTATCGGTCATAGAACCGTATTGTCACTAAATGGTTAATCCAGCCTCCTAGGAGAGCGGCTTCCAGCACAGCTATCATCGCAGCCGTATCCACCTGTAGGGCAGTCGTGGTTTACGCCAATGTTCTTGCTAAAGATGTGGAGGGAATCTGTGATTTTCTGGCTGAGCAGCGAGCAGTCAGGTGTGCGCAGCCCCCCCCCCCTCCCCCCCCGGCCATATGTCAGGTGTACAGAGCCGTCACCACTACTACAGCAGGAGGCAGCGGAGGAGGGGTCTGCAGCCTCTGATCAGGATGATGATGATGATGGGGTTGTCCTGTGTTGCCCCCTTCTCGGCCGTCCTCCCTCGTCTCTTTGTTGTTGTGTAGAGACTCCCCACTATTCATTGTACAGAATAGACTGCAATGCAGGAGAAATAGCAGCCGCGTACGGGGAGCCATTAATAACGCCATCTCCCTGTGAGTGACGGGAATTCGAGGGATTTACTCTGAGCCTTCAGCTCTATTCTCGTCCAGTGTTTGCAGCCACATATTGTGTCGTTCCAGCCACACAGAATGCGATTTATAGAACGTAAATCCCCAAGTACAGAATAATAGCCGCTCCACAATCTTATTACACTGTGGGAAGGGTTACATGTTACACTGGGATCTGGGGGAAGAAGTTACAGGCTGAATATAGGATTTCTGCTGTGAAGGTGCCGACGCGTTACGGCTCCGCGTGAGGATTAGACTCCATTCATACACAGCTTTATGTCATCCAGTGTGGACTCAACATTGAAATCTATTAGAATTCTTTGTCCCATTGTTTTCCGTAGGAATCTCTGCTCTAGCCGCCATTGTCCCCCAGGCTGCGGCTCTCCAGCTGTTGGAGGAATACTGTGATGGGAGTTGTAGTCTTGCAGCAGCTGGTGAACGCAACATTAGAGGATGCTAAAAGCTGTCAGGGCATGCTGGGAGTTGTAGTTTTGCAGCAGCTGGTGAGCCACAGCTTGAGGAATATGGCTTTAAAACATGCTGGAGACCACTGTATTAGATCTTACAGGAGGCTGTCTGAGCATGCTGGGAGTTGTAGTTTTGCAGCTGCTGCAGACCACTGCATTAGGTGGGGGAATACTGCATTAGGCCATGCTGAAAGCTGTCAGATCATACTGGGAGGTGGAGAGGCTCAGGTCGGGGGACACTGCCTTAGTTCACACAGCAAAATGAATGCAGATTCTGTAGGACACGACTGCAGCGTATAAAACTTCTGTAGAGATCAGAGGATTTCTGCTGCAAATTCTCTTCTAGATCAACGGCCAATTTTTTTGTTTTTTGCCACAAAACAATCCTCTGTGTTGATCGGTCTTGTTGATCTGCTCTTAGGGCCCTATTACAAGGGGCGATTATCGTGAGAAAAATCGTTATATAGTTTGAATTTAAACGATAATCACTCTGTAATTTCAGGCAAGGATCGAAAAATTGTTCGTTGTAGTTGATTTACATCTGAACCTAGAATTATCGTTAATCGTTCGCTGTAATGCCACATTCGTTCACTCAAGTTTCGCATTTTGTTCACTAATCGCTCAGTGTAATTGCACATCGTTTGTTTTTCTGGGATCAGAAGGAATAAACGATCATAGTACCGATCGTATCTAACGATTATTGTTCTGTGTAATATGGTGAGCGATTTCAGGTTAACAATAAACAATCTCATTTGCAATCGTTAATCGTTAAAAATCGCTCCGTGTAATAGGACCCTTAGTCCCCTTGTTGGCAGTGTGCTGCGTGTCAGCCAGGTTGCAGAAACCCTCAGGGTCCTAACAAAATGATTTTTATCATTTATTTTTAACCAGAAATCGTTCCCCATATTGATGCCAGTTCACACTGAGGAGTCGGTGCTGATTCCACCTGAAAATATAGTGCAGAGCTAAATTCTGTTGAGTTCAATGAAATTTGCGTCCTGCAGTTCACACAGCGACGTTTTCTGCGGCGGATCCGCTTTCCACCAGATGAATTGAACTTTTCAGCGCAGAATTGGAAGAAATTTATGAATTTGATTACATGAATTTCCTCGCTGATCCCTTAGTGTGAACTGGTCCTTACACAGAACCATTGTTTACGATCGGTTACTCCATCTGATCCCAGCAAATCAGGGAACGATGTGAAATTACAGCGAACGATTAACGATGATTTTGGTGTCGGCACCAGATGAACGATTTCTCGTTGGTTGTTTGCATTTACACAAAACGATTCTCGTTTAAATTCATACGATATAATGATAATATGAACAACAGTCGTCCCGTGTAATAGGACCCTCATTCTCGCACATTGGCGGCAGATTCCGCACCAACACCCTGATCACATGACCGTCACCTATGGGTCTATTTTTTTTCTTTGCAAAAACTGCAGTTATGCAGCAGCGCTGTCCCTTTAAGAGATGCTGGATCTGCAGAGATGGGTAAACGCTCCTGTAATTAACCTCTTCCATGCCGGGCAGACTCCAGCGCTAAAGAGATTAAGGGATTTATCAAATTCAATTAGAGCGAGACATCATGACTGCGTTGTGAGCTCTGCGCTGGCCCAGAAAGACAGGACCCCTTTGTCATGTTGTGTTACATTATTATTTTTTTTAAGCCAGTTTTGTTTTTAAAAGCACGATGCGGGGTGATGTCACAGTGCAAATATAAGGAGAAGGCGTCGTGGGTAAATGTGCTGCATCACTGAGGGAACACACAAGCGTCTGCGGCTCCATCCCGCTCCCCCGAGTGTTTGACTTTGCAGTCAGCTGGCAGAGAGCGACACCAATGAAGAGAGCGTCAGCGTGTTTGTTTAAGATGGCGTTTCCTCCGTCTGTCACATTCACGCTGGCTTCTCGTGCTGCAGGAGGGAGAAGCCGCTGGCTGGGGCAGGAGGAGGCGGGACGCTCTGACTGATGACATCACTGACACTGCTGAGGGAGAGAGGCATATAATGACTGGTTGCCATGGAAATGGGCTGTGAACAGCTGCTGATTTGTTACTTCAACATAGGTTTTTACGTGCAAGATCCAGGCTGTGCGCGATAAGCTCTGGAGCTTCCTGGTCCAGTCTTTCTACGCTGTCCGACACACCGAAGGCTGGAGATTGATGCGGCCGAGCGACCAGGAGCAGATCCGGACAGGTGGGTGCATTGCCTTTCTTCTTCTTCTTCCTCTAGATCCGTGTGACTGTGCATAATCTTGCATGTTTAATGCATTAAATGCAGGTGAATGGAGAAAAACACGGGTGCATCAGCAAGAATCTGTGATTGTCCCTCTAAGCTGCCATGTTACAGGATGTTTGCATAAAATTACATGCATCTGTCTTCTTCTTTCTAAGCCTGCTGTGTGTGTTTTGTTTTTTGTTTTTTTGCTGAAAATGCGTTCTCACTTTATGGCCGAAGCAGATTTCTTACATTACACAATGAGAGACGCCCGGTGCCGGCGTCTCTTCCCATCAGAGTGATCCCTACGTTGTAGGTGACTTCTATTTCTGTGCATGTGCAGGAGTAAATAAGATGGCTCCACATCAGCGGCGGCGGCAGTATTGTAAATATCAAGCGTCAGCACAATGACGTATTGTGTCAAGTGTCAAAAATAGGGAGAATATGTGCAGAGGGGTGAGGTATATAGCGTATACATAGTAGTCTGGCTGCTGTAGTTACTATGGATGTGATGAGACGTGGTGGAGGAGATCTGCATGTCAGCGTCATGTATAATGCAGGCGGCACATATTATCTGAGTGCGCGGCTTACGGGATCTGTGATTGCTGCATCTCCGGTTATCACTTCCATCCTCCTCTATGGATTTCCCAGAAGAAATCTCAGCAGCCCGTCCGGTCCATAGAAGCCTCCCCTGAGCCCTTACTGCGGTATAGACTACTCCATCACCGAGGTGAAACGCTCAGGGTTGTGTATCCAGAGGAAGAAAATGCTGCATGATTTCCCAGAAGCTCCTGGCCTCCCTCCTGTGTGCTGTTTGGCTCTCTATGTAGAATGGGGTTTCTATGATGTCATATATGAAGGGAGTTAAAGGGGTACTTCACAAAGAAAAAAGATTATTTTAAATCAACAGATGCCTGAAAGTGCCAGAGATTTGTAATTTACTTCTATTAAAAAAAAATCTCCAGTCTTCCAGTACTTATCAGTTGCTGTATGTCCTGCAGGAAGTGGTGTGTTGTCTCCAGTCTGACACAGTGCTCTCTGCTGCCACCTCTGTCCATGGCAGGAACTGTCCAGAGCAGCAGCAAATCCTCATAGAAAACCTTTCCTGCTCTGGAGATTTTTTTTTTAATAGAAGTAAATTCCCCCGCATGAGGGGGATCTCAGATGGGGGTGAGCACCGTATGAGGGAGATCTCAGATGGGGGTGAGCACCGCATGAGGGGGATCTCAGATGGGGGTGAGCACCGTATGAGGGGGATCTCAGATGGGGGTGAGCACCGTATGAGGGGGATCTCAGATGGGGGTGAGCACCGTATGAGGGGGATCTCAGATGGGGGTGAGCACCGTATGAGGGGGATCTCAGATGGGGGTGAGCACCGTATGAGGGGGATCTCAGATGGGGGTGAGCACCGTATGAGGGGGATCTCAGATGGGGGTGAGCACCGTATGAGGGGGATCTCAGATGGGGGTGAGCACCGTATGAGGGGGATCTCAGATGGGGGTGAGCACCGTATGAGGGGGATCTCAGATGGGGGTGAGCACCGTATGAGGGGGATCTCAGATGGGGGTGAGCACCGTATGAGGGGGATCTCAGATGGGGGTGAGCACCGTATGAGGGGGATCTCAGATGGGGGTGAGCACCGTATGAGGGGGATCTCAGATGGGGGTGAGCACCGTATGAGGGGGATCTCAGATGGGGGTGATATATATATATTTTATTTATTTAAAGGAGGGGCAATGTAGCGAGAATTCTGCTTTTCAGAAAGTTATATAGGCTTGTAAAAAAAATTTCTATGAAAAATCTCCAGTCTTCCAGTATTTATTAGCTGCTGTATGTCCTACAGGAAGTGGTGTATTCTCTCCAGTCTGACACAATGCTCTCTGCTGCCACCTCTATCCATGTCAGGAACTGTCCAGAGCAGCAGCAAATCCCCATAAAAAACCTCTCCTGCTCTGGACAGAGGTGGCAGCAGAGAGCCCTGTGTCAGACTGGAGAGAATACACCACTTCCTGCAGGACATACAGCAGCTAATAAGTATTGGAAGACAGAAGATTTTTTTAATAGAAGTAAATTACAAATCTTTCAGACACCACTTGATTTGAAAGAAAATCATTTTAGCTGGAGTGTCCCTTTAGGTTTTAGCAATGTCTGTGCTTCCATTGATGGTTTGTTATACACATGTACTTAGATTTATACTTGTGTTCTGGGAAGTTATCTATATGGGTTGGAGATACCTTATAGTGATGTCACATGGGGGAGGCTTGTAACCTCGCATAGATAATATCACATATGAGATATGGAAATATAAATGATGACATAATTTATAAGGGTCTGTCAATCACCAGTAATTATGCCCCTCCTCCTTCTTTGCATTGTAGCTGCATTTGACAAAGGGGATGATAGAAGACTCGCAAAGAAACCCACGTTCACCAGCTCTCAGGTAGGAGAAAAATCTGCCTGTATTCTACATACATACATACATATATATAGACAGACATTGATAGAGATGAATAGGACGGAGCAACATTCAAAAACACTACTGAACGCTGCATTGGAAGAAAATCTTAAAGGGACAGTCTCATCAGAAAATGACTGTTTAAATAATTATGTTAAACTAGTTTTCCATTTTTCAATCTATACTATAAAATAATCCTGAAATCTTGCAGTTCTCACTCTCACCACTGGGGATAAAACTAAGCTGATACTTCCTGATAAGAGGAGGCTGCAGTAAAGTGATCTGTACATCATTGCAGTGCCATGTGACACCAGTAGATAGAGGAGACAATAGCAGCTCCCTGTGGAATGACCTCTTCACTGGGAAACGGAGCAGGGGACAGCGGACCCCTGTGCTGGAGCCGGGGAGGATAGGTGCATGATATGCATGGGCAGAACAATTACTCAACCGGTGCTCCATTCACACGGGGCAGAAGACAACTGTCCTTATGATTGCTGGAGGTCTCAGCAGTGCCCTTGTACATAAAGCAGCTGCTGGGGTCTAGTATCTGTAGCTCCACTTGAGCCATAAAGCCGACTTACTAATATAGTTCTACTCACATCACCCAGTGGTCCTATATGACCTCAGTTTGATGAAGTCCTGTATATGGTTCTGGTATTGCTGCCATAAATCTGACACCAAAATATGGCCTGGATTTATCCTAATTCAAGACATATTCTGTCAGCCCCAAACAAAGCTTAGAAAGGGATGTGTAAACATACCTTTTCTGATTGGACACTAGAACTGTCAGTCACTGCCGAAAGGCAGGGCTAGAGCAGCTCAATACATGAAAAGCCCGCCTCCTGGACTCCTACCATAGCATCGGCTCAGCTGTCCAGGTTACATGACAATGTACAGGGTGTCACTATGCTCCTCTGTCCATCTCCATTTAAGCAGAGACTCCCCTGGGGGTTGGGTCCTAAGCTGGGGCCACCATGAACGTTTTATCATAGAATCACGCTAAATCTTGCTGTTTAAGTGACAGAAACAAATTATAAGTTACTTTTCTCCTTCTGCTTTATTACAGCTAATCCGGTCTAAAAGCGTGAATTTAGGAGAGTCTCAGACAACCGGGAATAAGAGACTGTCAGACGGCGTTCTGTCCGGCGGCAGAAAGATGAAATCTGATTCTTTAGGGGCCTCCGGGCATACGACCCACATAACCCGCAATTCTTCCGGTAAAGGAAAAGAGGATGATGTAAAAGGAAAGGACGTAAAGAAAGTGGTAACAAAAGGCGCTAAAGAGGCTAAACCAGCAGAAAAAACTGCTACAGCCAGGCCAAAAATCACTCTAAAAACCAAATCCGAAAACAATGATAACACGAAGGCCGAAACCTGTGCGTCCAGAGGTGACATGGCGGCCGGCACAACAAAACCGGTGGCCGCTGTAAGGACGGGAACGAGGCCCAAAGTGACTAACGGGAGTGCAACCCCAACTAAGGCCAAGACCCTGAAGAAGTCTGACAAAGACCCAGCGTCTCCGGTGAAGGGTTCTCTGCCAAGTGCAAAGTCTACAAACTGCAATGGAGAACTCCCCAACTCCAGCCCGTCCTCAGGGGAGCAAAGCCATGATCATATAGCCGAGGAGCAGCCCGGCTCCACAACAGGCTCTCCGCCAGTCAATAAGACTGTGAAAAACACTCTAGATTGTTCTAAAGATCAAGGAGTGGGTGAGTACTCAGTTTATTGCTCGATTGTTCACATGGTTTCCAGTCTGGTAAAGGCATAGTGTGCATCAGCCTTATACGGTGAAGACCGCCATGGCTGGTCACACTAGCGAATGACGTTCACAATCAAAGCATTGCAAAGATCACTGTTCCCCAACCAGTGGCTGTCCGACTATTGTAAAACTGTAAATCCCATTGTCTCGGGTTGTGGCAGGTCTGTCCTCAGGGGCCCAGGAGATTTCATAGATTTGTTGCATCTTGTGTAATTGCTGATCTACAATCCTTAGTCAGTGTGGTGCAAGGCAAGTGCACCAGTTTTTGGAGTGAATTGTTTCAGAATACTGTCAGTACATCTATTCTTGTGTGTATTTGTATGTTGTTGTTGTGTTTCTTTTTCGTTGTTGGCGGTTTGTCTTTCTTTCTCACAGCTGCTATGTATAGTTTTGCTCGTGGGGAGTACTGTTTTATATTACAGTGAGACCCATTGCAGCATGGGAAAATAGTATGTAAATTAGTTATTTCTTTCTTCTGGAGGAGCGTTATCTCATAGTAGCCAAACCCAGAAGTCTTTTGTGATCTGTAGCCGCCTCTATCAGGATTCTTGCTTCTCCTCCGTACAGAGCGGTGGGCTGGTGAGCTAGAGAAATGCCTGGACGCAGATCATGGCAGGTACACTTCTTAAGGGCCTTTTGCACGGGCTGATTATCTCTCACTGGAGCATTACGCCATGGTAAAAAAATGTCTCCTCCAGAAGGAAGAAAATGGTCTAGTATTTGCCATACCTGCAAAGGAAAAAGCCGCCCATCTGTAGCACGCAAAGTAAAGGCATATCTAGCCAACTAATGCTCCTCATCGGTAGAGAGAAGGGTAAGGACACAGAAACAACATTCTACAAATGGGCGACTCTTCCCTATGGAGGAGATTCTGGTTTGGTGACTATCAAGATTTTCTTCCTTGGAGAATAGCTACAACTGCTACAGGCAGAGGGAAAGGCACCTATAAAATATATACCCATATCCATAGTCTGTACATTGAATAGGTTGTGATTGCATGTGTCTTGTCTGGCTGCTGTTGGTATATATTGTGGATATTCCTGGCTTCGGCACGGGTTGAAGGATCTGCCACAATGCATATTATTGGTCCTACGGTTTGCTTCTTGCATTCCACTACCCCCTACACTGTATGGAATATCGACATTGATGTCCTATACGGGAAACTGGAAGGTCTAATGGAACCAGTCACTGTGCACATGGGTCAAGCATCCTGGGGACATTCAGGTCACAGTATTCAGGAGGAAGCAGTAGTGGGCAAGACTTACTGTATAGACTCTTCCTGGTACCCTCCACGCTGGGATAGTTGCTTGTGGTGCGTGGTTGTTTAATCCATCGGCGTCTCCATAGATTTGCATTATGTTGACAGTGTGGTGTCAAGTTAAAGTGATTATAAGTAACACCTTGTCTGTCAGCTCGTCAGTTCATCTCATATGTTGATGGTGTACAACACGCAGCCCTGTCCAGGAACGATGGGCATTGTATTTTTGTAAGAACTGGAGGGCTGCAGGTTATGCACCACCATATTGTGTGTTTGATGTGGTTGTCACCACCTTCTCTGCTATGTAGATAAAACTTTTTTTTTTAATTTTTTTATTGTAGATGTAGGTTCATTGATGCTGGTGTTGTTCATGTTCTCTCAATCCATTATGACAATGCTGGAAGCACTTCAGTATTCAGAATGATTTAGCTGTAACGTTACATTATCCCTGGAAATAGAGAGTGGCCCAAACCATACAGGGCAGCCCCAGGGCGTTACAGGCCAGAAAACTTTACATTTAGACAAAATATTTCCTGTTCTCAACTAATGTCAGATCAATGTTTGATAAATCTGGCCGATCCCCTGCTATATCTTCACCAGAATATACCAATATAACCGGTAATGGGAATAAAAGGGAATGTTTTGTGAAGACAATCGTTCTTCTGGCTTCAAATACCTGTTTTGTTTTGGGTTTGTTTGTTTGTTTTTTTGCATTCATGCACAAAAGATATAGCGCCATAGGGTGAATCCTTGACGCTCAGAAGAGGCTCTTATAGGGACTGCAAACACCTTATTACAGCTCAGGTCAGAGTATCGAGTCGCAGCATCCTCAAGCTGAAAATATAGCGCCAAGTCTTCCAGAATGTTGCTGTATGGAGGATCACCACTAGGAGGGGTCTTCCATAAGGAAGTGGAGAGTTTCAACTAAACACTAATTTATGGAACCTCAAGGAGATTTCCGAGATTCTAAAAACTTGGTTGTGGGAAGGGGTGCCATGTAATAACAAGAGAACCGTTAATCACATGATAAATCCCCCGCCATTCCCACCGCTCAGATGGTCTTCCCCAGGATTTTTTGCCTTGCTACAATGGTGACAGGCCGTGTACCTATATTACCTCTGGATAACTGGCTTCAGCGGTGTATGATACAAGACCCACCGAGGTTAGGGGTTGGCTCTAATAGTCATGTGTGTGTATATGGTCCTGCCATTGCTGTAGCACAGTAAAAACACAGACCGGTGGTGGCACCAGAATGGATCTTCTGCTATTTAATGCCTAAAATTCCCAAAATATGAACGACCGCCAAAGCTTTGTAACGTCTCCAGTATCACTTGTCTCTAAACAGGCGCAAAATCAAAGTCTACCGTAAGGATTTCCAACGGGACCTCAGCCAAACGCAAGACCAATGATGGCGGGAGTCCGGAGTCGAGAAGGTCGGTTCATGTTCAGGGTCTGAGGGAGCAGAAAAAAAATTTCTTTGACGTTGAATGTTCTTGACTGATGTGGAAAACGTCTTTAATATGTCTATTGTGTCACGTAGGAGGGAGAACGGTGTGCGATTCAGACTTGGGCTGTATTCACATGTTCAGTGTTTTTCCTGGTCCGTGATTGTTGTCCATGCAAAATCGTCAGTTCTGTCATCTGTTTTGCTTCACTGTCCGTGTTTTTCATAGATCTGTTTAAAGCTTTTTAAATTACATTGATTACATCACATCACATCAGTGTACATCCGTGAAAAACATGGATCTCATTGATCTTTATGAGAAACCTGTTCCGTGCTTCTGTTCAGCTTTTTCATGGATCTCCAATCCGTTCCGTTTAAAAATAGGACATGTCATAACTCTGAACATGTGACTAGCCCAATACAAAGCAGTGGGTTATAAATTTGTTTGTGCCCACGGACAGCTTCACGGAACGTGTGAATGCAGCCTAATAGCCAGATTGTCAGACTCTGAAGAATTAGTGAGAAGTTATATAAAATATTATAGCAGTAAGTGAACTGTGTGTTAAAGGGGTTGGCGGAATTTCTTTCCTACATAAAAGCAGCTGACCCGCCTCAGCCAGCGATTGGCCAGGAAACTGGGATCAGCGGGGCCGAGCAGCAACAGCAGTTTTTACATAAAGCTTTGAAAATAGTTTTGTTTTTTTTTTGTTTTTTTAAACACTGCCAATTATGCATTTGTGTTGTTTTTTTTTACTATTTGTAGCTCTTCAACAAAAAAGCCGCCTGCTGATGGGGGCAATGATCCAGGACTGCAGAAAAAGAAGGGAAACAAACTCGCTACTTGTACCACTCAGAGACCAAAAAGTGCCCCGGCTGCTCTGACAAAAAAGCCAGGTATGTTAGAGGCGAAAAATCTGCCGCTTTTCCTTGGCGCATGGCGGGGTGCACTTTGATAAATGCGCCTCTGTATTCTGCATTCTCCAGGTTGTCTTTGATAGAAATTTGGTTTAAAAAAAGTAAAACACAAAATAAGACAAAAACTGTGTGTGTGCCGGGGAAGAGACCAGCAATGCTGTGTGCCGCAGAGTTGTCACCAGTCACTTGTATTCAAGCACACATATACACATTTTTCTTATTATTCCTTCTTTTATACACAACACATTTTAATGCAATCATTTTGTTACCTTTCCAGGAGACTCCTCGGCTGCACCTAAATCTGTTTCTTCCAAGCAAACTGAAGTGAAGCAAGACACCAAGGTGGTCACTCATTCTCCCTCTGGAGACAAGCATGCACCCGTGAATAAAAAGACTACAAAAACCTCAACTATTTCGGCCACTAAAACACAAACAGCTGTGGCGAGTAACAAAAGTAAAACCTTAGTTCAGAACCACAAAGAGCCCAAAGCCAAAGTAACGAGTACTTCTTCTAAAACTACCATCTCGAACCATAAGCCAAGTCAGAAGAGCGCTCCAGCAAGAAATAACCACATCCAGCCGACACAGTGTACTGAGAAAGACCCCCCGAAACCAGATGCTCCCGGAGGCCTGGCATCTGTAGTAGATGAACACAAACCGCAAGCTGCCAGCTGTCGGCCTGGAGTAGGAGCAGACCGTCCTGAAGATGCGCCATTGTCTGCACATGAGTGTTGTCAGGATGCTTCAATGAGCAATCAAGAGTCTATGATCCAGAAGCCTAATATAGAGCATTGCCATTGCCAAGAAAATAATTCAGCGGCATCTGTTCTTCCTCTCAGATCTAATTCAGAAGAAGATTTGACAGAAGTAATAAATGAAACAAAGACTGTAAATGCGGACAGTACGGGGTTGGGTGATGCGCTGGAGCAGAAGTCAGACTGTAAAAATATCTGTGACTCAGAGAACTCAAAATGTGCCGACAGCTCCAGCGAAAGCGAATTGTGTTCTGTAAAAGAGGTTGAGAGAGTTCCAAAGCAAAAAGAGAGCGAGAATACAGCATTTCTGGAATTCTCTCAGACCTCTAACACTCATATGCAAAGACATCACAACGATACAGATTCGTGTTTACAAAGTGCTGGTCGGCAACGTGCACCGAATAGCACCGATCATTTTGTGAATGGTCACATCTCTGGTTATCAGAGGGATATAGACATTGATGAGGTAGGGGATAGCCATGAGAACTCCGATATGCATTATATAGGCCAATGGAACAATCACTCCAGCATGTTACATGAACGTGAGAGTCCAGAATCAGAGAGCGGCAGTGCTAGTACGTCCTCTGATGACATCAAGCCAAGGTCAGAAGATTACGATGCCGGTGGCTCCCAAGACGATGATGGCTCCAACGAAAGAGGAATCTCTAAATGTAGCACAATGCGGTGTCATGATTTTCTGGGGCGGAGCAGTAGTGATACCAGCACCCCCGAGGAACTGAAAGGTTACGACGGTAGCCTAAGAATCGATGTCAAAATGAAAAAAGACAGCACTGAGTTATTCCGCGTCAACTCCACCAGCGACGATGAAGGACCTAGAAGAAGAAGCGAACAGTGGTTGCAAAGAGACGGCCCAAGGCACGGCACGAGTCACACGGCGGTCTGCAGCAACGTCCAGTTCTCTCAGGAGATTGAACATCTTTCCTCATCAGCCGATGAGACTGAAGACGAGAGATCGGAGGCAGAAAACGCTGTTGTGCAGGCTCCTCCTCCTCCGGACGCCACTGGGCAGCCCTTTCAAGGCATCGTAAATTTAGCTTTCGATGACATGGCTGAAATGGATGGTGAAAACCGGGGGTCTGGTGGCAAAAACTTTACCAGGTCTGTCCTCCTCTCGGTAGACGAGTGTGAAGAACTCGGATCAGATGAGGGGGATACTCACCCTTCACATGCAGGAAAAGCTGCATTGCTTACTCCTCCTGAAGTGTTTGAGAAAAACTCTACAAATGGATCTTCCAGGGAAGAAGATGGCAGACAGACGGGGAACACCAACAGAGGCACCTCCTCGACTGTAAACCAGGAGATGTTGGAAGACGATTCAGTCACTGGATCCGAAAATGCAGAATCTGCCTCGTGTAAGGGCTTCTACAAAGCGTCGGAAAGTGAACTTAAGTCACAGGCGCGGCCGTGCCACTTAGATCTGTACACGGAAATGCCCCCGGACGCACAAAGGTTTTGCTGTACAAAAACTTCTAACGCTTGTAAGAGTCAGTTTCTTGACTACCAAGGCAGAGACAACCATGCTCCTCCCACCGAAAACTCCAACACTGCTTTATCCGCAGGTAATGAACATTAACCGATAGACCTGTCTTTTACTTGTGTTTCCCAATGCAGTGTTCTGTAATATAACAAAAAAATCTGATTCTTATAGATCAATAATATATTAAGATTATAAGACCTTTACTTGACAGGAGAGATTCACCTTGTAAATGTTTGCAGATTTTTTTTTTTATTTTTTTTTTTACCTTGTGAACCGAGGACTTTTCACCAGAATCAATGATTTCTGATCGCAGGGTCTTGGTAGGTTGCTGTTTCTGGCCCTTTACTTGAACCAAAAGCCGAGGTGATATTTGCTTCTATATAAATAATCTATATATCTGTAAATATCTATATATCTGTAAAGGAATTAATCTTATTTATTTGTGTAGTTATATATGACATTGATTTACTGGTCAGTGTTCTCATTGTCAGTAAGTGCCACCGCCTGATTATCTTCTCCGCCATGTCCATGTATAAGCATGTATCGGTACGCTCACAACTTGGCATCCATGGCGTTAAGTTTACAAAGTTTAGTCGTTCTTACCTCATATGAAGTAAAGTACTAAAGTAGAAGGGATTTTTATTGGAATAATCTTACAATTACCTGTAGATTATGGATTTAATGTACCAAATTTGCACAGTAAAGAATTTGCGCTCAACCAGCTGGAAGATATCTGCCTCTCTAGTGCCACCTATGGGTAACTATCCTGTAACCCAATAAAGAACCTGGAAACAGGACTATACCAATATGGAGCAAGAACTCAGAAACAGCTGCTGCCTATAGATGGATGATAAGTTTCACACCTCTTGTAAATTGAACATTAAAGTTGCCTATAGGTGGCACTAGAGAGAGTTAGTATTGTTCCTTTTGATGAGCTCATTTGTATACTTCACCCAGTGAGCTTATGACACCCCTTTCTATTTTTGGATATGGAAGCCTGAATAGTATATGGTGCTCCATTGTAATAAGAGAGAGGGGGGGGGGGGGGTGGAATGTGATGCACTTTTTTTTTTTTTTTTTTCTTTCGTGGTGTGGACAGTGACATACAGAAAGCAATTATTCTAAGAGAATAACTGAGGTTTCTAGGGTTTTGCGGCAGACTGAGATCAGTATTGAATTGATTTACTGTAGAAAAAAACACCAAAAAACACCTATAGTTTAAGCCACAGGGAAGGAAAGGGATCAGAGATTGGGGCTGGTGCATTTACTCCCCTCTGGTCCCTCCTCCTCCTCCTCCTCCTCCTTTCAGACTCCCCTCTGGTCCCTCCTCCTCCTCCTCCTCCTTTCAGACTCCCCTCTGGTCCCTCCTCCTCCTCCTCCTCCTTTCAGACTCCCCTCTGGTCCCTCCTCCTCCTCCTCCTCCTCCTTTCAGACTTCCCTCTGGTCCCTCCTCCTCCTCCTCCTTTCAGACTTCCCTCTGGTCCCTCCTCCTCCTCCTCCTTTCAGACTCCCCTCTGGTCCCTCCTCCTCCTCCTCCTCCTTTCAGACTCCCCTCTGGTCCCTCCTCCTCCTCCTCCTCCTTTCAGACTCCCCTCTGGTCCCTCCTCCTCCTCCTTTCAGACTTCCCTCTGGTCCCTCCTCCTCCTCCTTTCAGACTTCCCTCTGGTCCCTCCTCCTCCTTTCAGACTCCCCTCTGGTCCCTCCTCCTCCTCCTCCTTTCAGACTCCCCTCTGGTCCCTCCTCCTCCTCCTCCTTTCAGACTCCCCTCTGGTCCCTCCTCCTCATCTTTCTCTTTCCCACCGTTTGCAATGAGAAAAAATTTGGGAGCCTCCATTCACCTTAGCTGGTGGGTCAGTCTCACCGATAATCTAATTCATGGCCCTCTTAAGAGCAGAGTGTAATTATTTTGAGGAATGAATGAATTCTTCTTGTGATTCCGGTGACAGTCTCATGTCCCGGTCATGCGCAGTCACACGGATTCCTTTATGTATGTCATTGTCCACAATGCTTTGCATAATCCTATGATGTGTATATAAAGAGTCCACATTATATACAGGTATTTAATCATTTTGGTATTTTACATTTTAATACTACTTTCAATATTAATATTCTGTCCTGTAAAGCGGCCCCGTCACTCACATTCTCCGTTACCATCTGGCGTTGCCGCTTTGTCAGAGCTTTTTAATTCCCCCGCTAATAGCCTGTATTGTATTGTGCCGCTCTAAACTGCTGAAAAATGGGGAATGCAGATGAATTTGGGCTTTTAGCCTTGTTGTATTTAAAGATTGGGGTAAACAGAAGGTACAGTAATGGGGCAAATCGAAAAATCGAAAAAATTACAGGTCAGACGTTACATAGCCTTACTGGGAAAGATGACAGGTGATGCAAATTCTCTGCAGCGGATTCCTACAGAAAATAATCGCTGCCTTTATTAATACTTTCAGAGGTTAGTGAAATTAAACTTCCCCAGATCAGCTGGCTGTGGGGGACGTTCTCCTGCTCCAAATGAGGTAAAAATTGGACAACAAACAATTGTCAATTATAAAAAAAATTGTACAAAATGGCTCCCTGAGTTTTTGACAATGCTGTTCAGTTTCAAAACCATGTTTTCCACTGCTGAACGCAGTGAATTGGTTTTTATTGCCAGTGTGCCGAGGGACGCTGTCCTTAAAATCTGACACTGATGCCGGTTACAGATTAGCGCAACTGGACCATGCTCAAGTATCATGCTTCGGCATTTGGTCACCGATGGCTGAAGAAGGTGGCTGTATCAATGTTTTCCTGTACTTCCTAGGGTTGCATCCAACTTTTTCAGCCACCGGTATTCAAACACTGAACAGTCTCTCTTGCTCATGCTCAAATTGTGTTTTAATGGCAGTCAGTCACTGTAGGCCCTGTCCTTCATGAGACCCATAGCTAGAAGTGGAACAAGGTGAGCGAGGAGACCACACAGTTGAAAAATAATGGCTGATCACCGGGCATCTGTGAAATCTTTAACTTATGCATCGCTTTGTAGTATAATTATGTACTTTTCTACAAAATTTAAGTGCTGATTGTCCAATATTTATCTCTTATAGAGCAGTAGATGCCCCCCCCTCCCTCCCCGAGTCCTCTGAGTTGGGTGGGTTTATTTTGGTAACTCAAACTTGATGAGTTGACAAGTGACCTCTGAATCCATGCGTGTACACTAGAGATGAGGGAAATTGCCAAAAGCTTGAGTTCGAAAGATTGGCATTTGAATCCCACTGCCTGGAGAAGGATGCAGACCAAGAGCTGCCTGGAAAGCATAAATATGGCCAATGGCTATACCCACATTTTCCCGGCAGTCTTTGGGCTGCATCCACCTTCAGGGAGCAGGATTCAAATGCTGAGAGTTCAGGTTCTTGCAAACCTGAGCTTTTGGCATGTTTGCTCATCTCTAGTAAACATGTCATTGGAAGAGGCCAGTAATCTACGACCAGTCAGGTGAACGGGGAAGTCTTGGCACAAGAGTGGACCTGAGAAAATAGGGTAAAAATAATAGTTTGCCATTAAACAAGAAAATGGGGATGTGGGTCACTGTTATGTAGAAGACAAAAAGGTAGAACAAGCACAGGGACACGAGTGGGCTGTGCCCAACAAATTGCCCACTTTGCTGCATGCCATGGGGCATCTCCTCCATATTACAATTTATTGCCCCTTTCAGGTTTTCTATCTAAGTATTATTGTTTTTCATGTTATTGCTGCCTTTTAGATGTCTTTTGGGGTGGCTGCAGATACAACCTCAGTGCTCTACATGATTGGCAGCGTTATTTGCTTCCATCTCAATGTGGAGCTTACTAGTATATTGTCCATCCCAAGTGTGCGAGCAGCGCCCCAGTATAGGGCTGTAATCTTATGTATCGCTGTCATTTCTCCAATAACCCATTTTCTGTATCAGAAACCTTTCCTGCCAGGGTTATCTCGCTGCTTCTTATATACGATTTTAGCTTTCTTCAAAAAAACTCTCTATATATTGCTGTTTAGAAATATATGTGCGTGAAATGTCTACGTACCTTGCTGTCTTTTATTTGATCGTATGTTCGTCTTCAGTGACTTATAGGTATAAGAGCATAAACCATTTTACAATGTGCAGTGTTATGAATTATTTCAGGGCACATAGATGATAATGACTCAATGGCACAAACCTGCATGTATGACCATCGTCCTCCAAAGTCCCTTTCTCCCATATATGAGATGGATCCTGCCGACGGCATTGAGCAGAGGCTGAAGACTGAAGCTAGACTCATGGATATTGACTTTGAAGATCAGCAGTTTGTAGAGAGGGACTGGACGCTGCTGAGACAGCTCCTAGCCGATCACGGATCAGACGTTGATATCATAAACTCCGTCCCCGAGGACCTCAGTCTAGCACAGTATCTGATCAATCAGACGTTGCTCTTAGCTAGAGAAAACTCCAAATCTCAGGGCAAAGCATGGGGCGATTTATCATCTCCATTCGAGGACTCTACAAGTGTCACGGTGACTAGCTTCTCCCCCGACGAGTGCTCCTCCCCCCACGGAGAATGGACTATCCTCGAATTAGAAACCCATCACTAGATTTGCTGTTTTTTCTTTTTCCTTATACAGTCTTTACCGGGATTGGCTGAATATTGTTTAAGTCCATAAGCCGTTCAACGATTTATATCCAAAAGTTTATATAGACCTCCTTAGACTGACGGCCTATAGACAAAGTTACTGTTTTCTTTTCCGAAGGTGCATCGCTTTCACGTTATTGTAAGAGAATATTTATTATATCCAATATATACAGAATTATACAGAGGCGGAGGCTCGGACACTTGAAGCGATAGTCACATGTCCATTTCCGTATGTTTATAATGAAGATAGCCGAGTGAAATAATGCAAGTCGTGCCAAGGAGCACCGTTTTATTACCGTTCGTTTTGCTATGATTGCTTCAAGACGCAGGCATGTCAGGAGTTTTTTGTTTTGTTTTTTTCTGTGGTACTTGGTAATAAAACAATTTGTCTTGGGAAAGAAAAAAAAAAATCTGATTTTCGCATGAATGCTCTGTATTAATCATTGAGTAGATTTGCTTTCCAATGCATCAAATAGGCCAAAATGTAAATAAAAACCAAAAGGAATGACCTGAAAATGATTTCTTAGATGTGTGAGGACGGAAATAACGTTGAAATTATTAAACCTTTTTTTTTTAAGAGTTATATTCCTCGGCTGTTATTTGTGTCCAGCGTCTGTAATTTATCACAGGGGTCGACTATGCCAGGGACTGGGAGCCATCTGTGTGTCGTCAAACATGAGTATAGCAAAGGATTCTACGTCTAGGGTAAATTCACACAGGCGCATCCGCCGGGAGTCTCACGCACGAAATCTGCAGCTAATCCGCAATACACGTATTATTCTTATTATTAATACATGTATTGCGGATTTCGTGCGTGAGACTCCCGGCGGATCCGCCTGTGTGAATTTACCTTAAAGGAAAGGTCTGGCCAGGGTGGAACCATTACCGCAGGAGGTTGGGGGAACATAATAAAAACAACGCGCTTACCGGCCTTTACTCTGCCAGGCTCCTGAAGTTTGCCAGCTGTCCTCTTCTCCCGGCTTTAGGGTACGTCATGACTTGGCTGACATGTCCTAAACAGGTGGGATTTAGCACACTTAACCAATCAGTGACTGCAGCGGTGTCCCACCTCTGGGGCATCAGTTAGCCAAGTTGTGACGTAGCCGCAGGGGAGCTAGGAAGATTGTGGGCTGCGGTGCTATGTAGGCACAGGGTCTGGTAAATATACCTTATTTATTATGTTCCCCACCCCTTCCCTGCCAGATTTCTTGTTTAAGAGAAGACAAATAGTTATGCATAACCCTCGTAACATAGGAGAACCCTAGAATAAGTTTTTCACTCCTGGTGAACCGTTACTATCAGCCCTACATTACCCAAGTGCTGCGTGACACACGCGGTACACAAGGATGTGGTCTATCACAAACCCTCTCTAAAGAGCGACGAGTTGGGGTAAAGGGGCCTCCCAGCGAGGAGCCATAAGGGGTGTCTCTGCGACCAGGACCAGGTGGTTCTTAGGGGCTTACAAGGGTAGGAAATGGGTCCAGCATGGTGACATAGAGATACACTATGTGTGTTTAAGATGGCCGCCAAGGGGAAGATGGGGAGGGAATGTAGCTGGGGTCTTTGTGTGGGGACAAAGGATTTAGCTATGCAAAGGGAATACCTGGGGGAGGTATAAGGTGTCCAGAGGGGGCGGAGCTTATAGGTATAAAAGGGGACAGGTAAGCCTGGAAGGAGATGAGTGAACGTACCGAGGTTAAAGTTCATACAAACCTGAACGAATAGCTGTTGAATCCTGCTGTCTGCCCCCCTCTGTGGAGGTGGATGCAGCCCGAGGACCACCTGGAAAACACGAATACGGCCCATGACATCGGCTGGTTCACTTTCAGCATCTCTGCCTATGAACCTGCAAGGTCTAGTGATTGCCGTTAGAGATGAGCACAACTGGAGTACGCCTGAATCTAAATCCAAGCCCTAGACTGAATCCATGCTTCCTGGACACCCTAGAGCTGCATCCAGCTCCTTCAGCCATCGGTAATCGGTAATGGCCAGGCTTTGCTGAAGCTTAGGGAATGCTTATCTTGCTTCTGACCTTGACTCAGGCTGCCGCTCTAATGTCCACCATGGAGCCACAAGTCATGGTTGGCCTTCCCTTCTGCAGACCTGGGGTGGATTTCTCATAAGGAAGCCACACTTTGGTAAATCCTAGATACAAACAGACATGGATGGTGAACTAATACATAAAGAAGGATGTGCAACACAGACGTCTGGTCACAATTATATAAATTCCTTGAACAAGTCGTTAAGCGTTTAATTTAGAATCAGAAATCTCTGCTGTACAAGTGAAAGCTATCGTTGCTGTCTCCTGACCTGGTTCTAAGGAGCCTCGGGGTTGGACATATCGGGATGAGTCTGACATCTGGTGTAGAGAGACTTATTCACCAGGCTATGCTCATTGGGAAATGAGATATGTAAATGATCCCCCCTCTCCAGAGGGAAGGGCTGTCTATCTAATTTACATATCCTTTTCACAGGGAGCATTTCCTGACCCATAAGTCTCTACACCAGATGTCTATTTCCACAAATTCCCCCTTCAAAACCACCCACCTTCTCACCCGGCCAACCAGTGCTTTGCTGTTGGCTTTTAGGGTCAGTTTATTAGCTAAGCCAACGCCTTTGTGCATTACAGTTGATACAGAAAGGGAGTTGACTTGGCCATTGAACTTGGGCATACAGGAGATATCATTCTTCTTTTTTCCTTCTTTTTTCTGCAAGGAGGGAGCATGGAGCAGAGAATGACAGGAAGGTAGACCTAAAAACAAAATAGAATATATTTTGTAATACTGTTTGCAATCACAACCCCTGTTGATTTGTTAGAAAATATTTGTGTGTGAAGATTTGTCATTGTGTTATCAAGGAAATTATAGGAAATACAATTGTACAGCTAAGGCTGGGTTCACACTAAGTATTTTTTTTCATCCATTTTTGCAAAAAACGGTTGCATTTGTGTCCATCTGTTTTGATCCGTTTTCCCATTGGCTTCCATCATAAAAAAAAAAAAAAAAAAAAGGATCAAAATGCGCGGCTGTGGATATCGTGTACCTGGATTTTGCTAAAGCGTTTGACACAGTTCCTCATGGACGTCTGATGGGTAAGTTAAAGTCTATCGGTTTGGAAAGTTTAATGTGTAACTGAATTGAAAACTGGCTTAATTATCGTACCCAGAGAGTGGTGGTCAATGATTCCTACTCCGAATGGTCCCCGGTAATAAGTGGTGTACCCCAAGGGTCAGTACTGGGCCCTCTTCTGTTTAACTTGTTTATTAATGATATTGAGAATGGAATTAGTTAATTAATGATATTGAGAATGGAATTAACAGCAATGTTTCTATCTTTGCAGATGACACCAAGCTTAATAGTACAGTACAGTCTATGGAGGATGTGCAGATGTTACAGGCTTTGTAGTACAGTATAGTCTATATAGGATGTGCAGATGTTACAGGCTTTGTAGTACAGTCCAGTCTATGGAGGATGTGCGGATGTTACAGGCTTTGTAGTACAGTACAGTCTATGGAGGATGTGCAGATGTTACAGGCTTTGTAGTACAGTACAGTCTATGGAGGATGTGCAGATGTTACAGGCTTTGTAGTACAGTACAGTCTATGGAGGATGTGCAGATGTTACAGGCTTTGTAGTACAGTACAGTCTATGGAGGATGTGCAGATGTTACAGGCTTTGTAGTACAGTACAGTCTATGGAGGATGTGCAGATGTTACAGGCTTTGTAGTACAGTACAGTCTATGGAGGATGTGCAGATGTTACAGGCTTTGTAGTACAGTACAGTCTATGGAGGATGTGCAGATGTTACAGGCTGTGTAGTACAGTACAGTCTATGGAGGATGTGCAGATGTTACAGGATGACTTAGACACACTGGGGGGCATTTATTAAGTCCGGCGTTTTTTACGCCGGACTTATAAATGCCCCCGCAGCTCCGGCGCTACGGAGATTTATGTAGAGGCGGACTGCCTCTACATAAATCCCGTGCGCACCGCCGAAAACCTACGCCAGCTGAGGACTGGAATAGGTTTTCGGCGTACATTTGGGCGGAACTGATGGTAAATCGCGTGGACTCTGAATCCGCGCCCTCCATTCCGCCCACTACACGCCCCCTTTCCGCCCCCCTGGCGTACTCGGCGGAAAGTGCCGATTTGCGAATATTTTATTTGCAAATCGGCCATTTGCGAATAAAAAAAATACGCAAATCTGCACTTTCCGCCGAAAATCATACGTTCGCCGGATGATACATGTGGCCCACTGAGTGTTTGGGCGTTCACTTGGCAAATGAGGTTCAATGTGGATAAATGTAAAGTTATGCACCTGGGTACTAATAACCCACATGCATCATATGTCCTGGGGGGAGTAATAACCTGCAGCATCATATGTCCTAGGGGGAGTTACACTGGGAGAGTTGCGGATGGAGAAGGATCTGGGGAGACTTGTAAATAGACTGCAGAACAGCACCCAATGTCTGTCAGCGGCTTCTAAGGAAGCAGGATATTGTCATGCATTAACCTCGTAAGGACGCATGACATACCGCTAAATCATGCGCCCGTAAGAGGTGTTCAGAGCCGGGCCGCGGTCCCGGGTGCCGCTAGTAGCCCGGGACCGCAGGTATTAGCGGGTACGGTCCGATGGCCGTGCCCGCTAATACAGTAATCAGATGCAGCTTTCAAACATGACAGCTGCATCCGATTACCGGATGCAGCACTTCCCTGGTGTCTAGTGGGGGATATCGCTCCTCCGGGACGTTGTCCTGGAGGAGCGGTCTCCATTACTGCTGCCGGCCGGGGACCGCTCCAAGATGGCGCCGTCCCCGACTCGGCACTCGTTTGTTTTCTGCTGCAGCAGCCGAAAGCAAACGAGTGCCGATCTCATTGATCTTTGCTGTATAAATATACAGCAAAGATCTCAATGAGAGATCAAAGTGTATATACTAGAAGTCCCCCAGGGGGAATAACCCTAACCCCAGGGGGGCTACTAGTATATGTGTTAAAAAAAAAAAGCATTGTTATTAGTAAAAAGCCCAAAAAAAGCGCAAAAAAAAATCCCAAAGTGCAAAATTGCGCATTTTTGGTTGCATCAAATCCAGAAAAAATGTAATAAAAAGCGATCAAAAAGTCGTATATGCGCGATCAAGGTACCGATAGAAAGATCATATCATGGCGCAAAAAATGACACCTCACCCAGCCCCATAGACCAAAGGATAAAAGCGCTATAAGCCGGGAACGGAGCGATTTTAAGGAATGTATATTTGTTAACAATGGTTTCAATTTTTTACAGGCCATCAGATAAAAGAAAAGTTATACATGTTATATATTGTTGTAATCGTAACAACTTAATGAACATGCATAACAAGTTTTACCCCTGGGCGAATGGCGTAAAAACACACTCCCCCCAAATAAAAGAAATGCTTTTTTTTTTTTCAATTTCACCACACTTTGAATTTTTTTCTGGTTTTGCAGTGCACTTTATGCAAAAATTCAGCCTGTCATTGCAAAATACAATTAGTAGCGCAAAAATAAGGGCTCATATGGGTTTCTAGGTGGAAAAATGCAAGTGCTATGGCCTTTTAAACACAAGGAGGAAAAACCAAAAACGCAAAAACAATAATTGGCCCCGTCCTTAAAGGGTTAAAACAGGCCTGGACTCTCGGGACAGGGATATAATATTACCACTTTATAAAGCCTTGGTGCGGCCCCATCTGGAGTATGCCGTCCAGTTTTGGAACCTGATTCATAAAAAGGACGTTCTAGAGCTGGAGAGGGTACAAAGACGGGCAACTAAACTAATAAGGGGAATGGAGCATCTTAGTTATGAGGAGAGATTAAAAGAATTACATTTGTTTAGTCTGGAGAAGAGACGTATAAGGGGAGATATGATTAACTTATTTAAATATCTAAATGGCCCCTACAAGAGATATGGGGAAACAAGGGGGCGCTGCCTCCGCCTGGAGAGACAAGGGGGCGCTGCCTCCGCCTGGAGAGACAAGGGGGCGCTGCCTCCACCTGGAGAGACAAGGGGGCACTGCCTCCGCATGGAGAGACAAGGGAGCACTGCCTCCACCTGGAGAGACAAGGGGGCGCTGCCTCCGCCTGGAGAGACAAGGGGGCGCTGCCTCCGCCTGGAGAGACAAGGGAGCACTGCCTCCACCTGGAGAGACAAGGGGGCGCTGCCTCCGCCTGGAGAGACAAGGGAGCACTGCCTCCACCTGGAGAGACAAGGGAGCGCTGCCTCCACCTGGAGAGACAAGGGGGCGCTGCCTCCGCCTGGAGAGACAAGGGAGCACTGCCTCCGCCTGGAGAGACAAGGGAGCACTGCCTCCGCCTGGAGAGACAAGGGGGCGCTGCCTCCGCCTGGAGAGACAAGGGAGCACTGCCTCCACCTGGAGAGACAAGGGAGCACTGCCTCCGCCTGGAGAGACAAGGGGGCGCTGCCTCCGCCTGGAGAGACAAGGGGGCGCTGCCTCCGCCTGGAGAGACAAGGGGGCGCTGCCTCCACCTGGAGAGACAAGGGGGCACTGCCTCCGCATGGAGAGACAAGGGAGCACTGCCTCCACCTGGAGAGACAAGGGGGCGCTGCCTCCGCCTGGAGAGACAAGGGGGCGCTGCCTCCGCCTGGAGAGACAAGGGGGCGCTGCCTCCGCCTGGAGAGACAAGGGGGCGCTGCCTCCGCCTGGAGAGACAAGAGGGCGCTGCCTCCACCCGGAGAGACAAGAGGGCGCTGCCTCCGCCTGGAGAGACAAGGGGGCGCTGCCTCCGCCTGGAGAAAAAAAGGTTCAATCTCCGGAGACGACAAGTCTTCTTTACCATGAGAACTGTGAATCTGTGGAACAATCACCACAGGATCTGGTCACAGCAACAACAGTAGAGGGCCTGGCCTTATCAATATGTGTCTTTTTACAACCGTATTAACTGTAACTTTTTTTTTTGTCTTGTCTGTGTTAGTGTGTATGATGACGGATGTTTGACAGGCTATGGCAGGGGAGAATAGGATAAGTCTATCTTGTGATAGGTCAGGGTGATAAAGGAAGGGTAATAGAGGGTAGGAAGTTATTGAAAATACGATGTAAGTGACTGATGGACATCCAGGAGGAATCCCCTCTCGGAACAGCTTCGGTTTAGAAGCATTGTAAAATAGGGGAAATCTCGGGGGGGGGGGGGGGGGGGGGGGGGGGTAGCTAGTTAGATAGCGCTGACCTTGATTGAGTAGATGTGCTCTAAACCAGGTCTGGGGCGGGGGTTTGGGGGGGGGGGGGGTTTAGGGAGGGTTGGGGTCGTTTTACTCTTGTAAAAAGAAATATAGTTTCTTACATATGGTATTTTTATTATACATTTTGTAAACAATAAAGTTATTATAACACTAACAAAAGAAAACAAAACTATGTAACATATTGTACAAAATGAGAAACCTGGCATTTAGTGGATGAATAATCTGGAAGACAATGGATATTCCTTATTCTGGCAGATCAGTGATCTCCTAATCCCGGAGGTTTTCTATAGCTCACTATACTATACATCAGATTCAATATGAACAATCCTGCCAGCAACAAACCAGACAGATCCCAGGGATCAATAAAAATCACAGTGATCATGTACAGAGTGGCAGATGATCAGCCAACCGTGGCCGAAGAAAAACAGTTCCATTTCTGGCCGACGTTACAAACCGATCCATTTACAGGGTGGACCGGAAACGACTTAAGCTTCTTATTAGATTTTGTCTCGAAGACCATTGAGAATATTTGTAGTAACCATGAAGGATGACGAAGAGAGCGTCTTATAGTGTTGTAGTTGTAGCTGCGATAGTCTACTGCAATGATGGGAAACCTTCAGGCCTCCAGCTGTGGCAAAACCACAATTCCCATCATGCCTGGACAGTAAAGCTTTGGTTTTGGTAGTCCAGGCATGATGGGAATTGTAGTTTTGCAACAGCTGGAAAGCGGAAGGTTCCCCATCCCTGGTCTATGGACTAGGACAGCCCTCTATCTGGAGGAAGGCAGCCATGTTCTAAGCTTCTAAAATCCCTGTAATATATTTAATGTTGCGATCACCGCACCTAGTCCATGTTGGGGGGAAATATATGTATCAATGTCACAGGATAGCAGCCAAGGAAAATACTCAATGCGTGGATAACACCGCTATATAACAATACGTCCTGTGGACGTAACTTTTTATTTAAAAATCTCCAGTCTTCCAGTACTTATCAGCTGCTGTATGTCCTTCAGGAAGTGGTGTATTCTTGCCAGTCTGACACAGTGCTCTCTGCTGCCACCTCTGTCCATGTCATAAACTGTCCAGAGCAGGAGAGGTTTTCTATGAGGATTTGCTGCTGCTCTGGACAGTTCCTGACATGGACAGAGGTGGCAGCAGAGAGCGCTGTCAGACTGGAGACAATGCACCACTTCCTGCAGTACATACAGCAGCTGATAAGTACAGTAAGACTGGAGATTTTTAAATAGAAGTAAATTACAAATGTATATACCTTTCTGACACCAGTTAATGAAATAAAACATTTTTGCTGGAGTTCCCCTTTAACCCCTTAAAGGGTGCCTGACAATGTGGTCCTATACTCCTATTTTTCTTCTGTGTGAACATAGCAAAAAATGTAGACCACCGTGGGAAGAAAATGGTAAATCAAAAAAATTGTGGAGTATACAGGGTGTAATATTGCAATCTGTATTCAGTGGATGTACGCTGATCAAGGAATAAAGGGATTTTACTAGGGGGGGAGAAAAAAAAAAACATTATTGTTGGACTATGCACCCTCAGCTGTTGTGCCTGGATATAAGCAGTATATAGAGAGAGAAGCCTTGTCTCCATACATTATATAATGGTGATGCTGAGATACATCAATGCTGTAGTTACCCAGCACCATCACTACACACTGGTTGAAGCCATGATTTCAGCTTCTGTACATTGTTCACACAGAGATGCCATCTGATTGATGGGGTAGAGAGGCCATTTGTGAGTTTCCCCTTTAAAATCTCCTATTATTGTGCACCTACACAGCGAGCTGCCATGTCCTGTGTGATCTGACCGCTCTGCGGGCCCCATACACAGTGAGCTGCCATGTCCTGTGTGATCTGACTGCTCTGCGGGGCCCATACACAGCGAGCTGCCATGTCCTGTGTGATCTGACCGCTCTGCGGGGCCCATACACAGCGAGCTGCCATGTCCTGTGTGATCTGACCGCTCTGCGGGGCCCATACACAGTGAGCTGCCATGTCCTGTGTGATCTGACCGCTCTGCGGGGCCCATACACAGCGAGCTGCCATGTCCTGTGTGATCTGACCGCTCTGCGGGGCCCATACACAGCGAGCTGCCATGTGCTGTGTGATCTGACCGCTCTGCGGGGCCCATACACAGCGAGCTGCCATGTCCTGTGTGATCTGACCGCTCTGCGGGGCCCATACACAGCGAGCTGCCATGTCCTGTGTGAAGAATAGACCAACAAAACACAACAATCACTGAACTCAAGGTGAACAGTGAAAAGAATCCAGTGGAGTACTCATTTAAGAGTCTCCTCTGATTGTCCCATACAAATTTTGAATATGCAAAGAAGGGGTCCGTGAAGTCTCAGTAGCCAGATATCCCTCTCTCCAGAGAAGGAGGCCTGTTGCCAAGGGGTCCTTTCTATCATAGCAGTTTTTCAGCAGTTTGTTATACAGCAGCTCTTCTGTGGGATCAGACCGGACAGGCTAGCCTTCACCCCCATCAATAATCCTGCTCCCGGTCATCTGTCCTTGGACATTATAGGTCACTACTGACCACTACATACCAGCAGTAGCGGTCTTTGGCACCAAGCACCCCAAGCGATCGCTTGGGGCCCCCAACATCCAGGGGGGCCCCCACGTCCTGCTCTTGTGCTCAAGACCGCTGGACAGGGCCGCTGCCCCGCTCGCTGCTGCGATCTGAACTGTAACTATGAGCACTCGTAATGAGCGCTCATAGTTACATGCGGCAGCAGCACTGACAGGGCGGGAGCCATTGGCTCCCTTCCTGTCAGTCACTCTTGTGGCCACAGAAAGTGTTTTCCCTGCGGTCACAAGTGGCAGCTTTGTCCTTGTGGTGCCGGCGCTCCAGTGACATCACTGGAGCATCAGCGCCAGAACAAGGGGAGCGCGGCCTCTTGTGACCGCAGGGAAAACCCTTCCTGCGGCCACAAGAGTGAAGAGAAGAGGAGACGCCCGGACTCAGGTGATTATAAGTGTTTGTTTTATTGTGTTATATACTATATGGAAGGGGGAGCACACAGGGGTCTATTTAACTGGGGGAGAGCACAGCGGGGGAATATATAAATGGGGGGAGCACACAGGTGGGCTATAGACTACTGGGGGAGCACACAGGAGTCTATATACTACTGGGAGAGCACACAGGAGTCTATATAATACTGGTGGGGCACACAGGGAGTCTATATACTACTGGGGGAACCACACAGGGGTCTATATCCAAGTGGGGGAGCACACAGGAGGTCTATATACAAGTGGGGGAGCACACAGGGGGGGGGCTATATACTATTGGGGGAGCACACAGGGGGTATATACAACTGGGGGCAGCACACAGTGGGTATATACGACTGGGGGCAGCACACAGGGGGTCTATATACAACTGGGGCAGCCCACAGGAGGTCCATATACTGGGGGAGCACATGGGGGGCTATATATAACTGGGGGAACACACAGGGGTCTATATATTACTGGGGGAAGCACACAAGGGGTATATAATACTGGGGGCAGGACACAAGGGGTATATACTATTGGGGGCAGCACACAAGGGGTATATACTACTGGCGGTAGCGCACAAGGGGTATATACTACTGGGGGCAGCACACAGCGGTCTATTGTTGTGGAGCGCATGTCGAGGGGGGGGGGGGCAGACATAACTTCGCTTGGGGCCCCAGAAATGCCAAGACCGCCTCTGCATACCAGGGACCCCACGAGACCGGCCGCTCTGGAGATGCTCTGACCCCCTGGTCACAGACCCTCAGATCCTTACACTTACACAATTTTCTGTTTCCTAAGTAAACTGGAAACTGACTAACATATCCTCCCCACCACCAGACAGCCGCCATTGTCACCAGATAATTCTCCTTGTTATTCACTTCACCTGTTAGTGGTTTTAATGTTATGGCTGGTTGGTGTGTAAATTATAATTGGTGATATCGCCTGACTGGCCACCAACTCTATCGCCTCTCACTGGCCACATGTAGTATTACATCTCCTGACTGACCTGCAGATCAGTGGTTACCATAGTGACGGGGCCTACTGCTCCCTGCTGACAGAAGCCTGAATATAGCGAGAGGTGAATGGAGGATAATTGTCTGTATGAAGATGTTACCACATAGAGAGAAATCCCAATCACACATTACCTGAGGAGTCTGGAGGTTTAACCTTCTCATGTTATCATCACCTCAGCTGGAAACATGGCTCTTTCCATGTATTTCAGATCACTCAATGTTTTGTTGTGGAGTCCATGGCGCAAACTCTAACCCTTCACGAACCGCCTGGGAATTGCACAATCCTTTCTTTATGTAATCCTAAGTCATACAGGGCTTGTTGTTCCCCCCGTCACCTCATCTTTGTGCGTGTCTGTCCCCTCCTTCTATATCAGGAGTTCTCAGCTCCATGTCTTACTGTATAAAGGATTTCTTTGTGGTCTCTCCCCTCAAAAATGCATGTTATTGTTGGTGGACAGTGCCGTATGGGTGGGGCTTAATGGCCATGGTGCCCCACATCTCTGTCCACATTGGCGCGGTAAGCGTCTAGGCCATGCCCCCGCCCATTGCAATGGGTCGTTCTAAAGGGGGAGGGGCCTGGACCTCTACATTGGCTATTACAATGGATGGGGAGGGGGCGATGACCTTCCCTGGGCAAAACCATAAAATACATAATACCGCTGCAGCAGAACCCCTTTTTAAGGGGTTGTCTTTTCAACGTCCAATTGGTAACACAGATACGGCAAAATAGTGGTTCTTTATATTCGGCTAGTTGTTTTTTTTCTCCTGATGTAATCTATACATTTTATAAACTTGTAAAGGAAACCGTACATGATAGCATATTGTAAAATTACATGCCCCTGTACGCCATACAGCAGACTCCAATCACATTGACTTCTGCATGCATCTTTTTTTTTACGTACACAGAATCGCAGTTTATTGAAGCATTAAAACCAGCAACCAGAAGCGCTAATAATGGCGTCTCAGGACACAGCAGCGCCGGGGGACTGGAGCACCACAGTGATCGTCAGCAGTTCTCTGCAGGTATCAGGCTAATGGCGGCTAACCAGGCTTCCACCCTCTTTCTTATAGATACAAAGCAGCTTCCGCAATATGGCGTCTAGGAGGGATTCATTTTCTGTCATGTCAGGGACACATTTCACTACTGCTCAGGTTATAGGAAGCCTGATATAGTGCTGCACAATTTGGGGAAATAGTTGTGCATCTATTAAAAAAAAAATTACTTTCCTATCCATTTATACTTTTAGCTGAACAATCATTTGTGAGCTCCATGATGATACTTCTGTATTGCAGTGTACTGTGCGGTGACAGCTCTGCTATTATATCCTGCCTGTAGCAGGGTGTACCGGGAGTGCTGTTATGGCAGGTCCAGGGGGCTTCACTATGTCAAGCCCTGTAACTGGCTAGATGCTACAGGCACTACTGACCACAGCGTTGAGGGACAGGTCAAACCTACCGCCTTACAAATCCCCATCATGCCTGGACAGCCAAAATGCTGGGAATTGTAGTTCTGCAACAGCTGGAGGGTCTCAGGTTGGGCAGCACTATTATAAAGTAAGTGAAAAAGGTTGATACAAGGTATGCTGGGAATTGTAGTTCTGCAGCAGCTGATGCCATACAAAGGCCGAAACCAGAAATGACCAATGAAATGATGTCGAGGAGCTGTGAGTTTTGTTTGGCTTTATGAGCGCACAATATGGGGAGCAGTGAAGCAGGGCCGGACTGGGACTGAAAATCAGCCCTGGCATTTCAGAGCACACAGGCCCACTCACCGCACGGTGATAAGTTATAAGACGATGTTGTGAGTGCATCATGGCTACATGTTGTATCATCACGGCCATGACTGGAATTACAGATAATAACACAGTAAATGGGGTCAGAAGCTTCTCTCTCTGTACTGTGTAGCTGAGCTGCAGTTACAGGTCGTCACCACTACACAGTGTACAGAGACAGACTGTTTGCTGAGATTAACACCACCACCACATACTGACTAATACCACCGCATACTGAATAATACCACCACATTCTGACTAATAGTACCACATGCTGACTAATGTCGCCACTGCTACTGAGTAAAATCCACTTTAAAAAGACCAATATCACCTCATACAGTTATTTAGAGGTAGACCCAGCTCCACACAGGTTCTGTACTCCATAAACATTACAGTGCAGTTACATCAGGTGACCCTTATAGATGGTCCCCTCTCCACCTGTTGCCCCCCCTATAGATGGCCCCCTCTTTACCCCCTCCCCCTTATAGATGGCCCCCTCTTTCCCCTCCCTCATAGATGTCCCTCTCTCCCTCCTTATAGATGGCCCCCTCTCCCCTCCCTTATAGATGGCCCCCCTCTCTCCCCCCGCAAAGCAGATGGAAAGAAATAAAGAAAAAAAAAATTATTCACCTAACAACGCGCTCTTCCGTCAATCATCTGTCCTCCTGGTCTGTCCCCTGTATGATTCGTGGCTGCTGGGGGTGTTGCGTCCTATGCCAGGGCAGCACGCGCATCATAGAGCTCCCTGGGACTTTTGGCACGTACTGGAAGTTAGAGGCGCACAGAGAGCTCTATGATGCGCATGCTGCCGGGGATAGGACTCAACACCCCCAGCAGCCGCGCATCATACGTTGGCTGGACGGAGGCCATAGGCCCTTATGGCATTTGCCAGAAGTGCCTTATGGCCAGTCCGGCCCTGCAGTGAGGGCACTGGGGGCAGCGGTATCATATTGGCGGGATTTGTGGATTACATGGTACAAGGTTATTACACAAGATGGAAAAACTCATTGTACTAGAACATCCATTGTCTATACTTACGGTGACAACCATCCAGTGGCACAGCCATTATCCGCATGGTCAGGGGTCACGAATAGGCCGACCTTTGGCCTCATTAGACGATGGTTATATGAGACGATTGTTAGCTATCGGCTAAAGAATAACTTTTGCTTTCTTTAATGTCACCAGATCAGAGAGCCGCCTTATAATACTCAGATCCTATAACTGCGCAGGACACGAGCGCACCGGCCCCATGCATTAGATAATGGTCCGTCATGTGAATATAGATATTTTTATCCAAGATATTTCAGGATCCATTAGAATTGCTGAGCGGCCTGAATGCATTAGCCCTTACTCTACTGTTCTTATCCATAGGAGAGTCTAATAATATAGTAGTGAGGGATGGTCTTAGAATATGGTATGATGGTAGTTATGACTTATGAAGTGACTTATAGGACGTCTATCTTCTGATCTCCTCCAGGATCACGAGGTGATCGCATCTCTGCGGAATCAGCGCCATAAAATCCGGGTATCAAACTCTGTACAAACAGATTCCATCATATTTCCTCTTTCTGGTAGGTTACTGCCGATAAGTGAAATTATTCCAGACAATTGTAGTTCCCCTCATTCTCTGACCCGAGGCCTGGACCCCATAGCCCTATAGTATGTAATCAAAGGCCTGGACCCCATAGCCCTATAGTGTGTAATCCGAGGCCTGGGCCCCATAGCCCTATAATGTGTCATCTGAGGCCGGGACCCCATAGCCCTATAACATGTAATCTGAGGCCGGGACCCCATAGCCCTATAACATGTAATCTGAGGCCGGGACCCCATAGCCCTATAACATGTAATCTGAGGCCGGGACCCCATAGCCCTATAACATGTAATCCAATGCCTGGACCCCATAGCCCTATAAAGTATCATCTGAGGCCGGGACCCCCTAGCCCTATAACATGTAATCTGAGGCCGGGACCCCATAGCCCTATAACGTGTCATCTGAGGCCTGGACCCCATAGCCCTATAACATGTAATCTGAGGCCGGGACCCCATAGCCCTATAATGTGTCATCTGAGGCCTGGACCTCAGGAAATTTTTCAGCAGTTTGCTCTACAGCAGCTCTTTTGTGGGATCTGACTGGACAGGCTAGCCCTCAGTCCCCCACTCAGCAGTGATCCGTAACCCCCATGACTCCCGGTCCCCACTTGTCTTTCCTTGGACAGGTTTGGTCGGTACTGAGGATCCCACAATACCGTCCGCTCTGGAGATGATCGGCCCCCGGCATCTATACATCACTATCCGCCCCGGTCACAGTCGCTCAGGTCCTTACACTTTGGCTACATTCAACATCAACTCTAAGAACTGACCGGTCTCTTCTGTTATGTCCCATTCATGATGGTCTCCATTGTCGATAAATAATCTATGGTCTCCTTACAGATGATCACTATAAAGCCGTACATACAAATATACATAAAGTACAGCAGTCATATATATTGGTATCAGAACGACCCCACAATTTGGAGGAATATATCCTGTATATAGATATAGACATGTTATCTTCCCTCTGCTCCCTCTATGTACTGGATGTATTGACGCTTTATAGTTATTATGCGTCTTCCTTACAGCTCATCAGATGTAGGCGTATGTACGTAGGTGTAGATACATAGATGTATGTACGTAGGTGTAGATACATAGATGTATGTACGTAGGTGTAGATACATAGATGTATGTACGTAGGTGTAGATACATAGATGTATGTACGTAGGTGGATGTAGTTTGTTTCTCTCTTTACAAAGGAACGGCATTTTTGCTGGTAAACACCCAAGAGGCTCGCGGCGGCGAGGACCGGGAAACGTTCTTTGATAAGATACAACAATTCTCGTCTACTCATCGAAACAGCTTCATAGTGATGGTGGCGGCTCTCCATGGACCGGAGGAATGGGACCTAATGCGCAATATCCAGCTCAGGTATCATGTACATCCAGTATGGCGGGAATCCTCTGTGATGCGGGGCCTGGTTTATATGAAATTATGGCCAACATGGAAGATGGGTCCTCTGCCCTAGGTGCTCGGTACATGTCTGTAGGAGGGAGGGGACCTGTTCTCATGCTATGCTTCTGTCTATTTCATTCGTTGAAGACATTCGAGCAGCGACATTCATGTGTGGAAACAGCCTTAAGGGTGCGTTCACACCTACAGGATCTGCAGCAGATTTGATGCTGTGTTCACTTATTTAAATGAAATCAGCTGCAGATCCTGTAGGTGTGAACGCACCATAAAGGGGATATTTCACCATCAGACATTGTCACCTCTCCCAAGGATAGGGGATAACTAGGTGATCGATAGGGATCCAACTGCTGGGAACCTTATTGATCACAGTTATGTTAGCGAATTCTCCTGAGCGAATGAAGCAGCAGTGAGCGTATCTGACCACCGCACCATTCACTATGTATGGGATGTCACAAGATAGCTCAATGCTCAGAAATCCCATAGAGAATGAATGGAGGGGTGGTGGATCCCATAGAGAATGAATGGAGGGGTGGTGGATCCCATAGAGAATGAATGGAGGGGTGGTGGATCCCATAGAGAATGAATGGAACAGTGGTGGATCCCACAGAGAATGAATGGAACAGTGGTGGATCCCACAGAGAGCTGGTGGTGGAGCTAAACGCTGCTGATCCTTTCACTCATAGACATTTAAAGGGGGAGTTCACAATAAAATAAATAAAATTCTTTCAAATCACCTGGTGTCAGAAAGTTATACAGATTTTTAATTTACTTCTATTAAAAAAATCTCCAGTCTTCCAGTACTTAGCGGCTGCTGTATGTCCTGCAGTAAGTGGTGTATTCTCGTCAGTCTGAGACAGTGCTCTCTGCTGCCACCTCTGTCCATGTCAGGAACTGTCCACAGCAGGAGAGGTTTTCTATGGGGATTTGCTGCTGCTCTGGACAGTTCCTGACATGGACAGAGGTGGCAGCAGAGAGCACTGTGTCAGACTGGAGAGAATACACCAATTCCTGCAGGACATTCAGCAGCTGATAAGTACTGGAGGACTGGAGATTTATAATAGAAGAAATTACTAGTCTCCGATTTTACAGAATTATTTTTGGGGTGAACAATCAGCTTTATTCTCAATCTGTAAGGGCCCATTTACACAGAAAGATTATCTGCCAAAGATTTGAAGCCAAAGGCAGGAATGGATTTTAAGAGAGGAGAAAGCTCAGGCTTTCCTTTATGACCTGATCTCTGTTTATAGCCTTTTTCTGGCTTTGGCTTCAAATCTGTGGCAGATAATCTTTCTGTGTAAATGGCCCCTTAGTATCACCAAGTGAAGGAGCCGAAATAATCAGAAGAATGCAGGAAAAGATTTCCTTTGGTTCCAGCAAAAATGAATTAACGTTTCATTGTCCTGTGAGGTGTCGGCCACCTATAGACTGATCTGTACGTTGTGGTGTTATATATAAATTATTACAGATGATATTACCTCACCTATTCCTTAGGTTCCTTGGAAGTAACTTAAAAGTCATTCCGGCCCATAACAGCGCTGAGACAGTTAAAAGCGTTCTAACAATAGTCAAGGTACGCCGGGTCACCTGACCTCCTGTAAACAAAAAGAAACTGCCGCCAGCTGTTGCACATCTGCATTGTCTTCCCTATACAGTGCGGTAGGATTATAAATCTGCATTATCCGCGACTATCCTTGTGCTAAACACCAGTGCAAATTCAACCATGTAACCTGCATAGGAGCAAGTGAAGGGTCATACGGGTTGGATTTCAGTTTCCTGATTCTTTTGTTCTTGGGAAAATAAGTTGCCGCCACTGGCATCTGGATGACAAAGGAAACAGACAGCGGCTTCCTCCATTCAGAACATATGTTCATATAGCCAAGGGGAAGAGATTGGAAGCAGTAGCGGATTATAAAAGGTCCGTTTTGGGCGGTAGCCCGGGGCTCATGGCCACCCAAACGGACTTGTACTTTAGGGATGTATTGTCTCCTGACTACAGTTCTGCCAGGAGTTGCCAAAAAATTGCTGCTTTTTTCTGTGATTTTGCACAAATTAGAGTATTATGACATTATTTATCCTGTACTATGAACACAACGCTTCTGCCCCCATAGTTACAGTGGAGTAGGGGGGCCCAGGCTTGGAGAACAGCCTGGGGTCTATAGTGAAGTTAATCCGCCCCTGATCGGGTATGGGGTGGGGAGGGATCCGATATGGAGGAGGCTGCGCACATCTAACCTGCATGCTATATATTACAGGCCACCTGCAAACCTCACTGCGAAACTATAGAAGAAAAACTTCTCCAGGCTAAAGTCTACATCGCCGAGAACAGCCCGGCATGGAAGGCGCTGGACGAGATGTGATCATGTGACTTAGAGATCACTTCCTATACCAGGAGATTCGGGCTGGTTACTATAGAGAGGGTTTTCTTGTTGTTATGAGGTTTATGTTATAGTAGGTATAGTAAGGTGCGTGTAATGGAAAGGCAGAAATAATACAATGGAAAGATGGCTATACGCGTATTTTTTGGCGCATGTATTATATATAAGTGACCTTATAAGTGCCAGGTGCTGAATAGCTGGAAAGCAAAATATGTAAGAAAAAATAAATAAAAAATGAAGGCTACCTGGAATATGTGGCAGGTATTACATAGCACAGTATACATATATCATAAAGCAAGGATATTCTGTGGATCGCCAACTGTCAGGGCATGCTGGGAAGTGTAGTTGGAGAGCCACAGGTTGGGGGACACTACCCTAAAACATTGATGGGGAACGTGAAGCCCTCCAGTTGTTGCAGAACTACAACTCCCATCAATGCCTAGCTTTAGCTTTGGCTGTCCAGGCATGATGGGAGTTGTAGTTTTGCAGCAGGTTCCCGATCCCTGCTCTAAAGGAACAGACAGCGCGGTCTTTCCATAGGGAAACCAACTCTTGCCCGGTGTGAAGGACCCAGCAGGATTTACTATAAGACGATAATAAGAAAGTTCACCAATTTAAACTTTTATATCTTGTAAAATATTTATTCCCTGAAACTTCCTCCTAAACCCGGGACGTGAGCGCTAAACCTCTTTACTTGACCCACTTTTCTCCTCGGCCGCAGACTTCAGCTTCACTTCAATCAGCTCTTCCACTCTGGCGAGGACACTTTCCATTAAATCGAATGTGAAAAGCGCTGACTGTAAAACCTGAAATGTCACACGGCGTTAATGTTGTGTAGATAAGCGCCATAACATTACACAGATCCGGGGGGATCGGGGACAGGCGGCGGACGCTACGCACCTGCAGACGCATCTCAGGACTCATGTCAGGGAGCTTGTTCCCCCCAGCAGTGACCGTACACAATGGCTTCTCAGGATGGGGCCCTGCGAGGGGTCAGAATACTCATGGTCAATGTGTCTGGATGTCAGGAGACAAGATCCATGCCGCTTCCTCCTGTTAAAAGGGGCACTCCGGCAGAAATCTATTTCTTTAAAATCAACTGGTGTCAGAAAGTTATATAGATTTGTAATTTACTTCTATCTAAAAATCTCCAGTCTTCCAGTACTTGTCAGCAGCTGTATGTCCTGCAGGAAGTGGTGTATTCTCTCCAGTCTGACACAGTGCTCTGCTGCCACCTCTGTCCATGTCAGGAACTGTCCAGAGCAGGAGAGGTTTTCTATGGGGATCTGCTGCTGCTCTGGACAGTTCCTGACATGGACAGAGGTGGCAGCAGAGAGCACTGTGTCAGACTGCAGAGAATACACCACTTCCATACAGCAGCTGATAAGTATTGGAGATTTTTTAATAGAAGTAAATTACAAATCTATATAACTTTCTGGCACCAGTTGATCTGAAAGAAAAGATTTTCATCAGAGTTCCCCTTTAATAGAAGGTGCAGAAGAGATGATGATCTGACTGATTTTTTTTACCTTTCTTCTTCTCACTTGTGCTTCTTATTTCGGCTTCATAATGGGCTCTGGACATATTGAGTCCTGTGTGCAGAGGCTTCAGGAAATCCTGCTCAATCTTAGGGAGCTCCGACCATACTCCCGTCTATAGAGGGGAAGCAGAAGGTTCATTTACAGTTATGCAGAAAATCTAATGAGCAATAAAAACCAAATAATATTATATGACGTCTGATTTTGCTGGCAGGGGGGCCTGGGGGGGGGGGGGTATCAACACAAGGAGAAGTGTGAGGCACAGAAGAGTCTGGAGGGGAGTTTGGAGAAGTGGACAAACTGGTTCTGAAGGAGGAGGAGACAGAGGAGCAGCCTGGAAGAGGAGGAGGAGACAGAGGAGCAGCCTGGAAGAGGAGGAGGAGACAGAGGAGCAGCCTGGAGGATGAGGAGGAGACAGAGGAGCAGCCTGGAGGATGAGGAGGAGACAGAGGAGCAGCCTGGAGGAGGAGACAGAGGAGCAGCCTGGAGGATGAGGAGGAGACAGAGGAGCAGCCTGGAGGAGGAGACAGAGGAGCAGCCTGGAGGATGAGGAGGAGACAGAGGAGCAGCCTGGAGGAGGAGACAGAGGAGCAGCCTGGAGGATGAGGAGGAGACCGAGGAGCAGCCTGGAGGATAAGGAGGAGACAAAGGAGCAGCCTGGAGGATGAGTAGGAGACAGAGGAGCAGCCTGGAGGATGAGGAGGAGACAGAGGAGCAGCCTGGAGGATGAGGAGGAGACAGAGGAGCAGCCTGGAGGAGGAGACAGAGGAGCAGCCTGGAAGAGGAGGAGGAGACAGAGGAGCAGCCTGGAGGAGGAGACAGAGGAGCAGCCTGGAGGATGAGGAGGAGACAGAGGAGCAGCCTGGAGGATGAGGAGGAGACAGAGGAGCAGCCTGGAGGATGAGGAGGAGACAGAGGAGCAGCCTGGAGGATGAGGAGGAGACAGAGGAGCAGCCTGGAGGAGGAGACAGAGGAGCAGCCTGGAAGAGGAGGAGGAGACAGAGGAGCAGCCTGGAAGAGGAGGAGGAGACAGAGGAGCAGCCTGGAAGAGGAGACAGAGGAGCAGCCTGGAAGAGGAGACAGAGGAGCAGCCTGGAGGAGACAGAGGAGCAGCCTGGAAGAGGAGGAGGAGACAGAGGAGCAGCCTGGAGGATGAGGAGGAGACAGAGGAGCAGCCTGGAGGATGAGGAGGAGACAGAGAAGCAGCCTGGAGGAGGAGACAGAGGAGCAGCCTGGAGGATGAGGAGGAGACAGAGGAGCAGCCTGGAGGATGAGGAGGAGACAGAGGAGCAGCCTGGAGGAGGAGACAGAGGAGCAGCCTGGAGGATGAGGAGGAGACAGAGGAGCAGCCTGGAGGAGGAGACAGAGGAGCAGCCTGGAAGAGGAGGAGGAGACAGAGGAGCAGCCTGGAGGAGGAGACAGAGGAGCAGCCTGGAAGAGGAGGAGGAGACAGAGGAGCAGCCTGGAGGAGGAGACAGAGGAGCAGCCTGGAGGATGAGGAGGAGACAGAGGAGCAGCCTGGAGGAGGAGACAGAGGAGCAGCCTGGACGAGGAGGAGGAGACAGAGGAGCAGCCTGGAGGAGGAGACAGAGGAGCAGCCTGGAAGAGGAGGAGGAGACAGAGGAGCAGCCTGGAAGAGGAGGAGGAGACAGAGGAGCAGCCTGGAAGAGGAGGAGGAGACAGAGGAGCAGCCTGGAGGAGGAGACAGAGGAGCAGCCTGGAAGAGGAGGAGGAGACAGAGGAGCAGCCTGGAGGAGGAGACAGAGGAGCAGCCTGGAGGATGAGGAGGAGACAGAGGAGCAGCCTGGAGGAGGAGACAGAGGAGCAGCCTGGAGGATGAGGAGGAGACAGAGGAGCAGCCTGGAGGAGGAGACAGAGGAGCAGCCTGGAAGAGGAGGAGGAGACAGAGGAGCAGCCTGGAAGAGGAGGAGGAGACAGAGGAGCAGCCTGGAGGAGGAGACAGAGGAGCAGCCTGGAGGATGAGGAGGAGACAGAGGAGCAGCCTGGAGGAGGAGACAGAGGAGCAGCCTGGAAGAGGAGGAGGAGACAGAGGAGCAGCCTGGAAGAGGAGGAGGAGACAGAGGAGCAGCCTGGAGGAGGAGACAGAGGAGCAGCCTGGAAGAGGAGGAGGAGACAGAGGAGCAGCCTGGAGGAGGAGACAGAGGAGCAGCCTGGAGGATGAGGAGGAGACAGAGGAGCAGCCTGGAGGAGGAGACAGAGGAGCAGCCTGGAGGATGAGGAGGAGACAGAGGAGCAGCCTGGAGGAGGAGACAGAGGAGCAGCCTTGAAGAGGGGGGGGGGGGCAGAGGAACAATCTCCAGCAGGACTTGAAATTTGTCTTGATAAGCCAAGTCTTCTGGGGGCATTGATAATGCTTTCACTTGGCATAAAAAACTGCAGGAGTATTGTAGGAAAATATCCCGGCACTCACCAATATCTTCGTCTGAAGTTTTATTCACAGAGCAGATGACCAATCAAAACCAATGTTAGGACGTGTTATGATAAGGAATCCTTAGCTGAACGAGGTCCTATTGTACCATTGGTTACGATTGTTCACCTGTCCTGTGAATAAAACGTTAAGATGATATTGGTGAGTGCCGGGATTTCTTCCTACAAATTTGCTCACATTGAGCTGTGTGTCTGGAAACAAAAAAAAAAACCAAGGAATATGGCGCCTTCTGTGCCTGAAAACGGCCTCATTTACTCCAAAGGCGCCAGAGATTCACAGTTTCTGACAGGAAACTAATAGAGACGGATCTTCAAGAATGATGGAAGAACAGTAAAGCCTGGCGTCCTCCTCCTCGGTGATCCGTCTTCATTAGAGCCGGTGGGCGGCCATGCTGTGCGGAGCGATATATGAGGCGCTGTTTACTCTCTGCTCCCATCATACAGACACAGCGGAGCGGCGGACCAGAAAACCAACTTGTGAGCAGCCCCCGAGACACCAGCGGCATACAGGCTGTACATCCAGCATACTTACTTCATTGTCACTGTCCTTTATAACCAAGTACCTGAGAAGGTTCAGAGCGGCCATGATTCTGCACAGAAGACAGAAAGAAACTTACACTCTGACATATAGAGGAGTATCAATGGAAAAGTATTTAAAGGAGCACTCCGACAGGTAAAAAAAAAAAAATTAAAATGCTCTCGAAGCATAAAGCATTGTCGCCTGTCTGCCCCAGTCTGTAATCACCACAAATCCCTTTCCTTACTGGGCACTACTGGGATCTGTTTTATCTCTGATCACGGCCATTACAGGCAGAGGTCAGCTATATAATACAGGAGACCCCCGCCATGCATGGAGTGACTTCTCCCCTTTCTCACCTATCGGACGTCTGGAGGAGATCGGTCTCTGCCCCTTCGGGAAGTGTCAGCGTGGAGTGCAGGAGCGGAGTCAGTCGGGACCCCAGGAACCATCTGTTTTCTGGGTCTGTCTGATCAATTTCACCAAAAAGCAGAAACAAAAAATTAAATATTCAAATTACTGGATGATCAGTGAGAAGTCATGTGACCGACCATCCATCCAGGCTGCTCGGTAACATTCACATGCAGCAGAAATTCAGGCAACTGTACAGCCCCATGCATACTGTGTGACGCTGCGGCTACTGCAGCTGGTGTGCAGATATCTGCAAGACCCATTCAAGTGAACGGGACCCAGGAACCTGCAGAATTATTCAGCATTCTCACAATATATAACGCTGCACACATGGATGATGGTGATGATGTAAAGGATGATGGTGATGGGCACAGTCTCCCATACTGCAGCCAGCTTCATCTCACCTTCAGGGCACAGTCTATCTGGTTCTTGATGTTGTGGATGATGTATCCCTCCACCCCTGCATGTCCGCTGATCTTCAGGAGACACCTGCACAGAAAAAGCAGAATATGAGGGGAAGCAGCAAAATATAGTACTACAAAATGTAGCGTCATGAGCCGTATACACTACCAGGCTGGAGCATAACAAGCCGTATACACCCCCAGGCTGGACACCATGAGCCGTATACACCCCCAGGCTGGAGCGTCACGAGACATATACACCCCCAGGCTGGACACCATGAGCCGTATACACCACCAGGCTGGACACCATGAACCGTATACACCCCAGACTGGACACCATGAACCGTATACACCCCAGACTGGACACCATGAACCGTATACACCACCAGGCTGGACACCATGAGCCATATACACCCCCAGGCTGGACACCATGAGCCGTATACACCCCCAGGCTGGAGCGTCACGAGACATATACACCCCCCAGGCTGGACACCATGAGCCGTATACACCCCCAGGCTGGAGCGTCACGAGACATATACACCCCCAGGCTGGACACCATGAGCCGTATACACCCCCAGGCTAGAGCGTCACGAGACATATACACCCCCCAGGCTGGACACCATGAGCCGTATACACCCCCAGGCTGGACACCATGAGCCGTATACACCCCCAGGCTGGAGCGTCACGAGACATATACACCCCCCAGGCTGGACACCATGAGCCGTATACACCCCCAGGCTGGACACCATGAGCCGTATACACCCCCAGGCTGGAGCGTCACGAGACATATACACCCCCCAGGCTGGACACCATGAGCCGTATACACCACCAGGCTGGACACCATGAGCCGTATACACCACCAGGCTGGACACCATGAGCCGTATACACCCCCAGGCTGGAGCGTCACGAGACATATACACCCCCCAGGCTGGACACCATAAGCCGTATACACCGCCAGGCTGGACACCATGAGCCGTATACACCCCCAGGCTGGAGCGTCACGAGACATATACACCCCCCAGGCTGGACACCATGAGCCGTATACACCCCCAGGCTGGAGCGTCACGAGACATATACACCCCCCCAGGCTGGACACCATGAGCCGTATACACCCCCAGACTGGACACCATGAGCCGTATACACCCCCAGACTGGACACCATGAGCTGTATACAACAACAGGCTGGAGAATCACGATTCGTATGCACCACCAGGCTGGAGCGTCATGAGCCGTATACAACACCAGGCTGGAGCGTCATGAGCCGTATACAACACCAGGCTGGAGCGTCATGAGCCGTATACAACACCAGGCTGGAGCGTCATGAGCCGTATACAACACCAGGCTGGAGCGTCATGAGCCGTATACAACACCAGGCTGGAGCGTCATGAGCCGTATACAACACCAGGCTGGAGCGTCATGAGCCGTATACAACACCAGGCTGGAGCGTCATGAGCCGTATACATCACCAGGCTGGAGCATCACAAGCTGTATACATCACCAGGCTGGACCATCACAAGCTGTATACATCACCAGGCTGGGCGCCATAACCCACATACCTCACCAGGCTTGACACCATCAGCCGTATACATTATCAGACTGGACCCCATCAGCTGTATACAACATTCAGAATATGCTGCATGCTCAGAAAAAGCCATAGAGAAGATCTCCAGTCTTAAGCGTGTGAACAACATTAAAGGGACTTTACAGGAAAAAACATTTAACACCCTCAATAGTTATCTGACAACCAGCACCTGCCGACAACCAGATGATCGCTGCCCCTCTACACTGAGAACTGAGGGGGAACCAGTTGGCTCCATACTCCGTGTAGTGGTGGGCTGGGGTACTGCAGCCTCAGCTCCTGTGGACAGACCATCCATTGTTTCCCCCTTTAACGCCATGGATTTTATAATACCTGAGGTCGGCACCATCTCCAGTATATCCCACAGGATGACGCACGCTCAGCCGCTCGGTCTCCTGTATATCCCACAGGATGACGCACGCTCAGCCGCTCGGTCTCCTGTATATCCCACAGGATGACGCACGCTCAGCCGCTCGGTCTCCTGTATATCCCGCAGGATGACGCACGCTCAGCCGCTCGGTCTCCTGTATATCCCACAGGATGACGCATGCTCAGCCGCTCGGTCTCCTGTATATCCCGCAGGATGACGCACGCTCAGCCGCTCGGTCTCCAGTATATCCCGCAGGATGACGCACGCTCAGCCGCTCGGTCTCCTGTATATCCCGCAGGATGACGCACGCTCAGCCGCTCGGTCTCCTGTATATCCCGCAGGATGACGCACGCTCAGCCGCTCGGTCTCCTGTATATCCCGCAGGATGACGCACGCTCAGCCGCTCGGTCTCCTGTATATCCCACAGGATGACGCACGCTCAGCCGCTCGGTCTCCTGTATATCCCACAGGATGACGCAGACTCAGCCGCTCGGTCTCCTGTATATCCCGCAGGATGACGCACACTCAGCCGCTCGGTCTCCTGTATATCCCGCAGGATGACGCACACTCAGCCGCTCGGTCTCCTGTATATCCCGCAGGATGACGCACACTCAGCCGCTCGGTCTCCTGTATATCCCGCAGGATGACGCACACTCAGCCGCTCGGTCTCCTGTATATCCCGCAGGATGACGCACACTCAGCCGCTCGGTCTCCTGTATATCCCGCAGGATGACGCACACTCAGCCCCTCGGTCTCCTGTATATCCCGTAGGATGACGCACACTCAGCCGCTCGGTCTCCTGTATATCCCGCAGGATGACGCACACTCAGCCGCTCGGTCTCCTCACCTGAACAACTTGTATTTTCCTTCTACACAAAACTTGTCGATCTCCAGCTGTAACACGGCCAGACTCTTCTTCCTCTACAAAATAAGACGATGTGAGTGATCCTACCGCGGGGGTCACATGAGCGCAGTCACGTCAAGTCAGTGGCTCAGACTTACCAGATGTTCAATAGGACAAAGAGTCATCACCTTCACCAAATCCTGCAGCAGAGGGGACAAAAGAGCCATGAATAATGAGGAAAGGAATCCTCCGAATCAGCCGCCCCGTCCTCCGGCTGTGTGCCGCATCACACATTCACTTTAATAGAACTGAGCTGCAATACCGCCTCCAACCTCAGGACAGGAGAGGCGCTGTTCCTGGAAGAAAGCTGCCATGTTTTTCTAATGTTAACATACAAGTATTAAAGAAGTGTTCTTCTCTCTGCGCTCTATTCTCCTATACTTCTCGTGGGGTTCCTCTGTTATACTGAAATACTGGGCCTTGCCGCTTCCCTTCTCTATCGGACACACCAGAACTGATCCTGTGTTCGTACCTTGGTCTTCCTTTTGAACCGGACATCACATGACCGCTGCAGCCAATCAGTGGTGTTACAGGTCAGGGGCCTAACCCTTCTCATCATCGTCCCCATCACGGCCCCTGACCTCTGACACCATGTGACGTCCGCTCCTTAAGTAAGTCCAGGGAGCCGACCAGAGTCTGACCGGGGGTCTGCACAGGATCGGTGAGGGGAGATACTACTACAACAACCCCTTTACCTCCTCACACTTTGGCTGGGGCGTTCGCTCACCTGTAGCACCTGGTTGACTGCGGTGACATCTAGCACCTCCTCAGGGAGACTCCCATCATCCACCCGCAGCAAACTCTGCTCCAGTAAGTCCTGAAATCACAAAGAAACCTTCAGCTCCCATCCCGGCCATTGCGGACCGGCGACTCCTCTGCTCGGACGTCACTCACCAGCCCTTTGGACAACATCGACTCCTCGGTTCTAAAACAGAAGGAAAAGAGGAAGCAAAGTGAGAGTTTATTCTGTAAAAATGCCTAAAATCCAACGACGGAACCTGAACAACACAACATCCAGTATATTGCAGCATATATATCATGGGCACACTAAGGTCATTCATTACTTTAAGGGGTTGTTCAAAAAAAATTTTTTTCTTTCAAATCAACTGGTGTCAGAAAGCGTCAGAGATTTGTAATTTACCTTAATTAAAAAATATCCAATCTTCCCATCAGCTGCTGTATGTCCTGCAGGAAGTGGTGTATTCTCTCCAGTCTGACACAGTGCTATCTGCTGCCACCTCTGTCCATGTCAGGAACTGTCCAGAGCAGGAGAGATTTTCTATGGGGATTTGCTGCTGCTCTGGACAGTTCCTGACATGGACAGAGGTGGCAGCAGAGAGCACTGTGTTAGACTGGAGAGAATACACCGCTTTCTGCAGGACATACAGCAGCTGATAAGTAGTGGAAGCCTAGAGACTTTTTAATAGAAGTAAATCTATATAACTTCCTGACACGAGTTGAATTGAAAAAAAGGTTTTCTCCGGAGTACCCCTTCAAAAGGGGCAGCCCACTCCCATACACCCCATGTCATAGTGTCCTCTTTACAGGAGGCAGGAGTTTGGTTACGTAGGCGTCTCTCTCTCTGGAGGACCTGTCCTGTACACACACAACACACCGATATAACAGCACGCTGTGTAATACTCCATCTCCCCTGTGGTGGCGCTGCAGAGAAGCTGAACACTTACTGCCAGGTTTCCCCACAGATCCCAGCTGATCGCCCCTATTCATAGAGCATCAAGGCTGCCAGGACTGTAGGACAGGAATAAATCCCGCACCCTCTTACCTCTTTAGCAGCACGCCCACGTGTTCCATGTTCGACTTTACCAGAAATGACGGACTAAGAAAATACAAAACATATCGGAGTCAATTTCTTTCTTTCCACTTTATAAATCAGATTCTGAGATAATTGAGTAAAACGATCGGTAGGGTCATAGAATATAAAGAAGAAGTGTAATACCGGGCCCGGCCATGGGCAGAGGGGGCGCTGTCTCTTCTTATCTCATACCAATCCTATTGTAATATAGGAGGTTGTAAATTCTTCTCACCCAAACACAAAAGGGAAGCTGTCCATCCCGATGTGGTGGACGAAGAGGAGGTAGGAGAGTCCGGCCAGGGACTCCGCTGTGTAGGTTTCCTTCTCAGGGACGGACATGTCGGTGTCTACTGTCTGCACAGAGTGACCGTGCTGCACGAACGTCCTGGGGAGCGACTCCCCCAGAGAGACGAGGAAACCCTGGAAAAGATGGCGGGTATAATATCACCAAACTGCTCGCCCCCGGTCACACCAACATGGAACGTCACGTGTCCTGCACCGTCCTGGTCACACGGCTACAATGTATCCAACATGGAACGTCACGTGTCCTGGTCACACGGCTACAATGTATCCAACATGGAACGTCATGTGTCCTGGTCACACGACTACAATGTATCCAACATGGAACGTCACGTGTCCTGGTCACACGGCTACAATGTATCCAATATGGAACGTCATGTGTCCTGCACTGTCCTGGTCACATGACTACAATGTATCCAACATGGAACGTCATGTGTCCTGCAGGGTCCTGGTCACATGACTACAATGTATCCAACATGTAACATCACGTGTCCTGCAGCGTCCTGGTCACATGACTACAACGTATCCATTATGCAACGTCACGTGTCCTGCACCGTCCTGGTCACACGGCTACAATGTATCCAACATGGAAAGTCACGTGTCCTGCAGGGTCCTGGTCACATGGCTACATTGTATCCAACATGTAACAACACGTGTCCTGGTCACATGATTACAATGTATCTAAAATGTAACGTCACGTGTCCTGGTCACACGGCTATAATGTTTTTTCTCCAGTCTTAGGATATAGATGGAGGATCCCTTCACTGACACATTGTCACAAACCCGCAGCTCTCTTCCTCCTGAAAATGAACCTTGAAACATGAGACATGCTGCCATCCTGGAGTTTTACAGATCATATTGATTTTAGCAGGACCAGCGGAATGTGTCATGTGTACGGGGGGTGGGGGGTGGCAGGACAGGAGTGAAGAGAAGCTGCAGGATGGAGGGCAGGACAGGAGTGGAGAGATGCTGCAGGATGGAGGGCAGGACAGGAGTGGAGAGATGCCGCAGGGTGGAGGGCAGGACAGGAGGGGAGAGATGCTGCAGGATGGAGGGCAGGACAGGAGTGGAGAGATGCTGCAGGATGGAAGGCAGGACAGGAGTGGAGAGATGCTGCAGGATGGAGGGCAGGACAGGAGTGGAGAGATGCTGCAGCTAGGAGGGCAGGACAGGAGTGGAGAGATGCTGCAGGATAGAAGACAGGACAGGAGGGGAGAGATGCTGCAGGATAGAAGACAGGACAGGAGGGGAGAGATGCTGCAGGATGGAGGGCAGGACAGGAGTGAAGAGATGCTGCAGGATAGAAGACAGGACAGGAGGGGAGAGATGCTGCAGGAAGGAGGGCAGGACAGGAGTGGAGAGATGCTGCAGGAAGGAGGGCAGGACAGGAGTGGAGAGATGCTGCAGGATAGAAGACAGGACAGGAGTGGAGAGATGCTGCAGGATAGAAGACAGGACAGGAGGGGAGAGATGCCGCAGGATGGAGGGCAGGACAGGAGTGGAGAGATGCCGCAGGATGGAGGGCAGGACAGGAGTGAAGAGAAGCTGCAGGATGGAGGGCAGGACAGGAGTGGAGAGATGCTGCAGGAAGGAGGGCAGGACAGGAGGGGAGAGATGCTGCAGGATGGAGGGCAGGACAGGAGTGGAGAGATGCTGCAGGATGGAGGGCAGGACAGGAGTGGAGAGATGCTGCAGGATGGAGGGCAGGACAGGAGTGGAGAGATGCTGCAGGATGGAGGGCAGGACAGGAGTGGAGAGATGCTGCAGCTAGGAGGGCAGGACAGGAGGGGAGAGATGCTGCAGGATAGAAGACAGGACAGGAGTGGAGAGATGCTGCAGGATAGAAGACAGGACAGGAGTGGAGAGATGCTGCAGGAAGGAGGGCAGGACAGGAGGGGAGAGATGCTGCAGGATGGAGGGCAGGACAGGAGTGGAGAGATGCTGCAGCTAGGAGGGCAGGACAGGAGTGGAGAGATGCTGCAGGATGGAGGGCAGGACAGGAGTGGAGAGATGCTGCAGGATGGAGGGCAGGACAGGAGTGGAGAGATGCCGCAGGATGGAGGGCAGGACAGGAGTGGAGAGATGCTGCAGGATGGAGGGCAGGACAGGAGTGGAGAGATGCTGCAGGATGGAGGGCAGGACAGGAGTGGAGAGATGCTGCAGGATGGAGGGCAGGACAGGAGTGGAGAGATGCTGCAGGATAGAAGACAGGACAGGAGGGGAGAGATGCCGCAGGATGGAGGGCAGGACAGGAGTGGAGAGATGCTGCAGGATGGAGGGCAGGACAGGAGTGGAGAGATGCTGCAGGATGGAGGGCAGGACAGGAGTGGAGAGATGCTGCAGGATGGAGGGCAGGACAGGAGTGGAGAGATGCTGCAGGATGGAGGGCAGGACAGGAGTGGATCCCGCTGATCACCATCAGGTTCTGTGATCTTCTGTATTTGATCGCTTTATGTTTTTAGGCTTTGTTCTCTGTTTTTGTTGCTGTTTCTTTAGTAGACGGACGTCATACAGCGTTATAGAGTTTATGGCGATCACCAAGGAAACAAGGGACAGAGAAGATGATGAAAGCGGAGGATGCGGCGCGCCACGTCCCAGATTACAACGGCCGAGAATCCTCCATGTGTCCCGTGTAATGGAGCACGGCCGAGAAATATCACAATATCATTAGCACTCTCATCCCAACGCCCCACCCATCTGCCACTCACCATGATCTCCTTAGCGAAAACACGGAAAGGATTATCACCCTCATCATCCGGGAAGGCATGGAGCTGCGCATGGAGCAACGGGAACCGCAGGCAACTAGAACAACTGAGAAAGCAACACACACACAGAGTTATCAGGGGTTCAAGGAGGAGTGATGTCACTGGAGGGGTGTGGCTTAACAAGAAGGAGGAGTGATGTCACTGGATGGGTGTGGCTTAACAGAAAGGAGGTGTGGTGTCACTGGATGGGTATGGCTTCACAGGAAGAAGACATGACATCACTGGATGGGTGTGGCTTAACAGGAAGGAGGTGTGGTGTCACTAGAGGGGTGGGTCTACCTTGGGGGGGGGGGGAGTGGCAGTGTACACATTCGGCCAATGCTCCATTTAAAGGAGAATTTTAGAAATAGTGTTTTTTTTTTTATAGAGATTCAGACCTGGATCTCGTATTATTCTGCATTAAATCTCCACTTACAACGTCAGCAGCTCCTTCCTAATCTCCTGGGTGTCCGGCTCCTTAGTAATGTCCGTGCATTGTGCCACAATATCAACGAAAGGCCGAGCAAACTGCACCAAAGCCAGACAGCAGCGACACAGCCAATGGCGGTCCTCCTGCATCTGCTCCCTGGTGTACGGCACCGGCAGGCTCGAGAGCCGGGAATGGATGGTGGACAGCGACAGGCCCAACGAGTATGACTTCTTGTTTCCATGTTTCAAAAGCACTAAAAAAAAACAATACAGGAATCCAGGTAAAATGGTTCACTAATTTTTTTTTCTCCCTGCACCGTGGAGGTTTACTCCATGCACCTAATAGATGAACAGACGGCCTGTGTGTTATTGGTTTATATACATGTTATTGGTTTATATACATCGTGTTCATCCATAATTGTGACAGAGAACAAACAGATCAAAGTTTATTACTCAGGGAATTCCAAATAGTTATCTTATTTCTTTTTCCCTGCACTGTGGGGGTTTACTCAATGTGCTAAATAAGGGATGGAAGCAGCACAACTATCTGTGTCCTACTGGTTTAGTTATATTGTGTTTTTCTATAAGGTTGAAATGACTTTTTTTGCAATCTAACCTGTATGACCCCTATAGTAAGATTATATATATATATATATATATATATATATATATATATATATATATATATATATATATATAATCCTTATATAGCAGTGGACCTATCTACATGATACAGGAGGGACGTGACAAGGATACAGTTCACATCACTAAAGATCTGCAGTCGGAGCAGATGAGTGTCGGTCATTACCCGTCTGTAGAGGAGGAAGAAGCGGCAGGATGATGCGGCACACGTGATCTCCCGCAGCTTCATCGATTGGCTCCAGGATTCCCAACAAGATCTCCTTTGGATTACACAGCTGTGAATAGAGGAGAGGATGGATACAGATATATACAATATACTCCCCCCTCGGGACGCCTCACTGAGCTCCACACCTAACACATGGGCTCGAGGTGCTGGATACATGCGGTGGTGCCTCACGCCTCATTGGCCACTGATTTACTAAGGGACCACAGAGGTGCGAGGAACCAGAGTGCGCCAGATGGCAGCGACCGTCATCAGCAGCTCAGTCTCTGCCCCGTATCCACCGCCGCTCATTGTGGATATACATCCAGATTAGCATTCCCAATAGTGCAAACGTTATCACTAATAACAGAGGCGGAAAGGAGACAAAAAGCTAAAGGAGGAATTGTGCACCACTATATACTGTGCCTTCTATATACTATATCTTCTATATACTGTATACTGCATAGTGTGCCTTCTATATACTATATCTTCTATATACTGTATACTGCATAGTTTGCCTTCTATATACTATGCAATAAATCCCCCCCCCCCCAATCACTACGGCTCAGGACACTGCGGCACCGGTCACAGCCATCACCAGGACACTGCGGCACCAGTCACAGCCATCCCCACGGCCCAGGACACTGCAGCACCGAGTTAGCCAGTAACCCATAGGCCCCGCTCCACCATGAAAACCTGCAGCCGCTCAGTCAGGACCCCCTTAATGCACACAGTGATGTCTTTTCCACAGTAATCACACCCGGATGCCATTTCGGAGTATAGCTGGGCCCCACTGCCGGTGCCATGTCGGAGTACAGCTTGGCCCCACAGCCGGTGCCATGTCAGAGTACAGCTGGGCCCCACAGCCGGTGCCATGTCAGAGTATAGCTGGGCCCCACAGCCGGTGCCATGTCAGAGTATAGCTGGGCCCCACAGCCGATGCCATGTCAGAGTATAGCTGGGCCCCACAGCCGGTGCCATGTCAGAGTATAGCTGGGCCCCACAGCCGGTGCCATGTCAGAGTATAGCTGGGCCCCACAGCCGTTGCCATGTCAGAGTATAGCTGGGCCCCACAGCCGTTGCCATGTCAGAGTATAGCTGGGCCCCACAGCCGATGCCATGTCAGAGTATAGCTGGGCCCCACAGCCGATGCCATGTCAGAGTATAGCTGGGCCCCACAGCCGGTGCCATGTCAGAGTATAGCTGGGCCCCACAGCCGGTGCCATGTCAGAGTATAGCTGGGCCCCACAGCCGGTGCCATGTCAGAGTATAGCTGGGCCCCACAGCCGATGCCATGTCAGAGTATAGCTGGGCCCCACAGCCGATGCCATGTCAGAGTATAGCTGGGCCCCACAGCCGATGCCATGTCAGAGTATAGCTGGGCCCCACAGCCGATGCCATGTCAGAGTATAGCTGGGCCCCACAGCCGATGCCATGTCAGAGTATAGCTGGGCCCCACAGCTGATGCCATGTCAGAGTATAGCTGGGCCCCACAGCTGATGCCATGTCAGAGTATAGCTGGGCCTTGGCTGTATGGAGACCCCTACACATATTATCGCTTCTGATGGGGATGGAGCGGCAGTCCTCACCTGCGTCAGCCCGCTGATCATATCCAGGCAGCTCTTCTCCTTGTCACTCTCAGGAGCGCAGCTCTGCAGGCACCTGGCGATGGGTCCGATGAGATTCCAGCCCATGTTCCTGATCAGCACCTGAAACAACGTACAATCATCTATAGGGATCATCCCTGCTGCGTTCTACGGCAGTTTCCTCTCTTTTTTTTAACTCAGTTTTATTAAAGTGTACATAATGGTATACACAAAAAAAAAAACGCATACCAATAGGTAAAACAAATCAAACAGCTATCCAAATCATATACCATTATACAACAAAGGATAGGTTACACTTTACAGATAGGTTAGGCAAACATAGAAAAGAAGTGAGTTCATAGGTCAGCAGCTTCTCGTACTGTCATCATGACGATAATACAGAGCTCAGGGCTCAAAAGATCATCTAGAGGAGGTGTTTCGACATCCCAGGGTGACACTTCAGATAGGGTCGGGTAGGTCTTGAGGGCAAACCATTGTCCGTGGCGACTGGCACCACGCGTCCCAGACCTTGTGAAATTTGGTGGGGCATTTGCGGTGTTTATAAATAATTCGCTCATACGCTAGAGCCGAGTTAACTAGTGCTATCCATGTTTCAACCGTGGGCGGCCGCCTATCAATCCACCGTAGCGCGATCGCTTTCCTGGCAAGGAACAAAGTCTCCCTGAGGAAAATCACCCGGTGATGCGTCCACACCTCCTCGCACAAGGCACCAAACATGCATACCGTAGGATCAAGGGGCACCTGCATGGGACACATCCCCGTAAGTACCCGAACCACTTCCTACCAGAATAACCGAATGCGGGGACAATCCCAGATCATGTGCCAGAAGTCAGCTGGGGCAAATTGACACTTAGGGCACGATGGAGTCGGGATTCTGCCCATTCTATGAAGACGCACTGGCGTTAGGTAGCTCTGATGTACTATATACAGTTGTGTGAGTCTATTATTTATAGAGGGAGACACATGCGTATGGGATTCTAACATGACATCATAGGTTTCATCGGACATAAATGGAATGTGATCCCTCCATCTATCCACTGCAGGGAGTGGAGTGCTGGCTGCCTTGTGTCGGATGAGGTGCGAATAAAGCAGGGAAATCAGTCCCCCAGGGCCCTGAGACCGAATTATACCAATTAGCGGGTATGAGGATATCGAGAGACCCCCCTCAGTGAACTGTGTCTGGAGCGCATGGCGCAGTTGGAGATATCTATAGAAACTGGAGTTGGGCATGTCACGAGTATCCTTCAGCGTATCGAAGGTCACCACCACCCCCCCTCGATATACATCTGCTATATACAATACCCCCCTGTCTCTCCAATACTGGGCATCATGAAACTCAAGTAGATGGGGCAGGGCACTGTTGTCCCATAGTGGGGTCTCCTCTGGGATGTCCGTATGGGATGTGATGTGCTTGGCGGCCTCCCACACCTTTCGAGCAACTCTCATAGCAGGCAGTAAGTTTTGGCTGGGGATCGTGTCAGCGTGGAGCACTGACCAGAGGGAGGGCAGGCCCGAGTAGTCCAACACGTGTCTCTCCGACGACAATGCAACGTCAGATGCGACCCAGGGTTCCATATATTTGAGCTGTCCCGCCAGATAGTATAGGTATAAGTCCGGCAATGCCACCCCCGCTAGATCCTTGGGTCTCTGTAATTTAGCCAACTGTAACTTAGATCTGGACGCTCCCCATATAAAGCCCACTATGGCAGAATCAAGGGATTTAAAAAACGTTTTGGGTATAGGAACAAAAATATGCTGCAGGACATAAGAGCATTTAGGGAGTACTACCATCTTTATAAGATTTATCCGGCCCGCTACAGAAAGCGGGAGGGTGCTCCAGGTCCTAAATTTGTCACGGAAGTGACCCATCAGGGGGGTGACATTGCTAGACAGCACCTCAGAGGGTGCCTTGGTGATATAGACTCCGAGATACTTAAATTTGTCAGTTACTATCAATCCCTCCACCCTAGTCCCCAGTAGTCCCTGCCTTCTAGGACTCAAGTACAGGAGGAATGACTTGGACCAGTTCATGCATAAGCCAGAATATGTGCCATAGGTATCAATAGTGTGAATGGCGCGCGGTAGAGAGGTATCCGGGTGGGACAGAAACAAAAGCAGGTCATCCGCATATAATCCGACTTTATCTTCACCTCCTACATACGGGATGCCCGTGTACATAGGGTCCGCCCGCAGCAGGGATGCCAGAGGCTCCATGGCTAGTACAAATAGTAAGGGGGACAGGGGGCATCCCTGCCGCGTGCCACGTCCCAGGGGGAACAAAGTGGAGGCGAGACCGTTTAACGTGATCGAGGCGGTTGGATGCTTATAGAGGAGGGCCACCCATGCTATAAACTTTGGTCCAAAATTGAACCTTTTCAGGACAGCCAACAAGAAGGGCCACTCTACAGAATCAAAGGCCCTGGCAGCATCTAATGCCGCCAAGGCCCAGTCCTCGCTCCGACCCGCCCCCCTTTGCATCACCAGTTGGGCCCGTCTAATATTGTCAGAGGTACTGCGTCCGGGTAGGAACCCTGACTGGTCGACATGAATAAGGGAGGTGACAACTCTGTTTAAACGGTTTGCTAGAATCTTAGTCAGGAGCTTATAGTCTGAGTTTAGCAACGAAATAGGTCTATAGGACCCACAGTCAGTCGGTTGTTTATCAGGCTTCAGAATTAGGACAATATTGGCTGTATAGAATGAGGCCGGTAGCCGACTCCGGTCAAAGGAGGAGTGGAGGACCCCCAAGAGCGGAGGCAAGAGGATATCTTTATACTGCACATAGGCCTCCAGAGGGATCCCATCTGGTCCCGAGGCCTTACCTTTTGCCGAGTCCTGTATCGCCTCCTCCAACTCCTCCATCGTCAGAGGCAACTCCAGCATCGCCTGCCGTCCCTCAGTGAGGGTAGGCAGCGGGATAGCAGCCAGAAAGTTTTCTATTTCCTCCTCAGAGCGCTGTAGTCTGGACTGGTAAGTCTCCTGGTAAAACCCAACAAATCGCTGTAAGATATCTGTACTAGAGGTCAGCATGAGCCCTTCCGCCGATTCCACACGCAGGATGGCCGGGGAAGCATTATTTTGGTGGATGAGCTGGGCAAGTAGGGAGCTAGACTGATTTCCCAACTCAAAACCTCTCTGCGCATTGAAGAATAATTTCCTCTTGTTTTTTTCATATATACAATGTAGATATTGTCTGCCCGCCTGTAGCCATTCACACCTACGCTGTTCAGTGGGGTCAGAGACATACTCCACCTCCAATCGCTTGCACTTAGTGGCCAAGTCATCCTCCTGCCCAGCCGCCTCCCTCTTGGTGAATGAGATAGATGATTGTATACATCCCCTCCAATAGGCCTTAAGGGCGTCCCAGAAGGCGTCAGGAGAGTCAGAAGGTGGGTTGCAATGCAAAAATGTACGTAACTGGTCAGGGATCCTATCATGATCTGCAAACAGAGAAAGCCAGAAGGGGTGAATCTTCCGGATGCCCCTGTTAACCCGCAGTGGATGAACATTGAATTCAGCAAGTATGGGGGAGTGATCAGAAACAGCGCGAGTCAAGTTTGTGATGGAGACAAGTACCCTGCATGTTGTAACATTACCCAACATATAATCAATACGAGACAGAGCCTGGTGAGTTGGAGTGTAGCATGTGTATTCTAGGAGATGAGGGTGCTGTAGTCGCCACAGGTCCGACCAACCCAATTCCGACACCAACTGACTAAACGGAGTCTGTGTCGGCACCAAACCACCCGGGGGCTCTCTCCTGAAGCGGTCTAAGAGCGGATTCATAATGAGATTAAAGTCCCCAACACAGATAATAGCAGCATGGGGGTATGCCGCTGCAAATTTGGCCGCCTCATGTAGGATAGATAGTGAGGCTGGAGGAGGGAGGTATAACCCCATGATAACCACTGGGAAGGTGTCAATCCAAGCTTGAACGAATACTCCCCTGCCCTCTGGGTCCTTAAACACATGTCCCACCTCCCACCTAAGTGAGCGGTGAACCAGCAGGGAGACCCCCCTCGAGTAGGACGTATGTGTAGAGTGTATAGCCCACTGGATCCAGGACCTACGCATATACTTTAATGTGGTGCTCTGTAGATGTGTCTCTTGGAGACAAATTATCTGAGGGTTACATTTCTGGATTTGAGAGAAGACAAGTGACCGTTTTTGTGGTGTGCCTAAACCTCGGACATTAAGAGAGAGTAACCTGAAAGTCATGAAATAGTGTAAACAAAGGTGTTACAAAAACAACAATCTTACAACATGTAAGAGAACCAATATAGCAGTCCTCCAACAGGAGGGAGAAAAAAGAATCACACGGAATCCCGCGCTATGAGGGATCCGCAAGCAAATAGACACGGGGGATAGTCTGCAAAAAGTTGTGGTATAGCAGACTATACAACCTCGTCTGTCAGCTGTACAGTGTTAGACCACTAAAGAGTATTTCGAATATACACATATGGAGAGAGGGCGCCATCTAGTGGCGCTTACAGGTTAGGTGTCACAAAACCCATTACAGAGATTATAACATAACATAGTGGGGATTAGCCTAACGTATATGTGATCCCGGTAGCCTTATGGCACAAATCATGACATGCGGACCAACATTCAGCCCCAAAGTCAATGAGATATCTAGTGGTCATGTCCATGGCCATGCAGGATCACCTTTTGCTGTGTCAGAAAGGGGGGAAGGGGGGAAGGGGAGGGAGGAGGGAGAGAGGGAAGGAGGAAAGAGAGGGGGAAGGAAGGGGGGGAGGAAGGAGGAGGAAGGAGGAGGGTAGGGGTTGGGGAGGGGAAAAAATGGAAGGGAGGGGGGAAAGGGAAGGAGGGGGGAAAGGGGGGGAGGGGGGGATAGGAGGGAGGGGGGGATAGAAGGGAAGGGGGGGATAGGAGTGAGGGGGGATAGGAGGGAGGGGGGAATATGAGGGAGGGGGGAATATGAGGGAGGGGGGAATATGAGGGAGGGGGGGATAGGAGGGGGGAAGGAAAAGGGAAGGGAAGGGAGAAGGAAAGGGGGGAGGGAAAGGAGGGGGAAAGGGTTTTCTCAGCCCAGAATGTTACAGGGAAGTCTCCATCAACAGGTAGCAAGGTATACTCATCTGTCAGAACTATTCAGCAGGTTATAGTGGAGGTCAATCACGAGAGGGGTGACCCAGGGTGTTCAACCAATTTTCAACCTCTGCAGGTGAAGCAAAGAAATGGGTCTTCCCCTCAGATATCACTCGTAACCTGGCTGGGTATGCCATCGAGTATGGCAGTTGTCGCTCTCGGAGTTTCGCCTTCACCGTGAGGAATGTAGCTCGGGTCTTCTGCAGGGAAGCGGAGAAATCAGGGAACATCATAATGGTGGACCCCTGATAGACGATTTTCCCCTTCTTCCTGGCTGCACGCAGTGCAGCGTCTCGGTCCTTGCTGCTCAGTAGCCGGATCAGGAAAGGCCTCGGCGGAGTGCCAGGTGGAGGCGGTCGGGCCGGGACTCTATGGGCACGTTCCACCGCGAACGCCATGGAGAATGCGGTGTCGGGAAACAGGTCTCGCAGCCACTGCTCGGCAAAGCCACAAGGGTCACTTCCCTCAGCTCTCTCGGGGACCCCAAGCACCCTAATGTTATTCCGCCGCAGGCGGTTTTCAAGGTCGTCGGCCCTTTGCGACCAGGAATCGGCTGCCTTCTCCAGGGTGGAAAATTTGGCGGGCATGGGCGCTGTCAGGTCCTCCAGCTGGGAGATACGCTGCTCACCCTCTCGGACCCGGTCTCTCAGCTTGTGCAGATCTTGCCGCAGCAACCCCACATCAGTGCGTACCTCGTCCAGCTTGCCTGTCAGGGAGGTGGTAGAGACCTGGATTGCCTCAAGGAGCTGCGCCGTTACCTGCGCCAGGGTGAGTTCAGGCTCCTCATGTAGTGGATCGGCGCCATCTTGGACCATGCGTTCTTCCCCAGCGCCGTGTTGTTGGAGCGGGCGGGCGGGCAAACTCCTTGAGCTGGGACTGTCTGGTGACCTTTGTCTTACTCATCTCCGGTTCGGGTGCCGGTACCGGTGTGTCAGGTGTCGGTGGTCACAGGATATCTGCAGGATAATAGCTATATTTCAGCTGCAGAGTCGGAGCTCTCTTCAGACACGTCCGTGCATGGCCGCGGCTAGCTCCGCCCCCCGGCAGTTTCCTCTCTAACGCTTCACACAATGGCCGTCACTACATGATGGGGGTTGTGGTTGTGTAACCTTCCTCTAAGGTGAAGTTGTGTCACAGCATTACAGGGGGTCTCCAGGCTACTTACTTCTGAAAACAGCGCCTCCCCCATGCTCAGGCTGTGTATGGTATGGTAGACAATTTGTCTCCACTCACGTCAATGGAAGTGACCTGCACTAACACACACAAAGGGCGGTGCAGTTTCTGGAAGGAAGCCGCCATCATTCCTTATTCTGGATGATGTCTTTAAATTTTCTTTTGGCCCCAACCTCAGGACGTGTACAATGAGATGTTGGGTCAAGCAGTCACATGACCACCTCACCCACTGCCATATCTCCATTATCCGGGCGCACAGTCTGCTCTATGAGAATCAGCAACAAATGTGCCCCACCTAGTGGCCAAAAATATGTACAACAGCATTAAAAACAACACGTATGTGTTATATCAGCTGCTGCAGAACCTCATCCTACACCTCAGCTGCTGCAGAACCTCATCCTACACCTCAGCTGCTGCAGAACCTCATCCTACACCTCATCAGATGTGATCCCATCAGGATGACCCCGTCCCATCCTCTATATATGTCCCATCTACGTCCTCTACGCCTCTGCGGGCACAGTCCCTATATGTAATATGTTTCATCTATGGGATGTACACCGCTCTGGTATAGGTGAGAGCTGACCGCCAGATTCTCCTCAGGACCCAGAGGGACGACTCTGAACAGATAATCGGATTCTCCAACCGTGAAGGTAAATGACAGATCTGCACATATGTCTGGGCTGCAGGATTATCACTAAGCCCTTCACCTCAGCCTGACCTGAAGATGTGACAGGGGAAGCCGACACTGCCTCGTCTGTGTGCCGGCTCTGCTACATACACTGCATCGTCTCTGTGTGCCCCGACTCTGCTACATACACTGCATCGTCTCTGTGTGCCGGCTCTGCTACATACACTGCATCGTCTCTGTGTGCCCCGACTCTGCTACATACACTGCATCGTCTCTGTGTGCCGGCTCTGCTACATACACTACATCGTCTCTGTGTGCCGGCTCTGCTACATACACTGCCTCTTCTCTGTGTGCCGGCTCTGCTACATACACGGCATTGTCTCTGTGTGCCGGCTCTGCTACATACACTGCTGCTATTTCCCTCCTTTGTGTTTTCTTGGCTCCAGATCAGAACACAAGAAGTGGGACCCCAGAGGCTATGACCCCCGACCCCAGAGGCTATGACCCCGACCCCAGAGGCTATGACCCCCGACCCCAGAGTCTATGACCCCCGACCCCAGAGTCTATGACCCCCGACCCCAGAGGCTATGACGCAGCGGAGGGGACGGGGGATCGGCACCGTCATCTCACCTGGTTCTTCTCATCTCGGATGATTTCCAGCAGGACGCCGGGCCGCTCCTCCTCCAGACACTTCTCGCACCCCTCCAGGAACACGTTGGTCTCTTCCTCCTTAAATTCTTCTTCTGAAAGTTTTTGCTGAACGGAAAGATGAGAATCTCTGATGATTATAAGATCCGGGAAGCGGCGGCAGTATAATAATATGATGGCAGATATACAGCCGTGGCTTTGGGGTAAATTACAGGGGGCCCCGGCCACGACTCCTGACATGTGACCGGAGGCCAAAGGTATGGGGGGGGGGGGGGGGGGGCGGGGAAAGAGAACCCCAATAAGACAAAAGAATCCAACACCTGACAGACTTACAAACTTCAGTATCAGAGCCTGGAGGTCCTCCGCTGCCGCCATGGTCCCTGGTGCCGGAGGGGCCGCTGCTACTGAGCAATCTATTCTGCAAAACAAAGAGAGAGAAGGGTTAATGTCGGGGCACAGAACCCTGTCACCCTGCCCCCCCTGGTATAAAGCCTCCATGTCATCCACATAAAGGGGGGCCCCTCCAGGAGCTGCAGGGCCCCTCACCGTTTCTCATGGGCGGTCACTGACCAGCATAATAACCATGTGACATATACACAGTCACCTCCTGTATCCTGGGGGGAGAGGCTGGCGCTCCGGGGGTCACATAATGGCCGGTTCTGTACTGCTCCTACATCATGTCAGGGTGAACTCAGCACAGGACACATACAGACTGACACATGTGGGCCTCACACTCACAAGATGAACCTACAGACTCTGCACGAACAAAGAGACAACCTACAGACTCTGCGCAGACACAGAGACAACCTACAAACTCTGCACGAACAAAGAGAGAACCTACAGACTCTGCGCAGACACAAGAGACAACCTACAGACTCTGCGCAGACACAAGAGACAACCTACAGACTCTGCGCAGACACAGAGACAACCTACAGACTCTGCGCAGACACAGAGACAACCTACAGACTCTGCACGAACAAAGAGAGAACCTACAGACTCTGCGCAGACACAGAGACAACCTACAGACTCTGCGCAGACAGAGACAACCTACAGACTCTGCGCAGACACAGAGACAACCTACAGACTCTGCGCAGACACAGAGACAACCTACAGACTCTGCGCAGACACAGAGACAACCTACAGACTCTGCGCAGACACAAGAGACAACCTACAGACTCTGCGCAGACACAAGAGACAACCTACAGACTCTGCGCAGACACAAGAGACAACCTACAGACTCTGCGCAGACACAGAGACAACCTACAGACTCTGCGCGGACACAAGAGACAACCTACAGACCCTGCGCAGACACAAGAGACAACCTACAGACTCTGCGCGGACACAAGAGACAACCTACAGACTCTGCGCAGACACAAGAGACAACCTACAGACTCTGCGCAGACACAGAGACAACCTACAGACTCTGCGCAGACACAGAGACAACCTACAGACTCTGCGCGGACACAAGAGACAACCTACAGACTCTGCGCGGACACAAGAGACAACCTACAGACTCTGCGCGGACACAAGAGACAACCTACAGACTCTGCGCGGACACAAGAGACAACCTACAGACTCTGCGCAGACACAAGAGACAACCTACAGACTCTGCGCGGACACAAGAGACAACCTACAGACTCTGCGCGGACACAAGAGACAACCGACAGACTCTGCGCAGACACATAGACAACCTACAGACTCTGCGCAGACACAAGAGACAACCGACAGACTCTGCGCAGACACAGAGACAACCTACAGACTCTGCACAGACACAAGAGACAACCTACAGACTCTGCGCAGACACAGAGACAACCTACAGACTCTGCGCAGACACAGAGACAACCTACAGACTCTGCGCAGACACAAGAGACAACCTACAGACTCTGCGCAGACACAGAGAGAACCTACAGACTCTGCGCAGACACAGAGAGAACCTACAGACTCTGCGCAGACACAGAGAGAACCTACAGACTCTGCGCAGACACAAGAGACAACCTACAGACTCTGCGCAGACACAGAGACAACCTACAGACTCTGCACAGACACAGAGACAACCTACAGACTCTGCACAGACACAGAGACAACCTACAGACTCTGCGCAGACACAGAGACAACCTACAGACTCTGCGCAGACACAGAGACAACCTACAGACTCTGCGCAGACACAGAGACAACCTACAGACTCTGCGCAGACACAGAGACAACCTACAGACTCTGCACGAACAAAGAGACAACCTACAGACTCTGCGCAGACACAAGAGACAACCTACAGACTCTGCGCAGACACAAGAGACAACCTACAGACTCTGCGCGGACACAGAGACAACCTACAGACTCTGCGCAGACACAGAGACAACCTACAGACTCTGCACGAACAAAGAGACAACCTACAGACTCTGCGCGGACACAGAGACAACCTACAGACTCTGCGCAGACACAGAGACAACCTACAGACTCTGCGCAGACACAGAGACAACCTACAGACTCTGCGCGGACACAGAGACAACCTACAGACTCTGCGCAGACACAGAGACAACCTACAGACTCTGCGCAGACACAGAGACAACCTACAGACTCTGCGCAGACACAGAGACAACCTACAGACTCTGCGCAGACACAGAGACAACCTACAGACTCTGCGCAGACACAGAGACAACCTACAGACTCTGCGCAGACACAGAGACAACCTACAGACTCTGCGCAGACACAGAGACAACCTACAGACTCTGCGCAGACACAGAGACAACCTACAGACTCTGCGCAGACACAGAGACAACCTACAGACTCTGCGCAGACACAGAGACAACCTACAGACTCTGCGCAGACACAGAGACAACCTACAGACTCTGCGCAGACACAGAGACAACCTACAGACTCTGCGCAGACACAGAGACAACCTACAGACTCTGCGCAGACACAGAGACAACCTACAGACTCTGCGCAGACACAGAGACAACCTACAGACTCTGCGCAGACACAGAGACAACCTACAGACTCTGCGCAGACACAGAGACAACCTACAGACTGGTCACAGCCGGCACTATCCGTGTAATATCCGTATAATATCCGTGTAATCTCCGTGTAATCTCCGTGTAATCTCCGTGTAATCTCCGTGTAATCTCCGTGTAATCTCCGTGTAATCTCCGTGTAATCTACAGCCCGGGTCCCCATCCTGTATATGTGAGCGACAGCTGAGATATACGGAGCCGTAAAGCAGGAAGTACCTGTGCGGGAGGAGATGGACGCTCACAGCCGGCGGTCACTCACACTGCAGCACACACAGGGGGTCCCGTCCCTCATGGCTGCACAATGTACCAGACCCGCAGCTCCAGCATCACAAATGAAAGGATGGGACGCTTTGCGTTCCAAAGCTCACATGGCTAGCCCATCCGGTCATGTAGAGGCCTGGAACGCAGAAAAAAAAAAAAAAGCAAAAACCGCACAGTCTGCAACTGAGGCTTGGAACGCAGGAAGGCAAAACGTGAACACTCTGAGCGGTATGGAACGCAGAAGACGTCACGTGGTTTTGGAAAGCGAAAGCGAAGTCTGTGTGTAAGAGAGGCCTGGAACGCATAACCCGGAACTCAGTGTATGGTCAGCATGGCGGAGAAGAGGGGCGCAGGGAGATCACGCAAGTCCCCTAGAAAGAGCGCAGGTAAGTGACTGGGGAGTAGTGGAGGCCGGTCCGGCTGACTGCGGGGGTGTGACAGCTGGAGTGCAGTAATAATAAGGGATGGGGTGTTCTCTATACTGCCTCTCTGTGGGGGGGGGGGGGGGTGCAGTAATAGTGGGGGTGCGGTCTGTACTGGCCCTGTGATTATTGGGGTGCGGTGCCCTCTCTGCCCCTGGTGTATGTCTGCCTGCCCTCTGCCCTCTGCCCCTGGTGTATGTCTGTCTGCCCCCTGCCCCCTGCCCTCTGCCCTCTACCAACTGTCCGGACGGTTTGTCCCTATAGAGGCGGCCATAACAATCAGGATGAGGTGATGTCGGGCTCCTGGAGGCGTCTGAGGTGATGGGGGGTCCAGTAACTGTGGAGAATATTCCTGAGACCCCGGGGGGCCCCGCTCAGTCTCCTCTCATAGGGACGCAGTTATACCTTCATGTCCTCTCCAGCCGGACACCATCCATGGCCGCCCTGTCTGCAGCAGAAACCTGTGTGTGTGAATGCGGCCTAGTATAGGTTGTGCTGGAGCTGCTGTCTCTGCGTATAGGCCCACGGGGGGGATGCGGCTCGGCCTGATAGGAGGACACTGATATGTGCGGCCAACGTGTCATACTGGGGGGGGGGGTGTCTGACCGCAGGCGTCCTCCCAAGTGACAGCCGCCAATCACCCAGTGTTATAGATATAAAGCAGCTTCCCAGTCGGAGGCGTAACCCCCCCCCCCCCCCCCCCCCCTCATCCTCCATGTTATTTCCTCATATACTTCTTCTGGCTGATTGACCTCTCCTCTTCCCTCAGGTACAGTGCATTTCAGTGACGACATTAACAGTGAAGATGCCGCCAAGAGGTAAAGTCCCCGGAGCTGCGGGCGGATCGTATGTATGTGTGACTGGAGCGTCTTCTGGGCGCGCTCACTGCTGTCCAATCACTGTGTACCGGAGCACCGCGCCAAATCCGTCTGCTCCGTAGACTTAGTGCTCATGGAGACCCCCATCTAGTGACCCTGTGGTGGGATCTGCAGCGATCAGACATCACCTGACCTCTGACTGTCATATCCTATATATCCCATGGCACCAAACTACCACAAGGGGTAGAACCTGAGCTGAGTGCAGACTCCCTTCGAGGCTTTGCTCACAAGTTGTGTCCATATTAAAGTCCTCATGACTGCGATGTGTGAGTGATAGGTGGGCAGCGGATCTGGACGCCATGTCAGCAAGTCAGAACCAGCGCTGAGCGGAGATGCTGAACTATTTGTGTTCTAGAACATTCCCTAAACCTGAAACCCTCGGCATTTGGAGAATTTGGATGCCGCCCTAGGGCTGCCAGAACACATGGATACAGCCTGTGGGATATGTCTGTATCCATGTTTTTCAGGACTCCTTGGGGCGGCATCCAACTTCTCTGAATGCCGAGGGTTCAGGTCTAGAGAACGTTTGGCATCTCCGCTAAGCGCTGGTCACAGCCTGTTATGGGCCTCCTGCTTACTGGCCCTGTAATGGGTTGTGTAGTTCTATAACCCTGTGTATATATATTCCTATAGACTTGTGTATATACCCGCAGGAGAGCAGCTCTGGAAAACGCTGTTAGGAAGAAGATTGAGACGGAGAGGAGGGCGCTGCAGATCGTGGAGCGGCTCCTGGAGGAGAGGATCAGCGAGGAGTTCCTGATGGACTGTGTGAGTCTCGGGGTAGATAGAACTACAACTGTACGTAGCTGCTGCAGAACTACAATTCCCATCAAGTCTGGACAGCCAAAGCTAAAGCTCTCCAGGCATGATGGGAGTTGTAGTTCTGTAAGAGCTGGAGAGCCGGAGTTTGACATCAGTGTTTTATAGAACTGTTCACCATTGCCAGATCCATCACATGACACCCGGCAGAGCCCACTGACTGTATTGGGGTTATTAGATGCTATTTTACTCTGTATTCTTGATGGAACTGCCTGTAAGTTTCCAGACGTCGCTCCATAAAGATTTATTAATTTATTGAGTGTTTACTTCTCAGAAGCTGAAATCCTGCTGTAAACCTTAAGGGGGATTCTGCTCAAATATAACTTCTGATATGTTGCTGCCCATGGTGATACTAACCATTCCTTCCATATTTGTTATTATATATTCAGTCTCCTTCCCCCAGTTCTCAGGTGCTGCTTTCTGCTGAAGACACAGAAATCTGTGTGTGAGCTTTTCTCTCTGTCTCCCCCTCCTCCCTTCTGGGACGGCTGAAATAAAAGTCACTGGCAGGCTGTATCTGCATCATTGTAGCTTCTTTGTAATGCTGGGAGGATTAATCACAGTGAGTTTAATAGCCATCTTGACCTCAGAACAACCCTCCCAGCATTACAAAGAAGCTACAATGTTGCAGATACAGCCAGCCGGGGAAGGGAAGAAAGAGGCCATGTTTTTCTAAGCCTGGGTAACCCCCATTAACCATTGTTTCCGTTCTCTCTTCAGGCCCGATTCATCTCTCCATCGTACTATAAGGACATAGTGGAGGAGCGATCCATCGTAATGATGTGCGGATATCCCATCTGTAACAAGAAGCTGGAAAACGTAGGTGTAACCGGGTGACATCACAGGCTATTGATATCACAGCTGATATGTAAGAGCGGACGTCTCCCGTCTAGAATAACCTTTATCTGTCCCCCACAAGGTACCAAAACAGAAGTATAAGATTTCTACCAAGACTAACAAGGTTTACGACATCACGGAGAGAAAGGTGAGTGACAGGGCGGGGGGCGGCACAGTGACAGGGCGGGGGGCGGCACAGTGACAGTTCGGGGGGCGGCATCTTCTCACCTGTTATGTTATATCCTGATCTCACATATAGATGATGGACGTGTCTACAGGTCTCCTCCTCCTTACACACTGTATTACCAGATCACGGACATTGTTTTTATAGTAAAATGGGTTGCACTGAAGTAAATGCAAACAATGGCCATTGTCCAAAATAACCTAAAGGGGTATTCTATAAAATGATAGGGTCTTGCTCAGATATGCCAGCAAGTTATGTTGTTCAGCCTCCGGCCTCCCTACTGTGCAGGACCTGCAGCCGACCCCATTCACTTCCTTAGAATCCCCATGATTCTAGGCATCACTGGGGGGGGCAATTTATAGCACGGTTAAAGGGGTACTGCAGCAAAAGTCTATTTAAAAATCTCCAGTGTTCCAATACGTCTTAGCTGCTGCATGTCCTACAGGAAGTGGTGTATTCTTTTCAGTCTGACACAGTGCTCTCTGCTGCCACCTCTGTCCATGTCAGGAACTGTCCAGAGCAGGAGAGATTTTCTGCTACTAGTAGAGGATTTGCTGCTACTCTGGACAGTTCCTGACATGGACAGAGGTGGCAGCAGAGAGCATTGTGTCAGACTGGAGAGAATACACCACTTCCTGCAGGACATACAGCAGCTGATAATTACTGGAAGACTGGAGATTTTTAAATAGAAGTAAGTCACAAATGGGTGGGTGAGTGCTTGGCTGCCTTGATTACTCAGTGAATGTCATTAAAGTTTTGGTTGTTTAGATTATATATATTTTTTTCAGTGTTTCTGCAGCAATTTCTGTTATCGAGCATCGAAGTATTATGAAGCGCAAATCCCTAAGACGCCGGTGTGGAGCAGAGATGAAGAAAGGTAATGGCGCTCGTGTCTTCACGTTTCATGAATTCTTGTAAAAGAGCTGGGTTTCCTGCTGTAGCAAAGCTACAACTCCCATCATGCCCAGACATGCCTTCAGCTGCCAGACACGATGGGTATTGTAGTTTTTTAACAGCAGGAGACTCAAATGTTAAAACGCCGCCATACTTGGCTGCTATGGCATGCTGGGAGTTGTAGTTCTGCTGCATGTTATGGACTCTGTCCTGTAAACCGTATTTGTCTTGCCCTAGGTGTGTTATCCTGGTTAGAAACCCCATTGTGTGACTCACTGTTAGGTAATTGTGAGTTACAGAGCAGTGCTTCTCTATTCCAGTCCTCAGGCCTCACCAACAGGTCGGGTTTTGAGGATTTCCTTAGTATGTCACAGGTGATATAATTATACTCAGTGCATCAGGTATTAGCACAGGTGATCTTTGTATGGGAAATCCTCAAAACATGACCTGTTGGTGCGGCCTGAGGACTGGAATTGAGAATCACTGTTATAGAGGGGCGCCCTATGTTCAGGATCCTCATCTCTTTATTAGAGCTTTATGGAGGACCCGTCCTGTATTACAGAGTGATCACATTGATGTGATTGGACACTGTAATACCTCCTGTCTCCTGTGGTGGCGCTGCACGAGCACTGGACACTTCCTGCCAGGTTTCCCCACTGATCACAGCTGATCGCAGAGGACTCTGATCCTGAGCCTATTATCAATCCTTCTAACAAGTAGGGACTGTCCAAAGTGGGGAGCCCCTTTAACGGGGGGCTAGAAAGGAGCAATGTGGCTTTATCCATGAGGATACTGAGATAATAAGTCAGTGATTTGTTAGATGGAGTTTATTACTGCAGCTGCATAGATGGTATTTGATTGTTAGTTTCTGAATGTAATTATCAGATCTGTCCACAAGGTGGCGGCAGAGTTTGTGATTTTATTCCCTGCACAGTAGCCGGTGATGCTGTAGTTTCCTATAATCATCATTATTAGAGGAGGGAATCTCCTTCTCATTCTATGATAAGACTCCATTTGTCACCTTCATCTTCTTAATATTGATTTCTTGATGTCTTTCTTACAGTCCGCCCCACATCAAGCTTCTCAAGGAAGGAAGAAGGTGAGCGACTATGTGCGGTGATAGGACGTGTACGTTATTGAGGTCTATGTAGTCAGGCAGTGTACAGCTCTCACATATATTCAGGATTACAGGTATATGGCGACTTTCTTCCACTTGTCCGTGGATCCATATGATGATCAGCCCCATTTACATATTACACAAATAGCTGCAATACCAGACACGACCATAGAGAGATGTGGCGCTATTTTTTTTAGATAAGCCCTCTCTGTGATTGGGGTAGACAGTGTGTCCCCCGAGGTACGCCTGCATGTGACTGGGCCAGCGATCAGCTCATTAACAAGCAATTTTTCTCAGTAGTTGGTGGAGGTGTCAGAAGCCAAACCCCCTTGATGATAAATGTCCTTTAACCCTTTTAGGGTTTAGCCTTTTAAAGGGGTTGTTCACCCCAAAAAATGTATGTCAAATCAACTGGTATCAGAGATTTGTAATTTACTTCCGTTAAAAAATCTCCAGTCTTCCAGTACTTATCAGCTGCTGTATGTCCTGCAGGAAGTGGTGTATTCTCTCCAGTCTGACACAGTGCTCTCTGCTGCCACCTCTGTCCATGTCAGGAACTGCCCAGAGCAGCAGCAAATCCTCATAGAAAACCTCTCCTGCTCTGGACAGTTCCTGACATGGACAGAGGTGGCAGCAGAGAGCACAGTGTCAGACTGGAGAGAATACACCACTTCCTGCAGAACATGCAGCAGCTGATAAGTACTGGGAGACTGGAGGTTTTTGTAATCTGTATAACCAGTAGATCTCCTTCGGAGTTCCCCTGTAACGTGTCCAGCAGTATGCACCCGATTATGATAGATAATGTTTCTGTTTCGCGGGGGGAGGGACGGTCACGTTTTGGGCCTCTGGTAATGTGATCTGGGTCTCCTCCCGGTGTGGTCGCTGTGTTTGCTGTGTATGATTTCCCGCACAGCTGCAGGTAACAAAGCCTGATGATACAATCCGCACGGCCTCCTATGTACACAGGCCGCCGCCGTATCCCCTGCCGCTCATTAAATCTGCTGACAGCTCAATGCCAGATTTATTTGCGCTGTCCCCGGGGGCCGGCCGTGTCATTCAATACCTGCAGATATAAAGCCGGCCGCTGTGATGTCACTGTGATTTCTGCCGCCGCCCGAACACTTTCTGCGCTTTTTTTTCCGATGCCGTTTCGGTTGTGAATGTAAAACGTTTCAGGGGATTTTTCCGTCATTTGCAAATTGATAGTTTTTAATTTCTTGGTTTCATTTCCTTATCAGATGTTTATCTGAATTCTCCAGTAAAGCCGCTCGATACTCGCTGTGTTCTACTTCCTCTGGGCGGCTTCTATAACGGGTAGGGAACCTGTAGCCTTCCAACTGGTGCAGAACTACAACTCCCATCATGCCTGGAGAGCTTTAGCTTTGCTGTCCAGACATGGTGGGAGTTGTAATTTTGCAACAGCTGGAGGGCTACAGGTTCCCTGGTCTGTAGGCAGCAAGATGTGATGGGGCTGAGATCCCCCCCCCCCCCCCCCCCCCCCCGCCCACTCAGGTGATGGATGGATCTACCCCCCCATCATTGGTGGCAGTATAGCTCTGGTTATGTGTATGATCCTCCTCCGCAGGTGTAGCTCTGGTTATGTGTATGATCCTCCTCCGCAGGTATAGCTCTGGTTATGTGTATGATCCTCCTCCGCAGGTATAGCTCTGGTTATGTGTATCATCCTCCTCCGCAGGTGTAGCTCTGGTTATGTGTATGATCCTCCTCCGCAGGTGTAGCTCTGGTTATGTGTATGATCCTCCTCCGCAGGTGTAGCTCTGGTTATGTGTATGATCCTCCTCCGCAGGTACAGCTCTGGTTATGTGTATGATCCTCCGCAGGTATAGCTCTGGTTATGTGTATGATCCTCCTCCGCAGGTATAGCTCTGGTTATGTGTATGATCCTCCTCCGCAGGTATAGCTCTGGTTATGTGTATGATCCTCCGCAGGTATAGCTCTGGTTATGTGTATGATCCTCCTCCGCAGGTGTAGCTCTGGTTATGTGTATGATCCTCCTCCGCAGGTACAGCTCTGGTTATGTGTATGATCCTCCCCCGCAGGTATAGCTCTGGTTATGTGTATGATCCTCCTCCGCAGGTGTAGCTCTGGTTATGTGTATGATCCTCCTCCGCAGGTATAGCTCTGGTTATGTGTATGATGATCCTCCGCAGGTATAGCTCTGGTTATGTGTATGATCCTCCTCCGCAGGTGTAGCTCTGGTTATGTGTATGATCCTCCTCCGCAGGTATAGCTCTGCTTATGTGTATGATCCTCCCCCGCAGGTATAGCTCTGGTCATGTGTATGATCCTCCTCCGCAGGTATAGCTCTGGTTATGTGTATGATCCTCCTCCGCAGGTGTAGCTCTGGTTATGTGTATGATCCTCCTCCGCAGGTATAGCTCTGGTTATGTGTATGATCCTCCTCCGCAGGTACAGCTCTGGTTATGTGTATGATCCTCCTCCGCAGGTGTAGCTCTGGTTATGTGTATGATCCTCCGCAGGTATAGCTCTGGTTATGTGTATGATCCTCCTCCGCAGGTATAGCTCTGGTTATGTGTATGATCCTCCTCCACAGGTATAGCTCTGGTTATGTGTATGATCCTCCTCCGCAGGTATAGAGATGCTTATGTGTATGATCCTCCTCCGCAGGTATAGCTCTGGTTATGTGTATGATCCTCCGCAGGTACAGCTCTGGTTATGTGTATGATCCTCCGCAGGTACAGCTCTGGTTATGTGTATGATCCTCCTCCGCAGGTATAGCTCTGGTTATGTGTATGATCCTCCTCCGCAGGTATAGCTCTGGTTATGTGTATGATCCTCCTCCGCAGGTATAGCTCTGGTTATGTGTATGATCCTCCGCAGGTATAGAGATGGTTATGTGTATGATCCTCCTCCGCAGGTACAGCTCTGGTTATGTGTATGATCCTCCTCCGCAGGTACAGCTCTGGTTGTGGGGGGGTACGAGGTGCACGTGAGTGATGGCACTATTGGCAGTGCCTGCTGCAGTTGTCACTGGCTGGTGGGTGGGGGGGAGGGGTGCAGCAGACAGTTGCCGCTAGTGGCAATGCCTGATCCTGTCACTGCCATGTGAAGCCACTGTCTCTCTGGGGAAGGAAGGTGCCGTTGGTGAGGTAGCTGACAGTAGCACCCGCTAGTACCACAGAAACCATGTGTTTTGCCAGTGGAGGGGACCAGGCTTCCCTACCCCATGGGCCCCATAGCAATCGCATGCTCTGCCTCCATGGCAGCTACGCCACTGCTGACGGCACTTTGTAAGTCGGGAGTGCACCAGGGAGAGAGATCCCATAAGTAGACTATAGAAAGCCCGGCACTCACCAAGTAGCTGCTTAGAAGTCCTAATCACATGTACAAAGTACAATGGCTCCCAGCCCTGTCACACACAGCGCTGCATGGATCCGAATGTGCTTCTGACTAGTAGCGTTTACAGTTAAAGGAGCAATGTCGACTGTCTGGCTGCTAACACTGGCTCGGGCGGGCAGGGGGTCCCTATCTCTGACCAGATGTGCACCCAGAGCTGTTAAGAACTCTGGATGCTCCCATAGGGTTCAATGGGGCTTCCAAGCCAAAGTCCTAGATGATTATAAAACGTCCTATAATTTCCGGGCCTATTTTCCGGCATGAACGCCCTCCAGGAAGCATCCCGAGGGGATCGGTGCCCAATACAACCCTGAGGGATTTCTGATTGTGATTTTCCTGACGTGCAGCCGTGGTGAGTGCCCGCCTGCGTTCTGTCTGCTACCTGTGAGCCCCAATGGGTCAGGAACCAGTATACAGAGTGATGGCTGTGTACAGGGCTGCAGAATATGTTGGTGCTATATAAGTAAATGCATTATTATTATTATTATTATTATTATTATTATTATTATTATTATTATTATGAAGCCGGTCATCAGTATTGACCGTCACCCCCCACCCCACACACAACCACTATAGGGGCCGGGGGTAACATATGCTGTCAGTACTTTGCTGATAACCCTCCCTTCTATACTTGATTAAAGGGACAGTGTCATCAGAAAATGACTTATTGTATAAATAATGTTTTTATATCAAACCGATTTTTTTTCAAAGAATATTTGGTGAAATTTGTTTTTTAATTTTCTGTTTCTCTCTATATTATAAAATAATCCTGGTATCTTGCAGTTCTCATTCTCACCACTGGGGCTAAAACTAAGCTGAGGCTTCCTGTTGTGCCTGTGGTGATAAGAGGAGGCTGCAGTAAAGTGATCTGTACAGCATTGCAGCGTAATGTGACACCAGTAGGTAGAGGAGACAATAGCAGCTCCCTGTGGAATGACCTCTTCACAGGTCACAGAGCGTTTTCAGTATTGTCTCAAATTCATCTCATGGGGACAAAGTCTGTCTATTGTCGTCTACGTCCATGAGCCTGGCTGTAAAGCAGGTCACTAAATGCTGTTAATAACAGCCCAGGTAATATGGCTGCCCCCATAATGTACAAAAAGGGACAGCCGACAGTTAGAGGGTGGCAGCTTCCCCATCCCTGATCTGTAGGACTGCCTGACCCCAGCACAGAAGTGGCGGGTGACGCAGGTATACAGGCCGTCACTACCTCTTACATCTATCACTGTTGTTACACTTCATAAATTTCTTTCTTTTTCGCTGTTTTTAGCGGCAGTTCCGGAGAGGAAGTCCTATTAACCGAGCGGCCCATAAAAATGTCAGAGGTCGAGAAACCAAAACGGGCGACGGAAAGAGGCGACGCCAACTCTGCAAGCAGCGAGGAGGAGGAGGGTGAGCCGGAGCAGGCCTTTGTGTCCTCTCTTATCCCGGAGCAGAGCCATAAAGAGGCAGAATCGGCAGGGGACGGCGGGGACGTTACCCAGAGGGAGACGCCAGACATGGCCGACACAGAGCGGAAGGTGGAGGACGCAACAGAGAGACTGAGAGGTTGTAGTTTAAATGACAATGACGAGTCATCTGACCCACAAAGAGTTCGGGATGTCCGGGCGGGGTCAGAGGTCGCCCCAGAGGTGACTCGCAGAGCGCTGAGCAAAAGTGGTGCCGAGCATCTCCGGAAACTGCTGAGCCGATCCAGGAACCGTGAGGCGAGCGGCCCGGCGGACGTCCCTCCTGTAGTAGTGAAGAGGAGTATGCTGGAGATCCTGACCCAGACCCTGAGGGACTGGAGGAGCGAGGACACCCTGAGGTATCTCTATGGTGCCGATTATGTGGTGGAGCGGAATGAGCCGCCCCGCGCCCAGGAGCCGGACCTGGATGAGGATGATCTCGTCCCGGACGTTGATGACATTGAGGAGAATTCGGATGCCGCCACCTTGAATGAGTCTTTACCTTATGAGAGTAATAACCGGGAGTCACAGCCGCTCCTCAATTACTCAAAACTCCAAGAAGAGACTCAAATGCTGGAAATCCGGGTGCGGGAATTCTTCAGAGGACGTTACGTATTACCTGAGGAGGCGGAACGTGAGCGGGATGAACACGAGGGAGGAAAGGTTAGTGCCGAAACCCAACAGCGCCATCACCAACCTGTTTCCTCTATGTCTGGAAAGGTTTATTAAAGGGGTACTCCGGCAATTTTCTTTTTCTTTCAGATCAACTGGTACCAGACAAATACAGATTTGTCTTCCAGTACTCATCAGCTGCTGTATGTCCTGCAGGAAGTGGTGTATTCTCTAGTCAGTCACAGTGCTCTCTGCTGCCACCTCTGTCCATGTCGGGAACTGTCCAGAGCAGGAAAGGTTTTCTATGGGGATTTGCTGCTGCTCTGGACAGTTCCTGACATGGACAGAGGTGGCAGCAGAGAGCGCTGTGTCAGACTGGAGAGAATACACCACTTCCTGCAGGACATACAGCAGCTGATAAGTACTGGAGGACTGGAGATTTTTAAACCGAATTAAATTACAAATCTGTATAACTTTCTGACACCAGTTGAATTTTATTTCCTCAGATTTCCCCTTTAAATCCCCATCCTCGTGTACTGTTCTTCTCCATAGATTTGTACGTTTCTCTCCATCTTGGGGAGCTCCTGTGATGTCACTGTGTAGATGTATAGCCGCTGTCAGCAGACTCTCCTCCTCTGGAGCCGCTTCCAGGATGGTACTGCAGCTGGCAGCCATGTTGTACACATTTTGCATTTATTAAGTACCAGCTGTTAGAGGAGAGGAAGAGGCAAGGAATTCCCTGGGGAATCCCCTGATGATGTCACTGGCCATATATAGACCTTATATAGTGTCCTTACATGGAGCATTACATCATCCCGGCTTCCCCAGGAGGAGGGGTCGCCAGCAGTCACTGAGTAGCATGGGCCCTATAGCAGTGGGGTCAGACTCATGGCCCTCCAGCTGTTGCAGAACTACATCTCCCATCATGTATAGACAGCCAAAGCTTTAGCTCACCAGAGATAATGGGGGTTGTAGTTTTGCATCAGCCAGGGGTCCTGTGCCCTGTACTATCTGCGGGGGCCCTCCATGTCCAGTGGATGTGACTGGGGCCCATAGATATAATATGATCACTCACAGGGAGAGGGATCTGCAGTCTTTGTGCTTTCTCTGTGTCGATATACATTGCTGTATATATATATATATTATAGAACATTTCTTGTATGTTTTTCCAGGATGCAACATGGTGGGCTCCTCCTCTTCCTCTTGTGGATTCATTTTCCCAGCAACAAGTCCGCAGACGGATCGTACTAGAAAAACTGAAGAAAGTGTAAGAATGGCTTTAGGTGTTTTATTCTATAAGTGAGAAATGAATAAACAGAACGGTGACCTACACCCCAGTGTACATAGTGAGTAAGGGGGGGCTCTACATCATGGAGGAGAGGGTCCGCATACTGGGAGAAGAGAGGGTCCGGATAGTGAGCGCAGTGGAGGAGAGGGTCCGCATACTGGGAGAAGAGAGGGTCCGGATAGTGAGCGCAGTGGAGGAGAGGGTCCGGATACTGGGAGAAGAGAGGGTCCGCATACTGGGAGAAGAGAGGGTCCGGATAGTGAGCGCAGTGGAGGAGAGGGTCCGCATAATGGGAGAAGAGAGGGTCTGGATAGTGAGCGCAGTGGAGGAGAGGGTCCGCATAATGGGAGAAGAGAGGGTCCTGATAGTGAGCGCAGTGGAGGAGAGGGTCCGCATACTGGGAGAAGACAGGGTCCGGATAGTGAGTGCAGTGGAGGAGAGGGTCCGCATACTGGGAATAGAGAGGGTCCGGATAGTGAGCGCAGTGGAGGAGAGGGTCCGGATACTGGGAGAAGAGAGGGTCCGGATAGTGAGCGCAGTGGACGAGAGGGTCCGCATACTGGGAGAAGAGAGGGTCCGGATAGTGAGCGCAGTGGACGAGAGGGTCCGCATACTGGGAGAAGAGAGGGTCCGCATACTGGGAGAAGAGAGGGTCCTGATAGCGATTGCAGTGGAGGAGAGGGTCCGCATACTAGGAGAAGAGAGGGTCCTGATAGTGAGCGCAGTGGAGAAGAGGGTCCGGATAGCAGGGGGAAGAGGGGGTGCAGCTAGTGAGTGCAGTGGAGGAGAGGGTGCAGATAGCAGGGGGAACAGGGGGTGCAGGTAGCGGGTGTAGTGGAGGAGAGAGTCCGGATAGCGGCCGAGGAGGGGGTCCCGATAGCTGGAGAAGAGAAGGTCCAGATAGCGGGGTGGTAACATGAAAACAATACATACTTACAGGATGGGGATAACTGTCTGACTGGTGGGGGGGTCCGACCACTGCCTGAATGAATCCCCAGTCATGTGTTGGGACCATGGCACAGCTGGAGATGGCGGAGTACACACATGACCACAGCTCCATTCACCATGGAGGCTCAGGACCCCCACTATTAAGATTGCAGGGGGTCCTAGCAGTTGGATGACCAGTGATCATCCCCTATCCTGTGAATAACGGATAAGTGTTAATTATGGAACATCCCTTTAAATGGAAAATCTGGTGAAAATCTTTTTCTTTTGGGGCCAGAAAGTTATATAGAGTTGTAATTTACTTCTATGTAAAAATCTCTGGTCTCCCAGTACTTATCAGGTGCTGTATGTCCTGCGGGAAGTGGTGTATTCTCTCCAGTCTGACACAGTGCTCTCTGCTGCCACCTCTGTCCATGTCAGGAACTGTCCAGAGCAGGAGAGGTTTTCTATGGGGATTTGCTGCTGCTCTGGACAGTTCCTGACATGGACAGAGGTGGCAGCAGAGAGCACTGTGTCAGACTGGAGAGAATACACCACTTCCTGCAGGACATACGGCAGCTGATAAGTACTAGAAGACTGGAGAGTTTTAAATAGAAGTAAATTACAAATCTATATAACTTTCTGGCACCAGTTGATTTGAAAGAAAAAGATTTTTGCTGGAGTACCCCTTTAAGGATGATTGGTTTGTCATGTTGCAGAACACTTTGCTTTTGCACCTCCTTTGGTACATGATGTCCCGGCCATAGTTCTCGTAGGGTTACACACATTTTGTTATTACTGGTTGTGTGTGGGCACATCCGGCCGTGCAGAGATATCGTTTGCAGTATTTTTAGGTCCTCTATCTGCCCCTTTTGTTGTCACCTTCCACCCCCCAACCCGGCTCGAGCAGGAAACCGTCTTCTCTGCTGTGAAGTGTGAAAAGTTGCACAGTTCTTGTTCTCCTCCTATTAGTGCCTGTTTGCAGAATATAGCAGCCTTGTTATAGTTAGAGGTGGTGACTGCTCTGTATGAGGGTCCCATAGAGGTGGTCGCCTGCGGGGGGTAGTGATGCCGGTATCCTACAGCACACAGGGCCGCCACACTCAGGCCCGCTCAGCTAGTCAGCGACCAAGGCGAGATACATCCTGTATCTTCAGCTGGTGCAGAATAATGACTCTTTGCAACAGTTGATTGTGTACACTGCATTAGATCATGGTGAAGGCTGTCGAGGCATTATGGGAGTTGTAGTACTGTATGGGCTGGAGAGACTTACTTTGGGGGCACCATCATCAATGACTGAATACTTCCACTGTGTAGACACCCCCTACCCACCCACTTGACAAGAGGAATGGTAACGCCCACTTGTCAGATTAGTTACTTTTTTCCCAGGCGAAACCACAGAGGAATAAAAATCATACAGATTATGTCCACTTCCCATATACGCTATGGGGGGCCTCCACCCTCACAACCCGCTGCATGATCCTTAGGCCTAAAAAAATGAGAAATGCAGCAACTTTGCAGCAGGTCATTGTTAGAAATTTCCGCCCATTTGTGGCATAAAGCTTCTGTACAGACCTATTTGTTTCCATGGCAACAGACAACAAACAACCCCCGTGTAGTCTGATCCTGCATCCATCAGCATTGTGTAGGGGACGGATCAGACTACACAGAATGTTGTCTGTTACCATGGAGATGCAGGAATAACACTACAGGAAAATGTTTTAACAGACCTAATACAACGTAGCCGTATTTATCATTATTGAAGCAAAGAAAGAAAAAAACATGTTGTCCCCCATAGATGCTCCGGCCTGTGTCCTGCAGGGGGCAGTAGAGTTATTGTTACAGACTAAGATGTCTATTATGTCTAAGTGTCTATTATCGCAGATCCTGACCCCCAGTGATCCCGAGTTGGGGCCTGCCCTCTGCATGTTCCCTCTGTTACCTCTATGGCATCACTCCGTGTCAGGAGTTTTTTAATATAAGCAATATATCCTTTATATGGCGTAGTTCCTGTATGTCGTGGATATTTTCAGATTTTTTTTTTGTTTCAGATTTCACCTTTTTAGTACACAGCAACACTGCCGCCATAGCTGTGGTGGAGGCTCCGCAGCATCTATACACGGCTGTATTTGTTAGTGCCCTATTATAGGGATGGGATGGGAAACCATCTGCTCTCTGGCTGCTGCTAAACTACAACTCCCAGCACTGCATTGTAGTAGTAGTAGCAGCAGGGAGGCCGGTTCCCAGCTCTAAGGGGAGTCGCTCCACTACAGAAGTGGTGGTGAAATTTGCCCAAATTTCCTAATGTGACTCCGACAGAATTCTGGCAGAAAACATGGGGACCTGGACTCTCTCCCACATTTATTTTGCATTTTAGACACTTCTGCCACTTTTTACAAATTGTACAAAAGGGGCGGGGTTTATGTAAAAGGGGCATGGCCTAAATTTTACCAAAAATACACTGGCAGAAAATTCTGCCGTACCTTGAGCCAAGTAATAGGTGGTGTAAGCTGCGAGTAGTCATTAAAGGAACCAATCACGAGGATTTAGGATTCCAAGTTACAATCATGACATTATGGAGCGCGCTGCAGCGTTTCCTGCCATATCACCTGCTTGTTTGCCGTTGTCCTCAACTCCCCAAAAATGTAGTTATATTCCTTCCCGCTTTGTGTGCAAATCAGAAGCAACTAGTCATGTGGGCGGAGTCTTCCCCCAAACTAATCACTGTTCCCACACTTTAATCCCTCCCCTTTGTGCTGTAACCCCGCCCCTTTGGCCGTGGTGCACAGTTCACAGGCCAGGAGTAGCTCCGTCCTTCAGAGGCGAGGTTACAGCGAGGAGGGGAGGGATTTCAGCGTGGGATCCATGATTAGTTGAGGGAGAGACGCCGCCCACTTGACTAGTTGCTGCTGATGTGCAGACAGTGCTACAAGGAATCTGTCTTAATTTTTGGAGGGTTGGAGACAACAGCAGACGTGCAGCTTATATGGCAGGAAACGCTGCGGCATGCTTCATACCATCATGATGCTAACACTCAGCCTTAAATCCCCGTGATTGGTCCCCTTTAAGTGCGACAGATTTATCAAACAGCCCGATCTATCCGGCACATTTAAATACTGTCTAGTCTACCTTTGCAGCTTTAGTAGATGTGGTCCATTGTGTTTCTCGTACAATATATGAGACTTCTTCATCCTTCCTTCTCCGCAGTCTCCCGGCTATTTTGATACCTCTGAAGATCACATACAGCGACGTGTCCAAAGAGCTACACGATCTGGTCAAAACTTTCAGGTGAGTCTTTTTCTTTTTGTAATAAAATAAAGTGCTATAAAAATCTCAAGATCAGGTAACAGCTTCCCATAGTGGTCAATGATGTGTGTGGGGCGAGGGTGAGACTAATGCTGCATTTACACAGACAGATTTATCTGACAAATTTTGGAAGCCAAAGCCAGGAATGGATTTGAAAAGAGTATAGATCCCAGTCTTTCCTTTATGACCTGATCCCTGTTTATATTCTGTTCCTGGTTTGGGCTTCAAATATCTGTCAGATAAATCTGTCTGTGTAAACGCACCATAAGAGAAGCTGCTAAAAGCTCTAGTGACTGTTATAACTCCCCCTATTTCTGGCATTACAGCTGACACTGCTCAGTACTGCTTTATAATGTCCTCCTTGCTGCTGTTTATGGGGGTTTGATTTATAGAGGAGCAGGGACCCTGTCTTCTGTATGTGCAGTGTATGGAAGAATCATAGCAGCCTGTCTACACCCACTAGCTCATGGACAGCTGAGCCTAAAGAAGGAAAAACTGGTATAAAATTTCCATATACAAGGTATGTAATGGAAGAAATATTGCGGTTCAACTTTACCTGAGGAGGAGTGCCCACTTCAGGCTCTGTGAGCCCTTCAGGGGCCGGGACTGATGTGAGCCCTGAAATTGTGTGCATCATAGACAATACATAAAACTACAAATATAAACTTTAACACCCCTTTAACAGTGACTTAGAGTGCCACTTAACAGTGACATCCACAGCGGCCTGGTAATAGTAAAGAAATTGCTGGGTTACTATGACAATCTTGTGAAAAATTGTATTTATGTCAATGAGGTAGAATCATAAGGACCTGCCATCTTCTATTGGCCATTAGGGGACATGTGACTGTGTGGATGTTGTCAGGCATTGAGTGAAGGACCTGTGACTTTCTATTGGCTGCTACATTTTTCAATGTGTGCTGTTATTGGCTGGTTACTGCTGTGCTGTGTACTGTGATTGGCTGGTTACTGCTGTGCTGTGTACTATGATTGGCTGATTACTGCTGTGCTGTGATTGGCTGGCTACTGCTGTGCTGTGCACTGTGATTGGCTGGTTACTGCTGTGGTGTGTGCTGTGACTGGCTTGTTACTGCTTTTCTGCATGCAGTGATTGGCTGGTTACACCTCAGCTACTAATTTGGTCAGGAATAGTCATTCGAGGAACAAGGGTGGAGAAGAGGAAATTCACCCTTTCAACTGCTGTGCTGTGATTGTCTGGTTACTGCTGTACTGGGATTGGCTGGTTACTGCTGTGCTGTGTGCTGTGATTGTCTGGTTACTGCTGTGTCGGGGGGGGTATTTAAATTCCTGAACATTCCGCTATTCATTTCTATGGAGAATTTAAACGTAAATTTCTTAAGAGGCAAATCCGATCGAATCCAAAAATATATAGCACACCTGTCACTGCCGAGGGCTTTAAAATACAGTTCAAACATAGTCTGTGTGCAAAGTGGTTCGGCCTGTATTAATTGCAGAAAATCGGGAAAAGAACATAAAGAAACAAGCTTACAATAGAAGTATTTATCAATCGCTATAAAGCTGTAAAGGAGAGTATATAGTATATAGCAGGAGCTGATTTCCTGGCTGGCGAGCTCCCGTGTATTCGGCCATTATAACTCTTGAGTGGGTTTACATTAGATAATAGTTGCAGCTTTTCCCTTCACTACAAGTGATTTTAGCATTAGAGCGGCGGTGATGATATGGGTCACCTCTGCCCTCGCCATGTCTCTGAGCCTGACAGTCTCTTGTCACACAGTCCATCGGAGGGGACCGCCGCTCGCAGAGCTGCCGTTTTCCCCTTCACTGACTCCTCCAGAAACACTTCCAGGTACTTGCGGCAGCGTTTTAGTCCACTCTGTACGGACGAGGAAAACCTCTAAGGAGATCTCTGAAGACATTTTAGTAGAGTTGGAGTTCATCGGCGGCAGAGTCCCAGCGTGCCTGTACGCTTTTGTTACCAAAACGGAGATGTCACATTATTCTCCCGGGGACGTCTGTCTGTCAGGCCACTAAGCAAGCTAAAAGGTAAATCATTTGCTTCACTTGGGTTATGGGATATAATACCTGGCTGGCTGCAGAGCAGCGCTCCAACCGCCCCCCCCCCCCCCCCCCAGTGTGGGGGTCACTACTGATGTCTAATGCAAAAGCTTCACCATATCCAGACCAGACATTCTGGAATATATACAGTGTATAGGGTACATGCTCCCTGGTATATACGGTGTATGGGGTACATGCTCTCTGGTATATACAGTGTATGGGGTACATGCTCCCTGGTATATATGGTGTATGGGGTACATGCTCCCTGGTATATATGGTGTATGGGGTACATGCTTCCTGGTATATATGGTGTATGGGGTACATGCTCCCTGGTATATATGGGGTACATGCTCCCTGGTATATATGGGGTACATGCTCCCTGGTATATATAGTGTATGGGGTACATGCTCTCTGGTATATATGGGGTACATGCTCCCTGGTATATATGGGGTACATGCACCCTGGTATATATAGTGTATGGGATACATGCTCCCTGGTATATATAGTGTATGGGATACATGCTCCCTGGTATATATAGTGTATGGGATACATGCTCTCTGGTATATATAGTGTATGGGATACATGCTCCCTGATATATAGGGTGCATAGGGTACATGCTTCCTGGTATATCAATGCTCTCCTGGTATGTCAATTTATGTTGCAGATTTTTCCATTGAAATCAATGGAGAAGGTAATCTGTGTGAATTCTGTGCAGATTTGCTGCGGTAAATCCATCTAGTAGGCAGCTGCATTATATACAGGGGCGCAGAGAGCTGTCAGCAGGGGCACGGATGAGCCTGGTTCAATAGGTCAAAAGAATACACCACTTCATGCAGGACATACAGCAGCTAATAAGTACTGGAAGACTGGAGATTTTTAAACTTTCTGACACCAGTTGATTTTGAATTTTTTTTTCCCTTTAATGGTGCGTTCACACCTACAGGATCTGCAGCTGATTTTCTGCAGCAGATTTCATTTAAATAACTGAACACAGCATCAAATCTGCTGCAGATCCTGTAGGTGTGAACGCACCCTAAGGTCGCTTTTCTTGTGTCTGTTCACAAGGACAAACTTGCATCTGCCCTGCTCCAATCAGTAAGGGGGGATGGGGGGGGCCCAGTTACAGTGATCAGTGAGGGGAATCAGGGGCCTAGGACCCCAGTTACAGTGATCAGTGAGGGGGATGGGGGGCCCAGGGCCCCAGTTGGTGATCAGTGAGGGGGTTGGGGGGCCAGGACCCCAGTTACAGTGATCAGTGAGAGGAATGGGGGGCCCAGGGCCTCAGTTAGTAATCAGTGAGGGGGATGGGGGGGCCCAGGGCCCCAGTTAGTGATCAGTGAGGGGGATGGGGGGCCAGGACCCCAGTTACAGTCCCCTTTAAGGTCGCCTTTCTTGTGTCTGTTCACAAGGACAAACTTGCATCTGCCCTGCTCCAATCAGTAAGGGGAGATGGGGGGGGCCCAGTTACAGTGATCAGTGAGGGGAATCAGGGGCCTAGGACCCCAGTTACAGTAATCAGTGAGGGGGATGGGGGGCCCAGGACCCCAGTTACAGGGATCAGTGAGGAGGATGGGGGGCCCAGGACCCCAGTTACAGGGATCAGTGAGGAGGATGGGGGGCCCAGGACCCCAGTTACAGGGATCAGTGAGGAGGATGGGGGGCCCAGGACCCAAGTTACAGTGATCAGTGAGGGGGATGGGGGGCCCAGGACCCCAGTTACAGTGATCAGTGAGGGGGATGGGGGGCCCAGGACCCCAGTTACAGGGATCAGTGAGGGGGACGGGGGCCAGGACCCAAGTTACAGTGATCAGTGAGGAGGATGGGGGGCCCAGGACCCCAGTTATATTGATCAGTGAGGGGGATGGGGGGCCCAGGACCCCAGTTACAGTGATCAGTGAGGGAGATGGGGGGCCCAGGACCCCAGTTATATTGATCAGTGAGGGGGATGGGGGGCCCAGGAACCCAGTTACAGGGATCAGTGAGGGGGATGGGGGGCCCAGGAACCCAGTTACAGGGATCAGTGAGGGGGATGGGGGGCCAGGACCCCAGTTACAGTCCCCTTTAAGGTCGCCTTTCTTGTGTCTGTTCACAAGGACAAACCTGCATCTGCCCTGCTCCAATCAGTAAGGGGGGATGGGGGGGCCCCAGTTACAGTGATCAGTGAGGGGGATGGGGGGCCCAGGACCCCAGTTACAGTAATCAGTGAGGGGGATGGAGGGCCAGGACCCCAGTTACAGAGATTAGTGAGGGGGATGGGGGGCCAGGACCCCAGGTGCAGTGATTAGTGAGGGGGATGGGGGGCCCAGGGCCCCAGTTAGTGATCAGTGAGGGGGATGGGGGGCCCAGGACCCAAGTTACAGTGATTAGTGAGGGGGATGGGGGGCCCAGGGCCCCAGTTACAGTGATCAGTGAGGGGGTTGGGGGGCCCAGGACCCCAGTTACAGTGATCAGTGAGAGGGATGGGGGGGCCCAGGCCCCAAGTTACAGTGATCAGTGAGGGGGATGGGGGGCCCAGGACCCCAGTTACAGTGATCAGTGAGGGGGATGGGGGTCCCAGGACCCCAGTTACAGTGATCAGTGAGGGGGATGGGGGCCAGGACCCAAGTTACAGTGATCAGTGAGGAGGATGGGGGGCCCAGGACCCCAGTTATATTGATCAGTGAGGGGGATGGGGGGCCCAGGACCCCAGTTACAGGGATCAGTGAGGAGGATGGGGGGCCCAGGACCCCAGTTACAGGGATCAGTGAGGAGGATGGGGGGCCCAGGACCCCAGTTATATTGATCAGTGAGGGGGATGGGGGGCCCAGGACCCCAGTTACAGTGATCAGTGAGGGGGATGGGGGGCCCAGGACCCAAGTTACAGTGATCAGTGAGGGGGATGGGGGGCCCAGGACCCCAGTTACAGTGATCAGTGAGGGGGATGGGGGGCCCAGGACCCCAGTTACAGGGATCAGTGAGGGGGACGGGGGCCAGGACCCAAGTTACAGTGATCAGTGAGGAGGATGGGGGGCCCAGGACCCCAGTTATATTGATCAGTGAGGGGGATGGGGGGCCCAGGACCCCAGTTACAGTGATCAGTGAGGGGGATGGGGGGCCCAGGACCCCAGTTACAGTGATCAGTGAGGGAGATGGGGGGCCCAGGACCCCAGTTACAGGGATCAGTGAGGAGGATGGGGGGCCCAGGACCCCAGTTATATTGATCAGTGAGGGGGATGGGGGGCCCAGGACCCCAGTTACAGGGATCAGTGAGGAGGATGGGGGGCCCTGGACCCCAGTTATATTGATCAGTGAGGGGGTGGGGGGGCCAGGACCCCAGTTACAGTGATCAAAGAGGGGGATGGGGGGCCCAGGACCCCAGGTGCAGTGATTAGTAAGGGGGATGGGGGGCCCAGGGCCCCAGTTAGTGATCGGTGTGGGGGATGGGGGCCCCAGGGCCCCAGTTAGTGATCAGTGAGGGGCCATATGGTGGTCCCCCGGCCGTCATATACCCATCATCCGTCCTCTGTATGTGTGATACGTTATGGGGAAACCCCTTTAAGGGAGTCTGTTAGTCAGGCAGCGTTGTTCTTTATATTATTATTCGGTGTTTGGGTTATTTTTAGGTTTCCTGTACATCTTGAGGTTTTATCTTTTATATAAATCAGATATCAGATTCCTGTAACGACGCAGATTGAGCGTCCATGATTATACACGCAGGGCGTTACGGGAGTAGTCGATGTATCTGTGGTAATGTGGAGTCATGACCCATGGAAATGTATGGACGACGTACCTAGAAGTGCACGGCCATGAGCGGCGTGTGTGCGTGATGTGCGGAAATCCTTATAATCAGGTCACCGTTTTGTGTATGCAGCTCTTCTCCCATCTCCATGGTTACTTGGTTGGTTGTAAACTCTCATGGGGGTTATTAATGGCGCCATGTTATAGTAAGATTCTCTGTGTTGCCCATAGCAACCAATCATAGCTCCCATAGCAACCAATCACAGCTCAGCTTTCAGGTTACCAAAACAATGTGAGAACTGAAAGCTGAGCTGCGATTGGTTGCTATGGGCGCTGTGATTGGTTGCTATGGGCAGTAGAAACTACTATAACATGGCGCCATTAATCTCCCCTATGAGAGTTTATAACCAACCAAGTAACCATGGAGACGAGAAGGTGGGCGTAGGGGCTGTGTACAGTAACGGGAGGAGTGTTTGCTTCATTGCTTTAATCTTATAGGAGTTGTCCCACCACTGACCCCCATCCCTTATCAATCACAGGGGGGTCCTGACTGCTGGGACCCCCATAAACTTGAGAGCACAGCTCCTGAGTCTGCTTTGGCTATGTGTGTGCAGTGCTGCTCCATTCACATCTATGGTCCTGCTGGAGATCGCTGTATACATGGTGATCGGACCCCCTGCTGATCATCTCATACTATGAATGGAAGATCGGCATCATTAGGACAATTCCTTTAACTGCTTGCAGAGGTAGACTTGGGATCTTTGCCATGAGGCTCCCACCGATCAGGAGATTGGGGGGTCCTGTGTTCCCCTTTAGTAATGGAGCAATAATAATAAATTCTCTGCTGTTCTATTCATTGACTAAGGGACTGATGGAGAGTGCAGCCCCCCATTACTTCTATGGAAGAGCCCCCCATGTTTGGCCTCCTCCTATTCTTGACCTCAGTGGGTTGCATGTCCCCTTAGTAGGGGGTCCCAGCGGTGTAACCCCCATATCTATCATTTATAGTCTGTCAGCATAACTTTAAAATTAACTTTAAAATTAAGAAACTCCATTTTTCTTATTGAAAGTTACACCAAAGTGTGGAGTAAACCCAAAGTATGTGTGCGAGGAGCGAGATCGCCCCCTACAGGTGGGAGTTTCCATTGTGCGTCACTCTCTATATAGCGGCCCGGGTAGCATATTAATGGCAGCGACCGGTGTTGGGATCTCACCAATCAATAAGAACATTGACTAGAAGCTAATAGACACAAATATCTGCAGCTCCAGCCGTGTACACGGACATCGCTCCCCGCGCTCCAATCAATAGCTGGACATCATGCACGCCACTCGCTGCTCCTCGGCCTGGTTGTCGGCAGGTCCCCGGTGGATGCCGCCTGTCTCTACCATTTATCTCCAGCTTAGCAGACGGACAGCGTTGTCACATGAGCGCAGACTGTCGGCATGATTCCTGCAGGCATCTCACCGGCCGTCTCACGCCTCATCCATACTCCATACACAATGAGGCTGATCCGATAGCTCCAGCGAAAACCAGCAAGACTGGGAACAAGGGCAATAAAAACCATCACCAGGACCAGCATGCTCATTACATATAACTATGTGTGTGTGTATGTATGTATGTATATATATATATATATATATATATATATATATATATATATATATATATATATATATATATATATATATATATATATATATAATGTGTGTGTGTGTGTATATATATATATATATATATATATATATTATAATTTATTCATATTTGTGTGTGTGTGTATCTATACATATATGTGTGTGTATAATATGGTCGATCTAGTTTTTGTGTGCGCTAAAAAAAAAAGCCTCTGTTTTTAGTCCTTTCTTATCTGTTTTATTTTTTTGTATTGAAAGATGGTGATTTCTTTTCTAGTTTGTTTTGTATTTTTACTTTTGTAATTTTTTTATGTTTCAGATTTACCAACACGAATATTACTCACACGTTTCCTGAATGGTCGATAATCGCCATTGTCCTGTTATCGGTGTAAGTATTTATTATTGTTATATATATCATCACATCTACATACAGGCGATGGCAGAACGGTCATTCCCTTTTTTTGACTTCGGATAAAGAAAGTTTGTCTGCATCTCTTTATTCTGCTAAAGGTCATACTGTCATAAGTGTCAGAGGGGTGTGGGCCAGGGTCTTCAGTGCCTTAGGGCCCTATCACCTCTTGGCTCATTGGCTCATTGATATGCAGCCGGCTATGAGACTTTGACACTTTATGAGACTTTATGGCAGGATTTTACACTATAAGCCGTTCCCTGTTTGCATAGGAATGAGCCTGATGAGCAAAGAGGTAATACAGTCCTAACGCACTGAAGACCCTAGGCCACGCCTCTCTGACACTTCAGTGGGCCATAAAACAAAACTAATTTCAGTTGAATAAATAGACATATTAAACAATTCTGTTTGTTGTTGGGACGCCAGCAGGTTAATATGCGTTTTGCCAGGGACCAGTTCTCCCTCCACCAGTTTGGTCCCTGAGTTTCCCAGTAATCTGATTAAAATCTTAATCCAGTATTGGGATAAATAAAATAAAAAATTAACTAAGTAAAAAAATTTAAAAAAATAAGTCCCAAATGACTTAATAAAACATATTAAAGGAAAGGTGTTAGGCAGCCAGACGTCTGTAATAATCAGGACATTTAGTGTGAGGCTATGTGCACACAACGTTCTTTTTATAGTAAAAAGTGTTGCATTGAAGTCATTATAAACAACGCCCATGGTTTACGCATTGTATTCAACAACGGCCGTTGAAATAATTTCCATGTTGTCCTTGCGTTGCGCGAACATAGCCTGAAAACATAACAGTATAATAAATAAAAATGCTGCAAGCTGCCTTTGTTCTATATTGATGTTGGGGGGGGGGGGGAATGATATAAATGACGCGTGTAATAAGGCGTCGCACAAGGCCAGATAAACGAGAGATTCAATACAGTAACATCTGACCCCACAAGGTAATTTACTTTTCTTTACTTATTAAGCGCTGCGGAATCTGTTTGTGCTATATAAATATTTTTATTATTTTTTTATTTTTTTTTTATTTTAGTTATTTTTATTGTATTTAACAATTGACTTCTTAAGAATTGACTTCTCTCCATTATTTTGGCCGAGCTCCTTATCCTCTATAATAGGTTCCTGTCTATATGGACACTGGACCTTTTTTTGAGGGGGGGGGGATTTTTTCCCCCCATTTTGACCCCTACAGTTTCTTGATATTTACACTATGCCAAAACCAAAATAAATTCTTGCAGCAAAATCTACAAATTGCAACTTTGTGAGATAAGCGAGATCGCTATCCGCGGCGTCCGTCCCTTCCAGTAAGTGTAGCCGCGCTCCTCTTGCCTCTTGTTGTGGGGTTTATGAGTCATTTGAGCCTCTAGGGCAGGGAAGTACTTTGGAGACTTTCACAGGTCAAGGAACGTTGTGGTCCAACATTGTAGCCTCCCTGGCACAGCACTTAATACCTTTTGATATTGCTTCAGTCTGACACATAGTTCTATATTCGCCGTCCCGGGGACGTCCATACTAGGAGGGATTAGCTTAGGCTTCAGCGAGCCCTACATCTGTGTCACTCCGTCAGATCCTGCTCCAATCATTCATTAAATCAGAACACAGAAAGTAACTTTACTTGAATGCTTCCCCATCAATATTTTATCAGCTATAAGAACAAATCTTTTGTCATTTTTATTATATGCTTTTTTTGGTTGAATTGGTGATTTGTGAAACAGATCTTATGAATTTTTTAGTCTTTTTGTGCAAATATTAAAAGAAAATAAAGTGTGAACCGGGGAAGGTAGATTGTAATACGGATTCAAGCTTAGAGACTAGTCACAGCATATAGGCCGGCTATATATGAACTGTGTGTGTGTATATATATGTGTGTGTGTATATATATATATATATATATATATATATATATATATATATATATATATATATATATATATATATATCTCACATATACACATACACACACACACACACACACACACACACACACACACACTGTTAATACATATAATGTAACTCGCCAATTCACTAATTTCAGAGACTATGAGCCCTATTCCACGGGACAATTATTGTTCAGATTAAGTCGTTCGAATCTAAACGATAATCGTTCGTTGAATAGCAGTTAATGATTAACGACCGAACGAGAAATCGTTGATTGCTTAATAAGACCTGGACCTATTTTTATCGTTGCTCGTTCGCAAATCGTTCGCATTGAATAAGACGTCGTTCGCAGTAGTGACGAACGCAATAGCAACGACAAGACGACCGCAAGAACGATCATAAGTAACGATTATCGTTCCATGTAAATGGGTGATTGATTTCAGGTCTTTCGCAATAGCAGTCGTTTGAGATCGTTTATCGTTAACACTTATGCGAACGGTAATCGTCCCGTGGAATAGGCCCTAAGCCAGGATATACATTTGGAAAGATCAGCTGAAGTGATCGGATTTCCAGAGTCGCATTGTGCAGCCATGGTTTTGTTCCAATATATCTAAAATTAAAATACAAGAAACTTTGCAAATATCTGTGAGCTGAAATCGCTTTGCACTGAGAGCGCGTGCGCGGTTCTGATCCTGGAGGCACGTGTTACCTTGGACATAAGTACAACACATTTGGCAGTACCAGCAGAAAATTGGCGGGCTGTGTACCCCTGATGAAGACGCCAGGGTCTGCGGTTTCATGCCTAGTGTTATCACTTCATGTTGTGTCTGGGTATTTATAGCCGGTAGGTGTATACATGTTGTTTCATTATGCTGCAATGTTTAACCTGTGGTTGCTGGTTCCTGTAATATTTTCCCTTTCGTATTTTCTGTGTCTTTTTAACTTGGTATCCATTAATTTTATATGTTTTTTTTTAATGTCATTTTATGTGTTTATATTTATGTATGTATGTATGTGTGTATGTATGTATATCTCTCTTGTGTTCTCGGGCAGAACTGAGATGCGGTGTAGCCCGGCTTGGAGGTAGGCCTTCCTTAGCGTATACCCCAGATGCAGGCTAATGGAAGCTTTCAGCCTTTTCCCTTGCTGGATGGTGTGTATGTGAGGCGGCCGCTGCAAGGGATTCCTGCAGTAACAGCGGCCGGGTAAAAGCTTGTGAGAGCATCAGGGAGCAGAAGCCTCGGCCCTGTGAGCCGGGATGGAAGGAATCACAGAACGGCCGATGCGACCACTAGAAGGAAATGTCCTGGCGGGTCCTGGAGCGGCCGCTACATGAGATCTTATGTTACCTTATATTAATCTGGAGTTCGCCATGATGTCAGAGCTAACTATGGTCAATTATCCCCCATACGTTGACCTTCAGGCAGTATGGACAATAGTCCTGGTAAGATCACAATGCTATACGTGCTATACGGTAAATGTACTTGTAGTCCTCCATTACCTGGCAGGGGGCAGGAGTCTGTTCTTACATTTAGTTGCTGTAAAAAAAAAGCAAAATCAGCCCAAACCTGGTCTGGTAGGGTCAGTTGGCAAACCAGGGTATACATCACACATCTCTTCTTGCTGGTAACCTGTGGGTTCTATAAGGCAGCGCGGCGCCTGTCCAATATGGTCACCAATCTCCTAGGTCGGCATTGGTGTAATGAGCCTGTTACACGGATCGGTATCAGGTGGTCAAGGATAAACGAGCGATCGCTGGATCACAAGCAAAAAGCCAAAGAGCGGCAGGTGACGTTTGCTTCCAGGTGCTCAGGAAAGGAGATAATGAAGAGACTCTGTCAGTAGGTTTATGGCGTCCTATCTCAGGGTGGCTTAAACTAGTGACAGAGAAGCTGAACAGAATGATGTATCACTTACATTGTTCTGTGCAGCTGATCCAGAGATCTCCTCCTGAATAACATGTACATTAAGTAGTCCTTTCCATTATGTGCATAAGCTCAGTAGTCCTGGATATTCATGAGAAGCACAAAACTCCGCCCTCCAGCTGCTGATTGGCAGTTATCTATCCATGCTGTATGTAGGCAGGCAACAGTCAATCATTAGCTGTGGGAGGGGGGAGGGGTGTGGCAAGAATCCTATTCTCCTGCAAATTAGGAGAACGGCTGAACAGAATGATGGAAGTAATACATCCATCTGTTCAGCATTTCTGTCACTTGTTTATGCTGCCCTCATTTAATACGGAATAAACCTACTGACAGATTCCCTTTAAGCAATGGAGTCTGTTGTGAGATTTCTTGCATCTCTTTATCCAGATCTCACGTGCATGCTCAACCAAGCCGAGTGTGCGTGTGTATGTGGGGATCTGGGGGTGACAGTGGCTGCACAGACAAATGTTTAGCCGTAAAAGATGAAGACTTCCCCTCACACCGCCGCTGATCCAGTCGCCCACAGACGCCCATCCCGTCGCCCACAGACCCCCATCCTCTCCCGTCGCCCACAGACCCCCATCCTCTCCCGTCGCACACAGACGTCGATCACATGTATATCTTATACCTACGGCTGTATATTACCACTTCAGGACTTGCACCATCACACGTCATCTTTCAGCTCTTGCTCCTCTTTCCTGGCATTGTTTCTTCTTCTAACCCCGATGATGTACGTCAGCTTTATGTGTATTATCTTATTCTCTGGCCTGCGATCACATAGATAGATATAGGGAGGGGGGAGGAAGTGTCATGGGCCGTACAAAACCACAGCGAGCGCTCACCTGAGCCGCAGCCCCAGTGACCGGAATCTCATCTGTCGTCTTAATCTGAAGCACATTCATTAATCTGATTGTTTTATTATTATTTTACGCTTTTAATCTGAATGTGGAAGGTGACTGAGTCAGAAAACCACTTGTTGACTTCAGTGGAAGGACATTGTGGTCGTGTTCTGTGACCTGTGCGGAGGTCATTGTTCATAGAGGAGGCACTAGCTGTAACTATCACTTATTGGGAAAGTATGAGTAATGCTCTGCGACCTGTGCAGGGATGGGGAGGAGATGATTGTTGACCATCACCTATTGACTTCTATGGGAGAGTGTTGTGAGCATGCTTTGTGACCTGTGCAGAGGTTGTTGTACAGAGAGAGAATAGACTTCTATAGTAGTAGTAGTGTAAGCATTCTCTGTGATTTGTGCAGAACATTCTGTTCAGGTAAGATGGGGAAAGATTATCTTTGACTACTATCTATTGACCTCTGTTAAAAGAGTTTTTGGCATGCTTTGTGACCTCTGTGGTGGTTTGGGCTGTAAACATCACTTATTGATCTATAGAAGAGTGTTGCGGGCATGCACAGTGCGTGCAGTTGAAGGAGATAAGCCCTAACCATCACCTTTTTTTCTATAAGAGTGGGCATGTTTAGTGGGGGGAACTAAGCTGTTGGGCTGCATTCACACGTTTCGGGAAGTTGTCCGTGCTCACGGACAATTTTACAGCCCATTGCTTTCTGTTGGGCTATTCAGATGTTCCGTGATTTCACCAATCCGTGATCCGTTCCGTTAAAAAAATAGGACATGTCATTACTCGGAACGGATGCACGGAAAGGATTCCCCATAGAAATCAATGAGATCCGTGTTTTTCACGGATGTACACGGATGTGACATCCGTGTTCATCCATGAAAAACACAGATGTGATGTAATCAATGTAATTTAAAATGTTTTAACACAGATCCGTGAAAAAAACGGACACTGATGCAAAAGGGATGAAAAACGGACTGTTTTGCACGGATCACGGAGGTAGCTGCCGGACCACAATCACGGACCGGGAAAACACTGAACGTGTGAATGCAGCCTTACCATAGACTAGTGATTTCTGTGTTAGTGTTTTAATCATATTCTATGATCTGTGCAGAGACTACTATTCAGGGAGGAAAAACAGGTGTGCTATGACATACCCTATTTTCTTATATGTGAGATTGCTGTGGGCATGCTTTGTGACCTGTGCAGAGAGCATAGTGCAGGGAGGTGAGTGAGATGAGTTGTGAACATCTCCTACTTACCTATATGTGAGATTGTTGTGGGCATGCTTTGTGACCTGTGCAGGAAGGTGAGTGAGATGAGCTGTGACAATCCCCTTCTTACCTATATGTGAGATTGTTGTGGGCATGCTTTGTGACCTTTTGTGGGGATAAGATGAGTTGTTATCATCACCGTCCTGCACTAATGTCCATCACTTTCATCACCATTAGTATAGAGTATACCATTGTGTTATATCACAGTGATCAGAGCCGTATGTCGCCATGTTACCACCGCAGTGCTCTGCTCCAGAGATGACTGTAGTGATTCATCGCAGACTTCTGCAGCCATTTACTATTTCTCCATCGTCACCTCCACATCCCGCGCCGTCGTCTGGAGTTTATTCTATATATCCTCTTTGTGCCGGGCAGCTGCCGTCTATTACAGGAGGACGACATGGAAACAGTAGGCAGGCAGGTGCAGATCATCCGCATCTCTATGTACTTTACATGTAACAAAAAAAAAAACCCTATATGTAATAATAGCAATAATATAAACATTATAGTGTGCCCCCCCCCCCCCCCCCCCATAGATAGTGGTCATGCTCGGCCTGGTTATTTCCACTAAGATTTTGCTATTCCCTAGGAAATATTAGTTAATCTCTGTTTATAATTCCGAATAATACATTAACCCGAGGAACAAATATTCTGCTGGTAGCGTTTTAGCCGACACATGTCGATGCCTCTGAGAGGCGCTTTGGATCTGTAGATTAAATATTAATGGGATTTAATGGAACAGGCCGCTCTCCTGGGGCGGTGTTCTTACATCATGATAGCATTTGCTGGATTGCTGAGAGTTGCCGTGTCAGAGGGAGAAGCGAGTCGGAGAGGAGGAGGCGGCGCGTTACTACACGGGTCTATCTTATATCCATGGGTACAGGCAGCTCCAGGGGTTCTGTATGGTATATACTACACACATAGCATGGACCCCAGCTATAGTCTAGAGCGGGAGATTGTGGATCTGCCCATACTATACTATAGAACAGCTTTAGCTTTGGCTGTCCAGGCATGATGGGAGTTGTAGTTTGGCAACAGCTGGAGAGCCAAGGTTCCTTACCCCTGCCATAGGGTATATATGTAAAAACAATGATATATATATTCCCCTAATAGTTATACTAGTGGGGGGCAGTTACATGTACCGAACACCCCCTTGAAATCCATTTTTAAATTTAATTTTTTGTACATTTTAATGAAGCCGGACATCTTGACATAGCTGTTTTCAACAGTATTACTTAACAGCAAGCTTCATAGACATAGACAACTATAGACAGGAGCTGTCCCACTGAAATGAATGGGAAATATTACTGGGCATACTCTGTGACCTTTGCAGAGGTCATTCCACAGGGAGGGGGAGGCTTCGCTGTAATGTTCATCTACTGTCCCCTCTATTTTTATTGGTGACTTGTGTCGCTGCAGTGCTGTACGGATCACTTTCCAGCAGCCTCCTCCTTATCACTGACAGAACAGGAAGTCGCAGCTTAGGTATAGGCCTAGTGGTGAGAATGAAAACTGCAGGATTACAGGATAGATGGCCAGCGCACCATTTATTCTCTGTTGCCATCATTCCATTCATCATCTCTTCTTGCTGGTAACCTGTGGGTTCTATAAGGCAGCGCGGCGCCTGTCCGATACGGTCACCAATCTCCTAGGTCGGCATTAGTGTAATGAGCCTGTTACACGGATCGGTATCAGGTGGTCGAGGATACACGAGCGATCGCTGGATCACAAGCAAAAAGCCAAAGAGCGGAAGGTGATGTTTGCCTCCAGGTGCTCAGGAAAGGAGATAATGAAGACACTCTGTCAGTAGGTTTATGGCGTCCTATCTCAGGGTAACATAAACTAGTGACAGAGAAGCTGAACAGAATGATGTATCACTTACATTCTTCTGTGCAGCTGATCCAGAGATCTCCTCCTGAGTAACATGGACAATAAGTAGTCCTCTACATTATGTGCATGAGCTCAGTAGTCCTGGATATTCATGAGAAGCACAAAACTCCGCCCTCCAGCTGCTGATTGGCAGTTATCTATCCATGCTGTATGTAGGCAGGCAACAGTCAATCATTAGCTGTGGGAGGGGGGAGGGGTGTGGCAAGAATCCTATTCTCCTGCAAATTAGGAGAACGGCTGAACAGAATGATGGAAGTAATATATCTATCTGTTCAGCATTTCTGTCACTTGTTTATGCTGCCCTCATTTAAGGTGGAATAAACCTACTGACAGATTCCCTTTAAGCAATGGAGTCTGTCGTGAGATTTCTTGCATCTCTTTATCCAGATCTCACGTGCATGCTCAACCAAGCCGAGTGTGCGTGTGTATGTGGGGATCTGGGGGTGACAGTGGCTGCACAGACAAATGTTTAGCCGTAAAAGATGAAGACTTCCCCTCACACCACCGCCTCACATCGTGCATGGTTGGCTTCATCTACAGGAGGTGTAGTAGCTGGGGGCTTCATCTCCAGGAGGTGTAATGGCTGGTGGGCTTCATTTCCGGGAGGTGTAATGGCTGGGGGGCTTAATCTCCAGGAGGTGTAGTGGCTGGGGGGCTTAATCTCCAGGAGGTGTAGTGGCTAGTGGGCTTCATCTCTAGGAGGTATAGTGGCTAGTGGGCTTCATCTCTAGGAGGTGTAGGGGCTAGTGGGCTTCATCTCTAGGAGGTGTAGGGGCTAGTGGGCTTCATCTCTAGGAGGTGTAGGGGCTAGTGGGCTTCATCTCTAGGAGGTGTAGGGGCTGGTGGGTTTCATCTCTAGGAGGTGTAGGGGCTGGTGGGTTTCATCTCCAGGAGATGTAGTGGCTGGGGGGCTTCATCTCGGGGAGATAACGTTGTCCTGACCTGGATGTTACCGTGTTCGGGTGATAACTATGGGGATCAGTGTAACAATGAACTTATCCCAGACGTCTAGTATAAACCTGCCGGATGGTCGGTGGCACCACCACTACCGCATCATCTCCACCACCGCTGGGGAAATGGAATCACGAGGTTATTCTTGGTTTTTCCAATGTTCAGTAAAAATAAAAAGGTAAATGTGAAAGCACATCTAGGTCCAGAAACTTTAGGAAATATTTCTGCAAATTATCAAAGTGGTTTTACATTTAGGTGATATGAGGTCTAGAAAATATAGATACCAGGAGAGAGGAGAAGTGGTTGGCACGTACCGGGCCTTTCCGTTTCCCTATGGGCACCATGGTTTTATTACACAGCTCCACAACCCAAGAAGATTAATTTAAAGGGAACTCCCTTAAAGAACAGACTTCTTGCACTGATCTTTATATTTCTTGGATTCTACAATTGGTTAAACCCTTATATAGCAATGTTGCGGTTCTGCTGGGGATCGGTCTGTGCCCCCTACATTGGTGCGCTTTGTTATGCTACAGGTGTACATTCTGCAGAAAGGTCTGGATTACGTATTCAGTTCCTGAAATGGTTACAATTGGTCTATGATTGCTGGAACCTTCTACCATGTGTTACCCCTTCTGGTACATGTCAGTCCTCAAAGTTTTTCTTTAATCAAGGACCTTCCAGACCCATTTTGTCTTTCAACCCATCCTTTCCATTGGGTGTAACGTGCAGGAATTAGACAAATGTACATCTTGTAGTAGTATCAGCAGCTGTAGTAGTCAGAAATATTGGAACACTGTTTGGATTGGCACTGGGACGGCTTCTTTATATTGCCAGGCCCTCCGTTCATTCTTTATGTTGCCGACACGCTATTCATTCTCTATAGAGCCAGCGTGGCAGGTGCTCTATTCATTCTCTATAGAGCCAGCGTGGCAGGTGTTCTATTCATTCTCTATGAAGCCAACACGGCCGGTGCTCCATTCATTCTCTATGAAGCCAACATGGCCGTTGCTGAATTCGTTCTCTATGTGGCCGGTGCTCAGTTCATTCTCTATGAAGCCAACGTGGCCAGTACTGTATTTGTTCTCTATGAAGCCAACGTGGCTGTTGCTGAATTTGTTCTCTATGTGTCCGGTTCTCAGTTCATTCTCTATGGAGCCAACATGGCCAGTACTCTATTCGTTCTCTATGGAGCCAACGTGGCCAGCACTCTACTCGTTCTTATGGAGCCACCGTGGCGGTTCTGTAAATGCTCTAGAGTGCTCAGCCATCTGTTGAAATTTATTAGAGAGATTTTCCAGGACCTAACACTTCTCACCAAGCAGCTATTTAGGGCAAATAAGCAACTGTGCTTTCTTTGGCATAGGTGCACCAGTCTTCCATGCTGCCCTCTTGTCATTTGAAGACAGTGTGTTTCTCCTATTCTTTTGACGTCATCTAAGATGCATTGTGACACAACATATGACACCCTCATCTCATGACCTTTTGCAATTGAAAACACAGGGTGCAGGGGCGAGGCATATGGTAATGATAATGGATTGTTTACAGACTATAAAGATGGCCCCTGCAAGGGTACAGGGTAGTGGGCTTTATCTCTAGGAGATGTACTGGCAGGTCGGCTTCATCTCCGGGAGGTGTAGTAGCTGAGGGCTTCATCGCCAGAAGGTGTAGTGGCTAGTGGGCTTCATCTCCAGGAGGTGTAATGGCTGTCCGGTTTAATCTCCAAGAGGTGTAGGAGGAGGTGGACTTCATCTCCAGGAGGTGTAGTGGCTGGGGGCTTCATCTCCAGGAGCTGTAGTGGGAGGTGGGCTTCATCGCCAGGAGTTGTAGTGGCTGTGGGAGCTAGTGAGAAGGATACAGCACTGGCTGGTAGTAGAGAGTGCATTGCTGGATGTACACTACTAGACTGGGTGTAGAGTAAGTTGATGACTCATGGCGGCTGCATCAGCAATGGAAAGAAAAATAATAAAAAAAACGGGATATGACCTTGGAACGTAACGTTGTTCTGACCTGGATGTTACAGTGTTTGGAAAATGTGTCAGGTAAGGTGATAACTATGGGGATCAGTGTAACAATGAACGTATCCCAGCCTGATGGTCGGTGCCACCACCACCACTACCGCATCATCTCCACCACCGCTGGGGAAATGGAATCACGAGGTTATTCTTGGTTTTTCCAATGTTCAGTAAAAATAAAAAGGTAAATGTGAAAGCACATCTAGGTCCAGAAACTTTAGGAAATATTTCTGCAAATTATCAAAGTGGTTTTACATTTAGGTGATATGAGGTCTAGAAAATATAGATACCAGGAGAGAGGAGAAGTGGTTGGCACGCACCGGGCCTTTCCGTTTCCCTATGGGCACCATGGTTTTATTACACAGCTCCACAACCCAAGAAGATTAATTTAAAGGGAACTCCCTAAAAGAAGAGAGGTCTCGTACTGATCTTTATATTTCTTGGATTCTACCATTGGTTAAACCATCCCCATATCTGCTGGGGATTGTTCTGTGCCCCCTACATTGTTACGCTTGGTTATGCTACAGGTGTACGTTCTGCAGAAGGATTTGTATTACATATTCAGTTCCTAAAATGGTTAAACTGATGATAGCCAGAACTTCTAGAATGTCAGTCCTTAAAGTTTTTCTTTAATCAAGGACCTTTTTTGTCTTTTGACCCATCCGTTCCATTGGGTGTAACGTGCAGGAGTTAGACAAATATTTTTGCATCCAGTTATTTATCAGTACAAAGGTAATTTACATGGCTGAGATATCTTATGAGCCATTGTAGTAGTCAGAAATATCGGAACACCTTGGATTGGGCACTGGGACAGATGTTTTCAGGTTATAATTGTTCCTACAACTGCCATTGGGCAACAGGTGCCCCCCCCATACAAATTGGAGCAAACCCTACAGATATTGGGGGCCTGGCCGCCTCTCATACACCTTAGGTATGTGTCGGCAGGGTGGCCAGCCATGTTATATGTATGGGGGGCCTCCCTACATCTGCCGTAGGTAGAGAGAAGGATCAGACATGTTGAGTTTTAAATTACTGACTCTTTTGGCCTATCCCCATAATGAAATACGCGCTTTTGGTTGAACTGAATGCTCATGAGGCAAGATGAGCACAACTGGAGCACGATTAGCGAAGTTGGATGCAGCCCTATGGAGTCCTGGAAAACATAGATACAGCCTATGGCTTCCAATGGTTTAACTTTTGTCCAAACCATTGTCCACCAGATGGTTTGAGTCCTACATCTGTAGTCTCATCATCTTTACTGGACAAATTTCCAGAAGCCGGATTAATGTGTTGAGGTTACAGGGCTCCATGCTCGGCTGTCTATGTGGGGGGGGGGGGATACCTTATTACATGTCATAGTGGGGGCTCCATGCTCGGCTGTCTATGTGGGGGGGGGGGATACCTTATTACATGTCATAGTGGGGGCTCCATGCTCGGCTGTCTATGTGGGGGGGGGGATACCTTATTACATGTCATATTGGGGGCTCCATGCTCGGCTGTCTATGGGGGGGGGAACCTTATTACATGTCATAGTGGGGTCTCCATGCTTGGCTGTCTATGGGGGGGGGGGGAACCTTATTACATGTCATAGTGGGGGCTCCATGCTCGGCTGTCTATGGGGGGGGGGGGGATACCTTATTACATGTCATAGTGGGGGCTCCATGCTCGGCTGTCTATGGGGGGGGAACCTTATTACATGTCATAGTGGGGGCTCCATGCTCGGCTGTCTCTATGGGAGATACCTTATTACATGTCATAGTGATGGCTCCATGCTCGGCTGTCTCTATGGGGGGGGGGGTTACCTTATTACATGTCATAGTGGGGGCTCCATGCTCGGCTGTCTCTATGGGGGGGGGGGGCCTTATTACATGTCATAGTGAGGGCTCCATGCTCTGCTGTCTATGGGGGGGAACCTTATTACATGTCATAGTGGGGGCTCCATGCTCGGCTGTCTCTATGGGAGATACCTTATTACATGTCATAGTGATGGCTCCATGCTCGGCTGTCTCTATGGGGGGGGTTTACCTTATTACATGTCATAGTGGGGGCTCCATGCTCGGCTGTCTCTATGGGGGGGGTTACCTTATTACATGTCATAGTGGGGGCTCCATGCTCTGCTGTCTATGGGGGGGGGTTACCTTATTACATGTCATAGTGGGGGCTCCATGCTCGGCTGTCTCTATGGGAGATACCTTATAACATGTCATAGTGATGGCTCCATGCTCGGCTGTCTTTATGGGGGGGTTACCTTATTACATGTCATAGTGGGGGCTCCATGCTCGGCTGTCTATGGGGGGGGGGGTTACCTTATTACATGTCATAGTGGGGGCTCCATGCTCGGCTGTCTCTATGGGAGATACCTTATAACGTGTCATAGTGATGGCTCCATGCTCGGCTGTCTTTATGGGGGGGTTACCTTATTACATGTCATAGTGGGGGCTCCATGCTCGGCTGTCTATGGGGGGGGGGGTTACCTTATTACATGTCATAGTGGGGGCTCCATGCTCGGCTGTCTCTATGGGGGGGCGGGGGTACCTTATTACATGTCATAGTGGGGGCTCCATGCTCTGCTGTCTATGGGGGGGCCTTATTACATGTCAGATTGAGGGCTCCATCTCTGAGGTTTCACATGGCAGCGGGTCACAATCTCCACAAGATATCCTCAGACTTTCCCCCAATTACTGTCAGAGTCCGGGGGTCTGTGTGTATGGGGATTTCATCCGTCTTCTCTCCCATGTCCCATGCGGGTTTACCCGCATCACATCGGCCTCATATGACCATTCCATAGTAGAGACCCCCTTACATTTCATACACAGGCACACTGACCGCACGTGCTGCCAATAGTGAGAGGGGAGTAGGCCCCTGCCTCTATCTCCCAGACTACACCTATCCTTCTTCCAGGTACTACCTCCTCCTCCTCATTACTCCTCTTTCCTTTTCCAGACTCTTCTGTCCAAACTCTTGACCTCCTCAAACCCTTCTATCCTTCTTTATTCTCCTCTGTCCTCTAGAATCCTCCTCCAGACTCCTCTGCTCCCCTCCTCCATACTTCTCTTCCTTCCTCCAGACTCCTCTGCTCCCCTCCTCCAGACTCCTCTGCTCCCCTCCTCCAGACTCCTCTGCTCCCCTCCTCCAGACTCCTCTTCCCTCCTCCATACTTCTCTTCCTTCCTCCAGACTCCTCTGCTCCCCTCCTCCAGACTTCTCTTCCCTCCTCCAGACTCCTATTCCCTCCTCCAGACTCCTCTGCTCCCCTCCTCCAGACTCCTCTGCTCCCCTCCTCCAGACTCCTCTGCTCCCCTCCTCCAGACTCCTCTGCTCCCCTCCTCCAGACTCCTCTGCTCCCCTCCTCCAGACTTCTCTTCCCTCCTCCAGACTCCTCTGCTCCCCTCCTCCATACTTCTCTTCCCTCCTCCAGACTCCTCTTCCCTCCTCCAGACTCCTCTGCTCCCCTCCTCCAGACTTCTCTTCCCTCCTCCAGACTCCTCTGCTCCCCTCCTCCATACTTCTCTTCCCTCCTCCAGACTCCTCTTCCCTCCTCCAGACTCCTCTTCCCTCCTCCAGACTCCTCTGCTCCCCTCCTCCAGACTTCTCTTCCCTCCTCCAGACTCCTCTTCCCTCCTCCAGACTCCTCTGCTCCCCTCCTCCATACTTCTCTTCCCTCCTCCAGACTCCTCTGCTCCCCTCCTCCAGACTTCTCTTCCCTCCTCCAGACTCCTCTGCTCCCCTCCTCCATACTTCTCTTCCCTCCTCCAGACTCCTCTTCCCTCCTCCAGACTCCTCTGCTCCCCTCCTCCAGACTTCTCTTCCCTCCTCCAGACTCCTCTTCCCTCCTCCAGACTCCTCTGCTCCCCTCCTCCATACTTCTCTTCCCTCCTCCATACTTCTCTTCCCTCCTCCGGACTCTTCTGCTCCTCTCTTCCATACTTCCCTCTTCCAGACTCTTCTGCTCCTCTCCTCCAGACTCCTCTTCCCTCCTCCATACTTTTCTTCCCTCTTCCAGACTCCTCTGCTTCTCTCCTCCAGACTCCCCTTCCCTCCTCCAGACGACTCTGCTCCCCTCCTCCATACTTCTCTTCCCTCCTCCAGACTCCTCTGCTCCCCTGCTCCCCTCCTCCAGACTCCTCTTCCCTCCTCCAGACTCTTCTGCTCCTCTCTTCCATACTTCTCTTCCCTCCTCCAGACTCTTCTGCTCCTCTCTTCCATACTTCTCTTCTCTCTCCCTACAAACTCTTTTTTCACCCTCTAAACTTATCGCTCCCTCCAGAGCCCCCTATCCGGCTCCAGGTTCCTCTGCCCTTCCCTCCAGTTTACCATAGACAGGGTAAGTCTATTACAAATCCTGAACACCCGTGACCCCCGAGGTGATCGGTTAAGGTGATGACCTCTATAGGTCGGTGATTACTCTGCCACAAACATCTTCTTACACTAAGAAACATTTGGCGCCTATTGTGGCATAAACCAGGAGGAAAGATTGATCGCAGGTGGTGACCTAGAATGGGTTGTCGACACCTGGATTGTCCTCATTGAGGGGAACGCAACCCCTAACAGCACTGACAGCGGTATGGGATGGCCGGGCCTCACACCGTGATTGTGTGTGTGTGTGTGTGTGTGTGTGTGTGTGTGTGTGTGTGTATGTATGTATGTATGTATGTATGTATGTATGTGTGTGTGTATATATATATATAATATAATATAATCTCAATTAAAGGGCTAGCGTCCCAAAAAATCTGTCATGTCCATCCTTGAGGTACGGGAAATTTCTACAGGAAATTATTTACATATTAGAAATAGCTGCAATGTTATATGATTAGGTGCGATACAAGAAAATTGTAGCATATTGATGGTGTCATATATATATATATATATATATATATATATATATATATATATATATATATATATATATCTCATAGAGTACAGTCCAGATCTGTGCAGAGGATATGGCTTTTGTTTCTTATTGTCTCAAAGCATCTAAAATAAAAACTGGACCAACCTGTCATTTGTAGGTTTACAGCTCCTATGCAGGCCTGTATGTTTCCATAGTAACAGACAACAAACCCTCCTGTGCAGTCAGATCCGTCAGCCATTCTCTCTTCCATCTGACCCCTGCTTTTTGCCATGCTGTCACACAGTTCTTATACAGGGTCAGACAGCTGTCTAATTCCAATGCTGATCAGCTGCCCACCAGTCGCTTGGCTCTCGGTGAGAGGAACCCTTAGACAACCTAGTAATCTCCAGTGAATAGTCACCTGACCGAACCTTCATGCCGCCATTCACTTCCATCATCTCCATCAGCACACGCTGCCCTCAGCCGACAAACCATTGCTGGGATAGTCATAGGCCCATCTGACGGCAGGGGCAGACTACACTGCAATGGGTTTTGTCTGTTACCATGGAAACATATGGATGCGGATACTAAAACCAATCAAGAACAATAAAATGTGGTAATAATTTCTCTGTACGTATGCTGAGGGACCGCCAGGGCTGTTTGGCCTTATTGACTGCAGTTAAGGCATATTGGGTACTTTGATTTTCTATTGCCGCTGCCTGTATACTGTTTGTACCCAACTAGCATATAGATATACAGGGAATTACAGTCACAATAGAATAACACAATGTTTTCACTAGTCCTTATATTACATTTCCTATTGAATTCACTCTGGGTTTGTAAGTCTGCACAAAAGCTGCAATACCCGTTACAGCCACTATCCGTATGCGGCGCTGTGCTAAACAACCAAGGAGACACAACACTTGTTGAAACGCTGTAGACGAGCCATACTAAGAATAGGTTATCAGCTTCAGAGCCCCAGAAAACCATCTAGAGACCCCCATTAGCATCATTAAAGGTGAAATAAAAGAAAGCAGCAAATAAAACATAAGTGGAAAAGTGATAAAAACACATTCTGCAGATAAAGGGGCATGAATCCGACCTGCTGATATGTCCCTATTGCACAGGAGACGCCGAGGAGGAAGCTGTGTCTCTTATAGTGTTTCTCTTATAGTATACAGTGTGTCTCTTATAGTATACAGTGTGTCTCTTATAGTATATAGTGTGTCTCTTATAGTATATAGTGTGTCTCTTATAGTATATAGCGTGTCTCTTATAGTGTTTCTCTTATAGTATATAGTGTGTCTCTTATAGTATATAGCGTGTTTCTTACAGCGCGTCTCTTACAGCGCGTCTCTTACAGCGCGTCTCTTATAGTATGTCTCTTATAGTGTGTGTCTCTTTATAGTGTGTGTCTTATAGTGTGTGTCTCTTATAGTGTTGGGTCTCTTATAGTGTTGGGTCTCTTATAGTGTTGGGTCTTATAGCGTGGCCCAGAGGATGAAGGTAAGAGACCTAGCTTCCTCCTCGGCGTCTCCTGTGCACTGATGACAGTCTCCTGCAGCTCTGGCCTCCCGGTCCCGGCCACTTCTGGGTCTGAGAAGGGACCTGGAACATGGCATGTCAGGCCCGCCCAGCCAGTCAGCGACTAAGCCGAGCCCCCGCTGACTGGCTGAGCCAGCCTGAAACGTCACATCCCATGTCTTCTCTCAGACCCAGGAGCGTCCCGGGACCGGAGCTGCGGGATATCAGCACCAGCAATGGAGCGGGGGAGGTGCGAGCATGTTACTTCTTTCATCCTCCCCGGCCAAAAATCACCTCAGCCCAGAGTTCTCCTTTTAAAGGGGTTATCCAGCGCTACAAAAACATGGCCGCTTTCCCCCTAATGTTGTCTCCAGATTGGGTGGGGTTTAGAAACTCCGTTCCATTGAAGTAAATGGAGCTTAATTGCAAACCGCACCTGCACTGGAGACAACAGTAGGGGAAAAGTGGCCATGTTTTTTGTAGCGCTGGATAACCCCTTTAAGTGAACGACTCAGATTCCCTGCTGACAAGAGTGAAGAGCAGCGCCGCACTCTGCCCCTCACCTGTATCTCAGGAGTGAGACCCAATCGGATCAGTTTTAAAACGTTACGGTCATTGGACATGTCAAAAGTGACTGAAAAGAAGCTGCAACATTTTTTTTGGGAGGAATGTAGTTTTAATATCTGGTAATTTATAGGTTTTCCTGCCCTCTGATTGGCCTGTACCATGCCGCCTGTACTGATATATATGAATGCTGCCCTCTGATTGGCCTGTACCATGCCGCCAGTACTGATATACGGTATATGAATGCTGCCCTCTGATTGGCCTGTACCATGCCTGTACTGATATATATGAATGCTGCCCTCTGATTGGCCTGTACCATGCCGCCTCTACTGATATATATGAATGCTGCCCTCTGATTGGCCAGTACTGATATATATGAATGCTGCCCTCTGATTGGCCTGTACCATGCCGCCAGTACTGATATATATGAATGCTGCCCACTGATTGGCCTGTACCATGCCTGTACTGATATATATGAATGCTGCCCTCTGATTGGCCTGTACCATGCCGCCAGTACTGATATATATGAATGCTGCCCTCTGATTGGCCTGTACCATGCCGCCTCTACTGATATATATGAATGCTGCCCTCTGATTGGCCAGTACTGATATATATGAATGCTGCCCGTTTGCTCACCTGTCGGTGACGGCCGTCGCTCCTCACTGTCTGTCGCTTCGGGCCGGGGCAGAGATCGTTACAAATCACAGATGGTGCATTTTAAGTTTTCTCTTTCTGGCGAAGAGTCTGCCAATCTCTGTGTATCCTGGAGGTGTAACTGTGAGAATGTGAGCGGAGCCGCCGCCGAGAGCAGATGTGCAAGTAACGGCCGCTCTCCTCACTACAAAGCAGTCTAACTTCCTACAGTGATCCTGCATCTGCCATATGGCGCACTCCTCTCTGCTGTGCAGGATCAGCCGCTCTGGATCTGACACTGTGATTTCCATGTAGGAGACTCAGGCTTCACCTGCCGTGACTTTCTCTATGTGGTTTTACTAAATTATTAACCAGATATCTGACGACCGGTGACGGCAAGATTAATGCGAGCAGATTTCTATTAGGTATAATGTGATTTACATGTTTTATATTCCGGACCTCATCACTTACCCTCAGAGCCGGACTGGGGCTGAAAAGCAGCCCGGGCACAAAACCCCCAGCAGCCCCCATATATATCGTTGCCCCCCCCCCCCACACACACACACACACCCATTTTGCCAACTATTTCCAACAGAAGAATTTTTAGCTCTACTTAGTCACATTACTTTCTTACATGTGTGAAGCCCAGAATTATCACAGAAGAAAAATAAGTGTACACTACCAATATAATTAATAATACCGCCATACACTGACCATATAGTCACCAGATACAAGGTGTACACAAATGCAGCAGACTATTACACCCTCAAGACTACAGAATAGAATACAGCAGTGATATCAGCTACCAGGTGTACACAGATGTTGCAGAGTATTACACCCTGCAGACTATAGAAGAGTATACAGCAGTTATCAAACGCAGTCACAGGTAGAATACAGAACAGTTACAGAGGCTCTGTCCGCCCTCCTGTCATTGTGCTGTTCCCCTATCAGACTCCCAAATATATATATATATATCCCCACTGTGCCCATATATAGTGTGTGTAAATATATATATATATATATATATATCTATATCCCCACTGTGCCCCCATATAGTATATATATATATCCCCACTGTGCCCCCATATAGTATATATATCCCCACTGTGCCCCCATATAGTGTATATATATATCCCCACTGTGCCCCCATATAGTGTATATATATCCCCACTGTGCCCCCATATAGTATATATATATATATCCCCACTGTGCCCCCATATAGTATATATATATATATCCCCACTGTGCCCCCATATAGTATATATATATCCCCACTGTGCCCCCATATAGTGTATATATATATATCCCCACTGTGCCCCCATATAGTATATATATATATCCCCACTGTGCCCCCATATAGTGTATATATATCCCCACTGTGCCCCCATATAGTATATATATATCCCCACTGTGCCCCCATATAGTATATATATATATATATATCCCCACTGTGCCCCCATATAGTATATATATATATCCCCACTGTGCCCCCATATAGTGTATATATATCCCCACTGTGCCCCCATATAGTATATATATCCTCACTGTGCCCCCATATAGTATATATATATATCCCCACTGTGCCCCCATATAGTGTATATATATCCCCACTGTGCCCCCATATAGTGTATATATATATATATATATCCCCACTGTGCCCCCATATAGTATATATATATATATATCCCCACTGTGCCCCCATATAGTATATATATATCCCCACTGTGCCCCCATATAGTGTATATATATATCCCCACTGTGCCCCCATATAGTATATATATATATCCCGACTGTGCCCCCATATAGTGTATATATATCCCCACTGTGCCCCCATATAGTATATATATCCCCACTGTGCCCCCATATAGTATATATATCCTCACTGTGCCCCCATATAGTATATATATATTCCCACTGTGCCCCCATATAGTGTATATATATCCCCACTGTGCCCCCATATAGTATATATATCCTCACTGTGCCCCCATATAGTATATATATATATATCCCCACTGTGCCCCCATATAGTGTATATATATCCCCACTGTGCCCCCATATAGTATATATATATCCCCACTGTGCCCCCATATAGTGTGTATATATATATCCCCACTGTGCCCCCATATAGTATATATATATCCCCACTGTGCCCCCATATAGTATATATATATATCCCCACTGTGCCCCCATATAGTGTATATATATCCCCACTGTGCCCCCATATAGTGTATATATATCCCCACTGTGCCCCCATATAGTATATATATATCCTCACTGTGCCCCCATATAGTATATATATATCCTCACTGTGCCCCCATATAGTATATATATATATCCCCACTGTGCCCCCATATGGTATGTATATATATCCCCACTGTGCCCCAATATAGTATATATATATATATATATATCCCCACTGTGCCCCCATATAGTATATATATATATCCCCACTGTGCCCCCATATAGTATATATATATCCCCACTGTGCCCCCATATAGTATATATATATCCCCACTGTGCCCCCATATAGTATATATATATATATCCCCACTGTGCCCCCATATAGTGTATATATATCCCCACTGTGCCCCCATATAGTATATATATCCCCACTGTGCCCCCATATAGTATATATATATCCTCACTGTGCCCCCATATAGTATATATATATCCTCACTGTGCCCCCATATAGTATATATATATCCTCACTGTGCCCCCATATAGTGTATATATATCCCCACTGTGCCCCCATATAGTATATATATATCCCCACTGTGCTCCCATATAGTGTATATATCCCCACTGTGCCCCCATGTTCGTATGCCCCCTCTATGCCCCATATGGTTTTTAAATATCCCCTCTGTGCCCATATATAGCTTTTTCCATGCCCCCTCTTTGCCTCAAATACTTTTCTATGTCCTCTGTGTCCCCTTGTTGTGCTGTGCCTCCTCTGTGCCCCGTATTTTGCCACCACCCACAGTGCCCCACCAGCAGTGACCCATCCATAGTGCCATACCCGCGAAAAAAAAAAAACATCATCTTACCTGTCACCCGTTCCTGCCGCTCCTGCGGCAGCGCGCGTCTTCTCGCTCATCTTCCGGCGCAGGCAGCATAGTACAGGAGACTCTGCCTGGGCCGGACGTCGCAGCCCCTATCAGACGTCAGCGTGTGCGTGTGTCTTTTAAGACGCACACGCTGACGTCACACGCTGACGTCTGATAGAGGCTGCGACGTCCGGCCCAGGCAGAGTCTCCTGTACTATGCTGCCTGCGCCGGAAGATGAGCGAGAGGACGCGCGCTGCCGGGGGAGGAGCGGCAGGAACGGGTGACAGGTGAGATGTTGTTGTTTGTTTTTTTCCCCCTCCCGGCCCACCACGCAGTCTTCAGCCCGGCAGCGGCCCTCTGCTACTGATTAACCCCTAGACGACCCAGGGCGTATAGTTACGCCATGGAAGTCTGTCCCCAGACGACCTAGGGCGTAACTGTACGCCCTGGGTGTTTCTCCCGCTATGAAGCGTGCTCCGGAGCGGAGCGCGCTTCATAGGAGGTGGGGGCCGGCTGCAGTGAGCAACCGGGACCTCACCGGTAATGACACGCTGCAGCGATTGTGCTGCCGCGTGTCATTAACCCCTTAAACGCGCGACCGCGGCGTTTAAGTGTAAGTGACAGGGGGAGTCCCGATCGGTAAAACGGGGGTCCCGATCGGTAAAACGGACTGCAGGAGGTCTCTCACCTGCCTCCGTGCGGTCCGATCGGCGATCTGCTACACTAAGCCTGCACAGGCAGGCTCAATGAGCAGATCGCCGATAACACTGATCAATGCTGTGCCTATGGCATAGCATTCATCAGTGTAGAAATCAGACTAATCTATGTACAAGTCCCCCAAAGGGACTTCAAATGTGTAATAAAAAAAAAAGTTAACACTAACACACAACCCCAAAACCCCTCCCGCAATAAAAGTTGAAATCACCCCCCTTTCCCATTATATAAATAAAACATATAAAAATAAACATATAATATACCGTAGCGTGCGTAATTGTCCGATCTATTAAAATATAACAAGCGTCATTGCGAACGGTAAACGGCGTACACGAAAAGAGGGAAAAAAGTGCGCAGATTACCGATTTTATGTTACATTATATATATATAAAAAAATTAATAAAAAGTGATCAAAACGTCCGATCTTCACAAATATGGTATTAATAAAAACTAGAGATCATGTTGGAAAAAATGACGCCCCATACAGCCCCGTAGGTGAAAAAATAAAAACGTTATAAGCGTCACAATAGGCCCATTTTATTAATAATTAATTGCCAAAAAAAAGGATTTCATTAAAAAAATATATAACATTAGAGAACCTGTGTAACCTGCATATGGTTGTGTTCGGACTGACCTATAGAATAATTGTATCATGTCGCTGTTACCATATAGTGCATTACGTAGACACAGGAACCCCCCAAACGTTACCATATTGCATCCTTTTTTGCGATTTCACCTATTTATATCTTCATAAATAATATATTTGGGATTCCGTCATACATGTTATGGTAAAATGAAAGACGCCATTACACAGTACAACTATTCCTGTAACAAATAAGCCCTTACATGGCTTGTAGATAGAAAACTGAGAGTGCTAGAGCTGTTAGAAGGGGAGGAGGGAAAAACGGAAACACTAAGATCAAAATTTGCGCGGTCCACTGGGTCATTTTGGGCCTGGTCCTCAAAGGGTTAAGCAGCACAGCGGCAGAGGGCCGCGGCGGGGCTGTTTATTTATAATGTCTTTTTTTTTTTTCTTTGCAGTCTGGGCGGCCCCCGGACTGGTAATCCGGCCAGCCCAGCGGGCATTTGCCCGGTTTGCCAGATTACCAGTCCGGGCCTGCTTACCCTGCGGGAGACGGCGATCAGTTTGTCATATTGCATACGTTAAAGGGGTGCTCCAGCGGAAAAAAATACTGTCAAATCAACAGGTGTCAGAAAGTTATATAGATCTGTAAACTCTCCAGTCTTCCAGTACTAATCAGCTGCTGTATGTCCTGCAGGAAGTGGTGTATTCTCTCCAGTCTGACACAATGCTCTCTGCTGCCACCTCTGTCCATGTCAGGAACTGTCCAGAGCAGCAGCAAAACCCCATAGAAAACCTCTCCTGCTCTGGACAGTTCCTGACATGGACAGAGGTGGCAGCAGAGTGCATTGTGTCAGACTGGAGAGAATACACCACTTCCTGCAGGACATACAGCAGCTGATAAGTACTGGAAGACTGGAGATTTTTATATAAAGATAAATTACAAATCTGTATAATTTTTCTAAATCCAGTTGCTTTGAGAAAGAAACATTTTAGCTGGAGTTCCCCTTTATAGAAGGTTGTATGAGCTGACCAAAAAGGAATGGGGCTGAGCTGCAATACTGAACACGACCCGTAGGTTAGAATGCCGTTGTTTATGTCTTTTAGGGCTCTGTTCACACACGACGGTATTTTTCCATTTTTCTGTTCCGTCATAGGAATGATGGCAGTGCCCCACCCATCCATTGGTTATAATAGGGTCCAGTATTCCTTCTTTCCCTTAGCATTTTTTACAGATGTGATGGAATTTGCCATCAAAGCTAAACAGATAACAAACGTAAGGTCCAAGTGACATGATTTATCCCGTGGGGCTGTATCCCGACTCCTGAGATGTGATCAGGAAAATGAATGCTACGACCTCTGGCATAAAAGATGGACGCCTCTCACCTTGAGGATGACTACAGAGCAAATACAGGACTATCAGATGTAATGATAGTATAGTAGAAAACAGGCCCCGAACCATCAGTTGTATCAATCGGAAGGATTCTCTAATTCCTTAATGATAGAAATACCTAGAGTGTGGCAGAAGATGGTGGTTGTTCCCAGTCAGCTGTGTGTAAAATAGAGAGAGAAGGACACTTGAGAAACTGGCTCTAATTAATAAGGTGCACAGAGGTCAGAAGAAACAGAAGTTCCTGGGGGAAAAACTGCATGGTGTGAACATGAAGCAGAAGAAGAGCATGGGCTAAAACTGGGGGTTAGACTAGGTCCCTTTGGTTCAGGCTCTGAGGGTGTGAGCTGGTCAGTTGGTGTACTAAGAAGGCAGCATGGTGATGATATGGTCACGGACACGGGATCCATAACATTGTAGCCAATGTAGGTTGTTTATCCATTTTGGAAATTACCTAAATGTTGTATTCACCTAGGATGGGATTTACGGCCATTGGAGAAAAGACTATGGGAGTAGATGTTGGCCAGGGTGGCTGCTTTTACAACATATCCAATCCCTTTGGTAATTACTTGGGAGTATCCGGAGTCCTGGGGATGTACGTGTAAATAGTTTTCTTACAATGTCTTACTCCAAGGAATAGATGGTGGTATGAACAATGGGAGTGGTAGAAGAAGAGGAGTCAACAGATGAGACCTCGGACGTGCAGGTGCTCTCTGTACCATCCACTGCAGGTAGCTCCAGGAGATGGTTTGTACCTTGATGCCCATGTCATCACCCCGACCAGGACGTAAGGGGTGACGTAATGTGGTGAAAAGTGTTGTGTTCCTCACGTTGTCTTTCCTATTGGTGGTGGTAACAACGGATTTCTCTAGCACGGTCCCTGTAGGTTTAGATTAGACTAAGATATGTCCTCCTTCTTTGTACAGTAGGTGATGTAGCTCGGTCTGGTACAGCCATCACAGTAATAAGGACATATAGTTTATGTAGCGACCACACAAGACCATGGCAGTGGAGAATGGCTTCTCGTCAGTACATAAATATCATCCCTCTTACCAACTCATAGTGATGGGGAGAACCTAAAGCTTCTCATATCTGAAGATAGAAAGTCTGGAAATAAGAGACTTTGCAGAACAACAAATGGAGGGAATGAGAGTCCATGTCTGGGATCGATCTGTAAGAATTCGCTGAATGAAATGGGATTTATATAGAGAAAAGACGAAGGAAAACCAGAACTATCACCTAAACTGATGAGAATAAGGATACGAGGGCTACAGAGAAGAATCCTGGAGGTAAGTGGTATCGCTGATCACGAGGTGATGGGAACTTCCATTCACTCTGGTGAAACATATAAAGATGGCGCCTGAGGAGTCACCTTCCCCCTCACATATTAGGTAGCAAGTCAGGTGAAGGGCCGGAGCGGATGAGGGGCACAGACATTGAGGGGGCTTCTCTCCTTCCTGCATAGACGATAGGTTGGATGACCATGGCGCCATTGTCGGGAATGATGAAACGTCTTACTGCGGAATGTCAAAGCTTTTCTTCAGGAAAGGCCTCTCACCTCCAGGGCTGTCCAGCAGTGAGAGGCCGCCATGTTGTGGGTCATTTTCGGTCCCAGGTGCCCTCCGTTCTGATGGATTTATTACCCTCTTTGATGGGACGCTCCTCTATGTTTGACTTCTTCTTTGTGACGTATCGAAATGTATTTATATTATGTAAAAAGAGCACAGAGCTGGTCCTTTCCCGGGAGCGCGGCGGCCGTCTCCTGTTATCAGCCATACATATACGTAATAAATATTTTATTGCCGTCCTTTGTTTATCCTGCCTCTTGTTGCCCCGTGTACCAACTGCTCGATTGCTTCACCGTATTCAATCATGCAAATACCTTTATTTATTGCACTCCGGATTTGCATCTCAGACTAAAGAGACTGGAGGAGCCGGAGGATCGCACCGGGATACTAATGAAATTCACAGATAAAGTAACAGGTTATAACATTTACATATTACCCAACGGCCCCGGCATTGTGGCCTTCGGGACCTATAGTTGTTGTTTTTTTGTTGTTTTTTTTTACCACATGCCGGACATGCCTTGATGAGGGCATAAAACCAGTACTGGCAATTTGGGGGGCCATCCTCTACAGCTACCTCATTCGTCCTCCAGACCCCCCTGTCCTCTACAGATACCTCATTCCTCCTCCAGACCCCCCTGTCCTCTACAGCTACCTCATTCCTCCTCCAGACCCCCCTGTCCTCTACAGCTACCTCATTCGTCCTCCAGACCCCCCTGTCCTCTACAGATACCTCATTCCTCCTCCAGACCCCCCTGTCCTCTACAGATACCTCATTCCTCCTCCAGACCCCCCTCTCCTCTACAGATACCTCATTCCTCCTCCAGACCCCCCTCTCCTCTACAGATACCTCATTCCTCCTCCAGACCCCCCTCTCCTCTACAGATACCTCATTCCTCCTCCAGACCTCCCTGTCCTCTACAGATACCTCATTCCTCCTCCAGACCCCCCTCTCCTCTACAGATACCTCATTCCTCCTCCAGACCTCCCTGTCCTCTACAGATAACTCATTCCTCCTCCAGACCCCCCTGTCCTCTACAGATACCTCATTCCTCCTCCAGACCCCCCTGTCCTTTACAGATACCTCATTCCTCCTCCAGACCCCCCTGTCTTCTACAGATACCTCATTCCTCCTCCAGACCCCCCTGTCCTCTACAGATACCTCATTCCTCCTCCAGACCCCCCTGTCTTCTACAGATACCTCATTCCTCCTCCAGACCCCCCTCTCCTCTACAGATACCTCATTCCTCCTCCAGACCCCCCTGTCCTTTACAGATACCTCATTCCTCCTCCAGACCCCCCTCTCCTCTACAGATACCTCATTCCTCCTCCAGACCCCCCTGTCTTCTACAGATACCTCATTCCTCCTCCAGACCCCCCTGTCCTCTACAGATACCTCATTCCTCCTCCAGACCCCCCTGTCCTCTACAGATACCTCATTCCTCCTCCAGACCCCCCTGTCCTCTACAGATACCTCATTCCTCCTCCAGACCCCCCTCTCCTCTACAGATACCTCATTCCTCCTCCAGACCCCCCTCTCCTCTACAGATACCTCATTCCTCCTCCAGACCCCCCTCTCCTCTACAGATACCTCATTCCTCCTCCAGACCCCCCTGTCTTCTACAGATACCTCATTCCTCCTCCAGACCCCCCTCTCCCCTACAGATACCTCATTCCTCCTCCAGACCCCCCTCTCCTCTACAGATACCTCATTCCTCCTCCAGACCCCCCTGTCCTCTACAGATACCTCATTCCTCCTCCAGACCCCCCTGTCCTCTTAATTATTCCTCCTCCAGACTCTGTTGCCCCCCAACTTCTCTGCCCTCTTCAGAAAGCCCTGTCCCCTCCAGATTCTTCTTTCCCCCAGATCTCCTTGAGAACGGAAGGATCCATGTGATCCCACCTCCCATCTTCTGGGACCCTATTACACAGGACGGTTATCGTTTGAATTATCGTTATATTGTTTGAATTTAAACAATAATCGTTTAGTTTAAATGTAGCAACGATCAAATGACCAACGAGAAATCGTTCATCGCTTGTTTGGTGCTGTGAATCCCGTTGTAATTCTGTCACTAATCGTTCAGTGTAATTCCACATGGTTCCGTCATTTGCTGGGATCAGATGGAGTAACCGATCGGAGTAATGAGTATCGTTCTGTGTAATATGGAGAACGATTTCAGGTAATAACAAACGATCTTGTTTGTGATCATTTATCGTTAATCATTTAAAAGTCCCCGATCAGATCATTTCCTCGTCCTGCAGAAATCGAGGGGATCGGAGGCCGCTCCTGTAATGTATCGGGGCCCCTATAGCTGTAGTCTGCTGACTGGGAATATGTGTGTATCTTCTGTATGTTGCTATATATGCCCAGTAACCATCATGGCCTGTGTGATACAGCACGCTCACGCTGGGGGGTTACATTATATGGAGATTTCCAGTAAGGCCGTTCTCTTAGAATTCGTGTGTCCGTTTATTGAGAAATCAGTGTAACAGAATTCTCATTGTTGACTTGTTGCAGCCATCAGATGCCGGGTGCGTTGGGGGGGGTCACAATCTATGATGGCCGCGTACATGTGCCCCGCTCCTCTCCTCTGATATCCTTGTCTCCTGGAGTACAGACCTGACCACACGGAGATCTCGCTCCACCAGGACTTCCTCTCAGCCCCTCCCGATCCCTTCAATATTCTCAGAACACAGTCCTCCTCCTCCTCCAGCCGGACGCCGGGGCCGTTCGTTTTGTCAGGAGGGGAACTTATATCTTCTTGTGTGTACGACACATTATTTTTATTGCATTGAGCACGGATTGTTGCTGTGATTTTATAATATCCCGCCAAGACGCCATTGTTTATATCCCGCAAATAAGACATTGCTTATATCCTGCCAAGACCCCATTGTTTATTATATCCCATAAAGATGCCATTGTTTGTATCCCGCAAAGACGCCATTGTTTATTATATCCCGCAAAGACGCCATTGTTGTTGGGTCTGTAACCCCTTGCGCTCAGTGCTGGGGGTTATGTAACGTGAATCGCAGCCGTTCCGGCCTGATACGCACCGCACCACTTATCCTCTGAATATTTTACACTGCAATGTTACATCTTTAATCAGATCCGGACACGGCGTTCTGCCTTCTATGTATGTTCCTTTTTATACGGCTGACAATTTCCCCGAACACCTATATGATCCCCAGATACAGCAGTATAGCATCCTAGTGATGGAGCTTTCACCTGTTAGTATAAAGCCGGCCGTACATCTCAGGTGGCAATCCTTTCCCATCCCCCACATATATGCATGCACAGCCCGGCTGGGTGTCCGTGTATTCAGAAACCACTGTCAGAGTCCTCTGTGTCTTAGGAGGTAAATGTATCAGGTGGTTGGGATCCATAGTGATCGACCCTTCTGTCGGCCGACATCATGTCAGTGGAGAGGTGGATGATCATCTGGATCAGGGACATCAAACTCCGGCCCTCCAGCTGTTGCAAAACTACAATTCGCGGCATGATGGGAATTGCTGGAGGGATGGAGTTTGACACCTGTGACCTGGATACTGAAGGATTTCTCATTTAGAGCCTCCTAAAATCAGTTTTTTTTTTTTTTGTTTTTTTTTTTACGAAGGGGGTCAAAAAGCATCTTAAAATCGTATTTTGTTTTTCTCACCATGATGCTTGCTTTTGGGGTGGTGGTGTTGCTTTTTTTTCTGCTGCCTTTTTGAATATTTGTAGCTGAGTTTTGGGCTGCAGCAAAACTTGTTCAGGCACTCTCTCTGCTCTCGCTGTTCCAAGCTCTGCCCATAGGGCGCGCACTCTGTCTCCTAAAGAGCCAAATCATTTCCCAACCTACAGTCAAGCCCCCTGTGTATGAGGCAGCCCCATTACCCATGTGAGGAGTGAGCAGTAAGGTTCCATGGCGGACATTTACTATGGAGTCTGAAACATGCAATTCTTCTACAAAGTATTAGTCTGTTTTTTTACCCGACTAAATATGACTCAACAGACTTCTCATAAATTTGCAAATAGAATAATCACAAAAAAATGTGAAAACAAATCCCCCTGGCTCTGACCAGACGTAGGCCCGCACCAGAACTGACCAGACGTAGGCCCGCACCACTACTGACCAGACGGAGGCTCGCACCAGAACTGACCAGACGGAGGCTCGCACCAGAACTGACCAGACGGAGGCTCGCACCAGAACTGACCAGACGTAGGCCCGCACCACTACTGACCAGACGTAGGCCCGCACCACTACTGACCAGACGTAGGCCCGCACCACTACTGACCAGACGTAGGCCCGCACCACTACTGACCAGACGTAGGCCCGCACCACTACTGACCAGACGTAGGCCCGCACCACTACTGACCAGACGTAGGCCCGCACCACTACTGACCAGACGTAGGCCCGCACCACTACTGACCAGACGTAGGCCCGCACCACTACTGACCAGACGTAGGCTCGCACCAGAACTGACCAGACGTAGGCTCGCACCAGAACTGACCAGACGTAGGCTCGCACCAGAACTGACCAGACGTAGGCTCGCACCACTACTGACCAGACGTAGGCTCGCACCACTACTGACCAGACGCAGGCCCGCACCAGAACTGACCAGACGTAGGCTCGCACCAGAACTGACCAGACGCAGGCCCGCACCACTACTGACCAGACGTAGGCTCGCACAAGAACTGACCTGACGTAGGCCCGCGCCGGTGCTGACCAGACGTAGGCCCGCGCCGGTGCTGACCAGACGTAGGCTCGCACAAGAACTGACCTGACGTAGGCCCGCACCAGTACTGACCAGACGTAGGCTCGCACCACTACTGACCAGATGTACGCTCGCACCACTACTGACCAGATGTACGCTCGCACCACTACTGACCAGACGTAGGCTCGCACCAGAACTGACCAGACGTAGGCCCGCACCACTACTGACCAGACGTAGGCCCGCACCACTACTGACCAGACGTAGGCTCGCACCACTACTGACCAGACGTAGGCTCGCACAAGAACTGACCAGACGTAGGCTCGCACCAGTACTGACCAGACGTAGGCTCGCACCACTACTGACCAGATGTAGGCTCGCACCAGAACTGACCAGACGTAGGCCCGCACCACTACTGACCAGACGTAGGCTCGCACAAGAACTGACCTGACGTAGGCCCGCGCCCGTGCTGACAAGACTAATATTCACCTGTTGAATACTGGTTGATAAATAGAGCTTAGACCAAAAATGGGGGGAAAAAATCCAATTATTTACCTAAACGTATTTACCTGACGTACTGCACAGGACTTGCCCCGGCGGCTGACGTACTGCACAGGACTTGCCGCGGCGGCTGGCGTACTGCACAGGACTTGCCGCGGCGCCTGACGTACTGCACAGGACTTGCTGTACCGCTCACTATGTGATAAATTGCCGAGTTCTGATTCCTTCTCGGTGGTTATTGATCCATCGCTTCCCCGGAGTTCTGTCCATCCATATTTCATGTGCCCGACGGCTGCGGCTGAACTTGATGAAATAATCATACGAGGAGAATCACGTTAGCTGCAATCTTGTCCTGGAAGTGAATGTGAGGGCGGCTTTGCTTCGCTTCACTGCTGCGATAGATTTAAAGGATTTACCAGATTTCTTTTCCTTCTAAACAAGGAATTTCTGCAAAACCTTTGACGGTGGGGTTTACAGTCTGTGCGCGGGGTGGGGGGGTGGGGTGGGTGTTACGGTCTGTGCGTGGGCGGGGGTTACGGTCTGTGCTGCAGCAGAAAATGTAAGGAGAGATCGTCCATAATCCCAATGACAATCCTGCACAATCTGGTACCTGACGCATATAAGTTTTCCTGCAGATGATGTGATAGATCTTCTTTTTTATTTGTTCGGTACAATCGGCACAATCGACACAATCCGTAGCAGTGAGATGGCTGCATGTATGTCTGTATGTGATACCGCCGGTATAGAGGCAGATGTTCCGTCAACCCCAGGTCCAGGGGCAGTGGAGAACTTTATTATAGATATTATTTAATGGTCTCTCCACAGATTTATCTGACAGATTTTTGAGAAGGTCGGAATAGCGCTATACTAAGCATCTTCATTGTTTGAAATTTTTTTATATTTTTATGTAAAAGTAGTAAACTAAAACCAAATCGACAAAAATGAGGAGGTAAAGTTACAATCTCCCTAACACCTCAGCGTTACCTTAACTTACATGGTGTAAATATATAAACCTGCGACATTGCATTATATTTCCCAGTTTCATCCCACAAATAATTTTTTTTCAGTTTCACTATATATATTACGGTAAAAGGCTCCATTATAAAATACAGCTGGTCCCACAATATAACAAACCCTCTGTAGGTGGCAACATAAAATGGTGACCGCTTTTAAAAGAGGGGGGGGGGGGGGGGGAACACAAAAGTGAAAGTAAAAGTCGGTCCTTAAAGGGTTAAACAGGCTTCTTACACATTCCCTCTAAGGTATCTTTCTTTTTCTTTCAGCCTGTTACCCACAATGCCTCTTCACAAGGACTCGGAGCAGAACCCGCTCTACACACAGTTTGTCTCCAAGCTCTTAGAGGAATTGCACTTTCAGAAGGAAGATCTGGAATGTCTGAAGAGGGACTTTGCCAGCCATACCTTGTCCCTGTCTTCCTGAAGAAGGATTTCTCGTACAATCATTGTAAACTATTATTAAATAACAACAAAGAAAACCATTGTCCCTCTCTGGTGTCTGTGTACCGATTCTGACCCGGCGCCTTCCCCTAGTGCTGCAAAGAACGGACACTGCAGGGATACAAGAGGCTGACTTGTCGTCAATCAGCATTTTTGTAATTTTTTTTTATTTCCACGGTTCATAAAATTTTTCTCTTTTTTTAATGTTTTTTTTAGCAGTAAATCTTCAGCAGCTGCAGGAAGGCGGGTGAGGTTCTGCTGAGGGGTCCGGGGCCTGAGCTGCTGCACATCTGCACAAAGCCGCAGTCGCAGTTACACATCAGTCAGACCCCTGTACAGTGCTCCCCCCCCTCCCGCCGGTACAGTGCTCCCCCCCACACACACACACGTGCTCATGGGAAGCCTTGCCGCCGCTCTCCTCACTTTCTCACACTTTTTTTCCTTTTGTAACTTCTAAGAAAACTTTCTACAATCAGAAGCCGTAATTGTGAGAATAAATTGGGGCGTGCCAAGATTTATTCAGCTTTCTCTTGTGTTCTATGTGGTTGAGACCTAAAGGGAAGGGTGAGATGTGTAAGAGGCTTGTGTGTGTGTGTGGTTACCGAGCGGTTGGCTGCATGTGCCAAATCTACGGGAGGGTCTCGAGGTGTCGGCTACACTGACGTAGTGTTTGATCCCTGCAGCTGCTGTAAAATGCCGAAAATACAAACGCTAAGTAAGAGTGCGGCACAGCGGGGGGGGCGGATAGCGCAGGACTCCTCTAATAATACAACGACCAGTCGTCTTTATCCAATTGTCTGTGGATTTAGTTGCCAGTTTAGTTTTTTTCTTATAAACTCTCATTTTCTAAAAAATGTTATTTCTATTCACCTCAATAGTCATTTAACCTCTAGACGACCCAGGGCGTATAGTTACGCCATGGAAGTCTGTCCCCAGACGACCTAGGGCGTAACTGTACGCCCTGGGTGTTTCTCCCGCTATGAAGCGTGCTCCGGAGCGGAGCGCGCTCCATAGCAGGTGGGGGCCGGCTGCAATCAGCAGCCGGGACCTCACCGGTAATGACACGCTGCAGCGATCGTGCTGCCGCGTGTCATTAACTCCTTAAACGCCGCGACCGTGGCGTTTAAGTGTAAGTGACAGGGGGGTCCCCTGTCACTTACCGATCGGGACCCCCGCAGTGTGACTGCGGGGGTCCCGATCGGTAAAACGGACTGCCGGAGGTCTCTCACCTGCCTCCGTGCGGTCCGATCGGTGATCTGCTACACTAAGCCTGCACAGGCAGGCTCAATGAGCAGATCGCCGATAACACTGATCAATGCTATGCCTATGGCATAGCAATCATCAGTGTAGAAATCTAAGTATTGTATGTACAAGTCCCCCAAAGGGACTTCAAATGTGTAAAAAAAAAAAAAGTTAAAAACACCAACACACAACCCAAAACCCCTCCCCCAATAAAAGTTGAAATCACCCCCCTTTCCCATTATATAAATAAAACATATAAAAATAAATAAACAAATAAACATATAATATACCGTAGCGTGCGTAATTGTCCGATCTATTAAAATACAAAAAAGCGCCATTGCGAACGGTAAACGGCGTACACGAAAAAAAGAGGGGAAAAAGTGCGCGGATTACCGATTTTATGTTACATTATATATAAAAAAAAATTAATAAAAAGTGATCAAAACGTCCGATCTTCACAAATATGGTATTAATAAAAACTAGAGATCATGGCGGAAAAAATGACACCCCATACAGCCCCGTAGGTGAAAAAATAAAACCGTTATAAGTGTCACAATAGGCCCATTTTATTTATAATTAATTGCCAAAAAAAAGGATTTCATTTAAAAAAAATTTATAACATTAGAGAATCTGCGTAACCTGCGTATGGTTGTGTTCGGACTGACCTATAGAGTAATGGTATCATGTCGCTGTTACCATATAGTGCATTACGTAGGCACAGGAACCCCCCAAACGTTACCATATTGCATTCTTATTTACGATTTCACCTATTTATATCTTCATAAATAATATATTTGGGATTCCGTCATACATGTTATGGTAAAATGAATGACGCCATTACAAAGTACAACTATTCCTGTAACAAATAAGCCCTTACATGGCCTGTAGATAGAAAACTGAAAGTGCTGGAGCTCTTAGAAGGGGAGGAGGGAAAAACGGAAACACTAAGATCAAAATTTGCGCGGTCCACTGGGTCATTTTGGGCCTGGTCCTCAAAGGGTTAAACATTGATCAGTTTTATTTAGGAAGCGCTACGGTATGTGACGCAGCGTTTAGTCGTAAGGATACGAGATTGTTCTGCAGGAACATCGGCCCATATGGACAGGATTGCTTCTTCTAGCTCAGAGGTAGGGAACCCTGGCTCTCCAGCTGTTGCAAAACTATAACTCCCATCATCCCATCTGCCCATGCATGATGGGAGTTGTAGTTCTGCAACAGCTGGAGAGCCAAGGTTCCTCTTGCAGCTGCGCTTTAGACAGAGGTTCTGACATCCTCTGGACTGCAATTTAGAAACCTAAAGGAAGATTATTGGCAGAGAAAGACGACTGGGTCCATCTAGTCTGCCCTTTCTTCACCTTGAGCCCAGTGCATCCGGATCTTCTGGAGATAGACTGGTCAAGCAGCTGCATGTAAGCCTAAGGCCGGGACGCACAAACGATCGCTGTATCATTTGTGTGCCCATTTAAATATATTGCTTTCGTCTGCCCATCTGCTGTATATGCAGGCGGATAAGTAACTAGTAGCGATATATTTTAGTGCCGCACAGAAGATGTGATCGGACAAGGATTGGGGGTTCGATCGCTGTAACTTTTACACAAACCGATTATCAGCGGTGAGGAGCGCTGCTCTCCGCCCGTATGGAAGGTCAGCATGCACAGTGCCAAGCAGCAGCTGATGTGGTGTAAAGCATGTCGTCACTAGACTCTGCAGCAGTGAAAAATTCTCTTGAATGATGGAGTAATCTGGGTTTGGCAGATGCCCGGAGAACACGACCCACTGTAATGGCTGCTGAGAACGTGGCTGTCCGTCAGGGTTTGGGCCATGATTTTCTGAGAAGTGTAATGTTAATGCTGAAGCTTATGAAAACATTTACACAATTGTCACTTCCACCACTGTGATAAGAGATTAGGGTGGAGGCCCTTTCCTGTTCCAGCTGACTGCTCCCCAGTATAGGCAGCTTCAACCTCACTAGGGTTCTCTATGAAGAGCCTGACCCTCTCACATGAGTGGGATCAGACTACACCATAGGGGTGATGCTTTGTGCCACATTGGGTTTGCATACATTCCTCCATGTGCTTCTGTGACAGCTAGAGATCAGCAAACCGAATCTGGCAAATCAAGATTCCCTGCGAATCTCGTTATCAATTCGCTTCATTCTGCGAATCAAATTCCTGTGATTCGTTAAGGAAATTGGCATAAAACGAAGTGGTGTCCGCACATGCTGTCTGGACCGTCACTGGGTGGTAAAAAGGGATTAACCATAATCCGTAGCGTTGTCCAATCAGCTGCAGGCCCCTCTGTGATGTCAGCACCTGCCCCTCTATATAAGGTGGTGCGGTAACGGAGGCGGCCAGTCGGCTGTGTGTGGAGGAGAGAGCAGGATGGCAGCAGAGCAGGGAGAGACTAACAGCGATATAGGGATAGAGAGGAGGTAGAGACTAATAGAGTGATATAGAAACTGAGAGAAGGGGAGAGGAGAGACGAACAGAGCGATATAGAGACGGAGAGAAGGGGAGGGAGAGACTAACAGCGATATAGGGACAAAGACGAGGGGAGATATAGGGACAGAGAGGAGGGAGAGACTAACAGAATGATATAGGGACGGAGAGGAGAGACTAACAGAGAGATATAGGGACAGAGAGGATAGGAGAGCAGGGAGAGACTAACAGAGTGATATAGGGACAAAGAGGAGGGGAGAGGAGAGACTAACAGAGGGATATAGGCGCAGAGAGAAGAGGAATGGCGAAAATTGTGTGATTGGCTTGTGATTTTCACAACTTACACAGCTTGTTCCAAAGAATTCTCCACATGCAGTACTATAGATGATATTCTACAAACAGTATGATGAAAAGTCTTTCGGTCCTTAATGCCTGTGCTCAGATAACCCCAGGACTTTTTTTAAAAAGCAGAATACGATGACCAGCAAGTAGCTCAGGCTGAAGGTGATATAAAATGGGTGATAGACCAGAAAGAGAACACTGGAAATACTTTAAATCCCACAAAATTAAAAACAATACAGAAGGCAGAGAGGTGCGGGAACATAATAAAGAAGTATACTTTCTTTATTATGTTCACGCACCCCCGGCCATCCTCTTATTTTAATTTCATGGGATTCCTCTTAAACTTTCCTTTTCTTTATTTTCTTCTACCTCCTCTTAACCTAAACTTACAGGAAAACAAAGCTGACTGTCCCTGTAATATCCCTGCCCAACCCTAGACTAAACTATTCAAAAAAGCCAAGCAGAAGGCATGAAGAGCCAGAAAAAAAGAGCTCTGAAAACTGTTAGATAAACTCTAAGCTAAGCTCAATGACTTCAGGAAAATCAGGAAACAAGAAATAGGCAAAGAACATGAGGCAAGAATAGGAACCGACTCTTACCCAGGCCCAGGAAATGCTTAGGGTCAGGCAGAATCAGGCAGATATTGCCCTGTGTAATGAAAACTATAATCAGCCGAGGAGCTGATCATTGGCAGAATGTTGTCTTACAAAATGTTGGATAACCAAAGGCCACTGGCCGTGCTTCACTGTGTGTAATAGGGATGTGCGGCTGGCGGCTGATGAAAGTATATAGAAAGTAATAAAGATTATACTTACCTGTTCACGCTCCCCCTGTGTCCTCCTGGCTTGTTTCTGCATCCCCCGCTTACTGCAGTCGCCTCCAATACTTCTGAACCCTTCTCTGCAGTGACTGGCTGCTCAGCCAATCCCTGACCCCGGTGCTGTCCTGTCTCCTCCAGTGATTGGCTGAGCGGGCTGTCACTGCAGAGATTGGTTCAGAAGTGTCCGCGCCGCCTGCAGTCTGTGGGGGACTCAGAAACAAGTCAGACAATGGAGCCACGTAATGTGGTCAGTAAGCAAGCTGCGACCTAGCAGAACGGCCCTCGCTCACATTACGCATCTTGCCGTGTAATACGGCTTTTACAGTCTATCAATCCAACAGAAATGAGGGGGAAAAAAACATGCTAAAAAATGTCCAACATGTGAATATTGTACCCCCCGCCCCGCCCCCGCCAAGTAGACTAGCAGGTGTAGCAGTCATATAGTAGATGTATATACTGTGCAGGTGTAGGAGTTATATAGTAGATGTATATACTGTGCAGGTAGAGTAGTTATATAGTAGATGTATATACTGTGCAGGTATGGGAGTTATATAGTAGATGTATATACTGTGAAGGTGTAGGAGTTATATAGTAGATGTATATACTGTGCAGGTAGAGCAGTTATATAGTAGATGTATATACTGTGCAGGTATGGGAGTTATATAGTAGATGTATATACTGTGAAGGTGTAGGAGTTATATAGTAGCTGTACTGTATATACTGTGCAGGTATAGCAGTTATATAGTAGATGTATATACTGTGCAGGTGTAGCAGTTATATAGTAGATGTATATACTGTGCAGGTGTAGCAGTTACATAGTAGATGTATATACTGTGCAGGTATGGGAGTTATATAGTAGATGTATATACTGTGCAGGTGTAGGAGTTATATAGTAGATGTATATACTGTGCAGGTGTAGCAGTTATATAGTAGATGTATATACTGTGCAGGTGTAGCAGTTATATAGTAGATGTATATACTGTACAGGTGTAGGAGCTATATAGTAGATGTATATACTGTGCAGGTGTAGGAGCTATATAGTAGATGTATATACTGTGCAGGTGTAGGAGCTATATAGTAGATGTATATACTGTGCAGGTGTAGGAGCTATATAGTAGATGTATATACTGTGCAGGTGTAGGAGCTATATAGTAGATGTATATACTGTGCAGGTATAGCAGTTATATAGTAGATGTATATACTGTGCAGGTATAGCAGTTATATAGTAGATGTATATACTGTGCAGGTATAGCAGTTACATAGTAGATGTATATACTGTGCAGGTGTAGCAGTTATATAGTAGATGTATATACTGTACAGGTGTAGGAGCTATATAGTAGATGCATATACTGTGCAGGTGTAGCAGTTATATAGTAGATGCATATACTGTACAGGTGTAGGAGCTATATAGTAGATGCATATACTGTGCAGGTGTAGCAGTTATATAGTAGATGCATATACTGTACAGGTGTAGGAGCTATATAGTAGATGTATATACTGTGCAGGTGTAGCAGTTATATAGTAGATGTATATACTGTGCAGGTGTAGGAGCTATATAGTAGATGTATATACTGTACAGGTGTAGGAGCTATATAGTAGATGCATATACTGTGCAGGTGTAGGAGCTATATAGTAGATGTATATACTGTGCAGTGAGGGATGAGCAGCTATAGGTATATACTCCTATAGGGCCGGGGTGCAGTGTTTATGGCCTGTTGTTCTGGGTTGTCAATGGGCAGGGGTGGTAATTGTTACATTTATGGTGAATCCTGTTTAATGATGGATCCTGATTAGAAAACTTTGTGTTGAAGAGATACGGGCAGGTTCAGCATATGGCCGTCATAAAACCCGCTCTGTGAGTCAACATTCGCCTGCCAACTGGGAACGTCCATGATTCGGGCTGTTGGGCGCTGACGGTCACGGTGCACGACGCTCGCCTGCACTGACTATTGTATTGACCTGATTTGAGGGAAACACCCAGAGCTGCTAAAGCGAGAAAGTCCGAGCAAAGTATCAGGGTGCACCCCGCCCCATCTATAATAAGACTGCTGTATACTGGGGGGGGGGGGGGCAGTGGTGCAATCAGTATATAGATATCCAATACCTTATATATTATCTATCTATCTATCATTTATCTATCTCCTATCTATCTCCTATCTATCTATCTATCTATCCATCTCCTATCTATCTATCTATCTATCTATCTATCTATCTATCTCCTATCTATCTATCTATCTATCTATCTATCTATCTATCTATCTATCTATCTATATCTATCCTATCTATCTCTCTATCTATCTATCTCCTATCTATCTATCTATCTATCTATCTATCTATCTATCTATCTATCTATCTCCTATCTATCTCCTATCTATCTATCTATCTATCTATCTCCTATCTCTCTATCTATCTATCTATCTATCTATCTCCTATCTATCTATCTATCTATCTATCTATCTATCTATCTATCTATCTATCTATCTATCTATCTATTTATCTTCTATCTATCTATCTATCTCCTATCTATCTCCTATCTATCTATCTATCTATCTATCTATCTATCTATCTATCTATCTATCTCCTATCTATCTATCTCCTATCTATCTATCTATCTATCTATCTATCTATCTATCTATCTATCTATCTATCTATCTATCTCCTATCTATCTATCTATCTATCTATCTATCTCCTATCTATCTCCTATCTATCTATCTATCTATCTATCTATCTATCTCCTATCTATCTATCTCCTATCTATCTATCTCCTATCTATCTATCTCCTATCTATCTATCTATCTATCTATCTATCTATCTATCTATCTATCTATCTCCTATCTATCTATCTCCTATCTATCTCCTATCTATCTATCTATCTATCTCTCTATCTATCTATCTATATCTATCTCCTATCTATCTCCTATCTATCTATCTATCTCCTATCTATCTATCTATCTGTCTCCTATCTATCTATCTATCTATCTATCTATCTATCTCCTATCTATCTCCTATCTATCTATCTATCTATCTATCTATCTATCTATCTATCTATCTCCTATCTATCTATCTATCTATCTATCTATCTATCTATCTATCTCCTATCTATCTATCTATCTCCTATCTATCTATCTATCTATCTATCTATCTATCTATCTCCTATCTATCTATCTCCTATCTATCTATCTCCTATCTATCTATCTATCTCTCTATCTATCTATCTATATCTATCTCCTATCTATCTCCTATCTATCTATCTATCTATCTATCTATCTATCTATCTCCTATCTATCTATCTATCTGTCTCCTATCTATCTATCTATCTATCTATCTATCTATCTATCTATCTATCTCCTATCTATCTATCTATCTATCTATCTATCTCCTATCTATCTATCTATCTATCTATCTATCTCCTATCTATCTATCTATCTATCTATCTCCTATCTATCTATCTATCTCCTATCTATCTATCTATCTCCTATCTATATCCTATCTATATCCTATCTATCCCCTATCTATCTATCTATCTATCTATCTATCTATCTATCTATCTATCTATCTCCTATCTATCTATCTATCTATCTATCTATCTCCTATCTATCTATCTATCTATCTATCTATCTCCTATCTATCTATCTATCTATCTATCTATCTCCTATCTATCTATCTATCTATCTATCTATCTATCTATCTATCTATCTCCTATCTATCTATCTATCTATCTATCTATCTCCTATCTATCTATCTATCTATCTATCTCCTATCTATCTATCTATCTATCTATCTATCTATCTATCTATCTATCTATCTATCTATCTATCACATGTGGGGCTCACCCATCTCTTTTATGGAAATATCAGTAAACACTACGCCCTTTTTCTTTTTTTTCTTTTTTTTTTTTTTGCAATATTTTTCAAGTGCTGCAATTATTTCCCGGAATCTGGTTACATGGGGATTGGTGCAGTTCCAGGTTTTTCGCACCTCACAGAATAGAATGTAATAAATGATTGTAGTAACATAGAGAACTAGATTTGCATTTCCAGGGAAATACATAGTGCTTGAAAAGAGCGCCCCTTTAACTGTAATTTTCCTTTAAAAGAAACTTTAACTCTTGATACCCTCCCTTTAAGAGCGACTTGGGTACCGTCCCTTTAAGAGCGACTTGGGTACCGTCTCTTTAAGAGCGACTTGGGTACCGTTCCTTGAAGAGAGACTTGGGTACCCTCCATTTTAAGAATGACTTGCTACACGGCTGGCTCAGCTCTCCTACATAGTGCAGGTGTCAACTCTGCTACATGGCTGCCTCAGTTCTGCTACGCAGTGCGGGTGTCGGCTCTGCTACACAGCTGCCTTAGCTGTGCTACATAGTGCAGGTGTCGCCTCTGCTACACGGCTGCCTCAGCTCTCCTACATAGTGCGGGTGTCGGCTCTGCTCCACGGCTGCCTCAGCTCTCCTACGTAGTGCAGGTAGCGGCTCTGCTACATGGCTGCCCAAGCTCTGCTACATAGTGTCGGTGTTGGCTCTGCTACATGGTTGCCTCAGCTCTGCTACATAGTGCCGGTGTGGGCTCTGCTACATGGTTGCCTCAGCTCTGCTACGTAGTGCGGGTGTCGGCTCTGCTACACTGCTGCCTCAGCTCTGCTACATAGTATGGGTGTCTGTTCTGCTACACGGTTGCCTCAACTCTACTACGTAGTATAGGTGTTGGCTCTGCTACACGGCTGCCTCAGCTCTGCTACGTTACTGACTGAACTCTACTTATAATGGTAAAGATCATAGCTTGGTTACCATGACAATTTTACTCATGTCAGATGGACCTTCCATCTTCCACATCTTCTTTTGGCCAATAGTGGACATGTGACTGTGTGGATGTTGTGAGCCATTGACTGACAAGATCTTAGAGTTCCTATTGGCTGCTATATTTCAGCTATTTGCATATGTGCTGTGATTGGCTGATAGCGTTTACAGTGTGGCCATTATTTCCAATGGGCCATTATTTTCTATGGGAAATTAGGGGTCTTTAAACGTAAATTTCTTAAAAATGACAAATCTGATCTGAACCAACAATAGATAGCACACCTGTCACCGCCAAGGGCTTCGAAACGCAATTGGAATGGAGTCTGTGCGCAAAGCGGTTCAGGCTGTATTAATCGCAGAAGAATGGCTGGAAGAAGAAAAAGAAGAAGAAAAAGAAGACGACTGATTACAATATAGGGATTTTTCAAGCACTATTATAAATGATGTCGCCTGCAAGCAGAAAGTATGTTACCACCAATCTATAGGAAGCATTCCTATCCTCACATCTGTGTGCTTTTGCACCATTGGTATTCTGCACCTGGATGATCATGACGCCCCCCCCCCATGTCTGGAGAACGAACCTAAAGCCTAGGGCGATCGACCCTTCAGCTAAAGCTTTGGCCATCAAGGCATGATGGGGATTGTAGTCTTGCACCAATTTGGGGGGGGGTGATATGTGTCTGACCACCCAGGTATAAAGTAAGATGGCTCTTCGTTCTTATGTCCTTGGTTCTTTGTTCTTGTTATGTTCTTAAATCTTTGTTCATGTTCTTGGTACTTTGTTCTTATGTTCTTCTTTCTTTGTTCTTATGTTCTTGGTTTTTATTTTCTTATGTTCTTGGCTCTCTGTTCTTATGTTTCTTATGGATATTTGTAGTTGTGTTCTTGGCTCTTTGTTGTGTTCTTGGCTCTTTGTTCTTATATTCTTGGCTCTTTGTTATGTTCTTGGTTTTTTGTTCTTGGCTCTTTGTTCTTCTTATGTTCTTGGCTCTTTGGTATGTTCTTGGTTTTTTGTTCTTATGTTCTTGGCTCTCTGTTCTTATGTTCTTGGCTCTTTGGTATGTTCTTGGTTTTTTGTTCTCATGTTCTTGGCTCTCTGTTTTTATGGATTTTTGTAGTTGTATTCTTATCTTTGTTCTTATATTCTTGGTTCTTTGTTCTTGTTATGTTCTTGGCTCTCTGTTCTTATGTTCTTGGCTCTCTGTTCTTATATTGTTGGCTCTCTGTTCTTATATTGTTGGCTCTCTGTTCTTATGTTCTTGGCTCTCTGTTCTTATGTTCTTGGCTCTCTGTTCTTATGTTCTTGGCTCTCTGTTCTTATATTGTTGGCTCTCTGTTCTTATATTGTTGGCTCTCTGTTCTTATATTGTTGGCTCTCTGTTCTTGTTTTTTTGTTCTTATGTTTTTATCTCTTTGTTCTTCTTATGTTCTTGGATCTTTGCTATGTTCTTGACTCTATGGGGGATATTTACTAACAAATCTAAAAACACGATTTTGTCAAAGATGTTTTGGCATAATTTCCAATCTAATGTGTTTAGTCAAATTTATGTAAATTGTCTAATAGCATAGTAAATGTGTCTTTAAAAATAATGGTCTTTTAACTAGTCTAATAAATTCACCTGGTTCGGAGCAGACGTAGCGATGCGCCAATATATGCGACTTTTTAAAAAGTTGAGCGGTTAATAAATGTAGCTAAAAAAGAATTCTGGCGCACTTTCGATCTAATTAACAACAAAAAAATCTAATTCAAAAAGTCGCATCTAATTTGGATGGTCTTATCTAAAAAAGCGTCATAAATTCATATAAGATTTATTTTGAGCGCAAACTAGATATATTAGACTAAAAACAGGCGCAATTAGTTTGATAAATGTCCCCCTTTGTTCTTATGTTCTTGGCTCCTTATTCTTATGTTTCTTATGGATTTTTGTAGTTGTGTTCTTGGCTCTTTGTTCTTATGTTTTTGGCTCTTTGTTCTTGGTACTATCTTTGTACATTACACAATGAGGATGGATTTGGCCTCTCTCTCTCTCTCTCTCTCTCTCTCTCTCTCTATATATATATATATATGTATATGTAGAGTGTATGTATATGTGTAGGACGTTCCCCAATAAAGAAGCTGGCGCCATTTCCTGCCACTCTCTCCAGGCGGAATCATTACTGTGCTCTCTATCTGTACTGAAGCTGCACAAACCTTCCATGTAAGAACACTGCGCCTGGCCGGGAATGTGATATCTGCCAGTATAGCCGCAGGCACAAAGCACTTACTCCTCTCTGCTCGCTGCATTAGCCCAACAATCCGGCTGTGAGATTTACAGAGGAAACGGCCGACTCCAGGAGCAACACAATCCGAGCAGCAAATATCCGAGCTCCGCGGTCACATCCCCCTGATGGAATAATGTCCGTGCCGAATATCCACAGCATTTACCAGGGAGCTAAAGGAATCTCATCAGAATGGGAATTCACGCTGCGGATTCACTCTGATTTCCTCAATCACTTCAATCTGCAATGTTTAAAGTAGCTTTTCACATAAAAAAAATTCTTTCAAATTAACCGGTGTTAGAAAATGCCAGAGATTTGTAATTTACTTCTGTTTTACAAAAAAAATAAAGTACTTATCAGCTGCTGTATGTCCTGCGGTAGTGGTGTATTCTCTCCAGTCTGACACAGTGCTCTCTGCTGCCACCTCTGTCCATGTCAGGAACTGTCCAGAGCAGCAGCAAATCCCTATAGAAAACCTCTCCTGCTCTGGACAGTTCCTGACATGGACAGAGGTGGCAGCAGAGAGCACTGTGTCACACTGGAGAGATTACACCACTTCTGGCAAGACAAGCAGCTGTTGATAAGTACTGGAAGACTGGAGAGAGAATACACCACTTATGGCAGGACATACAGCAGCAGATAAGTACTGGAAGACTTGAGATTTTTAAACAGAAGTAAATTACAAATCTATATAACTTTCTGGCACCAGTTAATTTGAAAGAAGAAAATTGTGTTAGAGTTCCCCTTTAATGATAAAATAAAAATTTCTAGTGCGATTTGTGTCTAATTATCAATAAATCCGCTGATCACATGAATAATTTCTGATCACTAAAGTTATTCCACCTTCAGTGAAAGAGAAGTCGGATCCCATCCACCATATGTGATGTAAGGATGTAAGGTGACCCCATCCCTATCCGTAACTCCGCACAGAATTCCGCCACCCCCACCCGCACATAACACGTCCCCTATAGAGACATAACTGTGAGGAGAGAAGAATTACAACCCGGAAACTTCCACAAAGATAAAGATAGAGACAAGAACAGCGAGAAGATCAGCGGCAGAACTTCTCTCTAGATTGATAGATGGATGATAGATTATATACTGGTTGTATACAGATTATATGCTGGTTATATACAGGTTACATACTGGTTATATACTGGTTATATGCTGGTTATATACGGATTATATACTGGTTATATACAGGTTACATACTGGTTATATAAGGATTATATACTGGTTATATACAGATTATATGCTGGTTATATACGGATTATATACAGGTTATATACAGGTTACATACTGGTTATATAAGGATTATATACTGGTTATATACAGGTTATATGCTGGTTATATACGGATTATATACTGGTTATATACAGGTTACATACTGGTTATATAAGGATTATATACTGGTTATATACAGATTATATGATGGTTATATACGGATTATATACAGGTTATATACAGGTTACATACTGGTTATATAAGGATTATATACTGGTTATATACAGGTTACATACTGGTTATATACAGGTTATATACGGATTATATACAGGTTACATACTGGTTATATACGGATTATATACTGATTATATACTGGTTATATATAGGTTACATACTGGTTATATACGGATTATATACTGGTTACATACAGACTATATACATATTATATACTGGTTATATACTGTTTATATACTGATTATATAATGGTTATATATAGGTTATATACTTTTTATATACGGATTATATACAGGTACTATACAAATTATATATTGGTTATATACACGCTATATACAAATGATATACTGGTTATATTTGAATTATATACTGGTTATATACAGATTACATACTGGTTATAAACAGGTTATATACATTTTATATACAGATTATATACTGGTTATATACAGATCATATACTGGTTATATTTGGATTTTATACGGGTTTTATACTGGTTATATACAGACTACATACATATTATATACTTTTTATATACAGATTATATACTGGTTATGTACAGATTATATACTGGTTAAATACAGGTTATATACCGATCATATACTGGTTATATTCGGATTATATACGGGTTTTATACTGGTTATATACAGACTATATACATATTATATACATATTATATACGGATTATATACTGGTTATACAGATTATGTACAGATTATATACAGGTTATATACAGGTTATATACTGAAGAGGTAGGAGAAAGCCGCACTTCCAGTTCAGATGCAGCAGGTGCTGTACAGAGAAAGTCCCTCGGCCTGGGATCCCAGAAAATACGAAGCAATGGTCCGCAGCAAACCAGCATAGATGTTTTATTGCCAAAAGTGCAGAGTACAAAGAAGCAACGTTTCGATTTCCTCTCAAAATTGATTTTGAGTGGAAATTGAAACATTGCTTCTTTGTACTCTGCACTTTTGGCAATAAAACACATTTTTTTCATCTATGCTGGTGTGCTGCGGACCATTGCTTCACAGGTTATATACTGGTTATATACAGGTTATATACTGGTTATATACAGGTTATATACTGGTTATATACTGGTTATAAACAGGTTATATTTAGATAATATACAGGTTATATACTGGTTATATACAGAATATATACCGGTTATATAATGATCATATACAGGTTATATACAGATCATATACTGGTTATATTTGGATTATATACAGATTATACACAGATCATATACTGGTTATAAATGGCTTATATACAGGTTATATACAGGTTACATACTGGTCATATACGGATTATACACAGATTATACACTGGTTATATACTGGTTATAAACAGGTTATATTTAGATAATATACAGGTTATATACTGGTTATATACAGAATATATACCGGTTATATAATAATCATATTCAGGTTATATACAGATCATATACTGGTTATATTTGGATTATATACAGATTATACACAGATCATATACTGGTTATAAATGGCTTATATACAGGTTATATACAGGTTACATACTGGTCATATACGGATTATATACTAGTTATATACAGATTATATACTGGTTACATACAGACTATATACTGTTTATATACAGGGTATATACTGGTTATATACAGGTTATATATAAATTATATACAAATTATAAACTGGTTATATACTGGTTATAAACAGGTTATATACAGGTTGTACAGTGTCGGACTGGGCCACCGGAGGCCCCAGCCCACTACGCTAAGGGGGAACTGAGGAGCCATGTATAGGGGGGGTGCAACAGAGGAGCCATGTATAGGGGGGGGGGGGGGGGATAACAGAGGAGCCATCTATAAGGGGGGTGCAACAGAGGAGCCAACTATAGGGGGGGGATAACAGAGGAGCCATCTATAGGGGGGGGAATAGCAGAGGAGCCATCTATAGGGGGGGATAGCAGAGGAGCCATCTTGTAGGTGGGGGGGGGGATAACAGAGGAGCCATCTATAAAGGGGGGAGGTAACAGAGGAGCCTTCTATAAGGGGGGGGGGAATAACAGAGGAGCCATCTATAAGGGGGGGGGGATAACAGAGGAACCTTCTATAGAGGGGGGGCAACAGAGGACCCATGTATAAGGGGGGGTGCAACAGAGGAGCCATGTATAGGGGGATAATAGAGGAGCCATCTATAAGGGGGGGCAACAGAGGAGCCATGTATTGGGGGGGGGGGATAACAGGAGCCATCTATAAGGGGGAGGGATAACAGAGGAGCCATCTATAAGGGGGGGATAACAGGGGGCATCTATAAGAGGGAATACACAGATGAGAAATCTATAAGGGGGACAACAAAGGGGGAACATCCTTAAGGGGAATAACATGGGGAGCCATTTATAAGGAGGAATACACAGAGGAGCCATCTAAAAGGAGGCTACATAGAGGGGGGGCATATACTATAGGGGATACACAGAGGGGGACCATCTATAAGGAGGCTACACAGAGGAGGGGGGCATATACTATAAGGGAGATCACATAGTGTCAGGGCTACCCACTAAATGAGGGTGTAAAGGGGCCAATACAGATGTGCAGTTAGTATAGAGATGAGGATGGTGCCAGAGTGAGGAGCCTAATATGTCTGTCTGGCAGATTCTGTGGATTTGTGGCTCGGAGAAGTTCTAATGGCCCAGGACGGATCGAGAAGAAGATGAAAAAGGAAGAACTCCGATCAGAGAAGACGTCCTCTGTGAGTCACTGGATATAACTTCACTGTAATGTATATGGTGTATAGAGCCTGTGTAGGCCTGGCTCTACCTCTATGTGATTGTATGAGGTGATATTGGTCTTTGTACAGAGGATTTTATTTAGTAGCAATGGTGGTGTAATAGTCAGTATGTGGTGGTGTTAGTCAGTATCAGTGGTAGTGTTAGTCAGTATGTGGTGGTATTACTTGTTATCTGGTACTGTGTTTTATTGGTTTTAGTATACAGGATTTGGTCAATGGCGGTAATATGTATGGTGATAATATTTCCTTCCTATATACTGGTATTATTGGTAATATAGGTCTTGGTTTATATATATATATATATATATATATATATATATATATATATCATTGCTTGGTCATTAGTAACTGCACTGTAATCACTTATATAGTGTGCAGAGCCTGTGTACCATTGGGGTCTAAATGGGTCAGTGTATGGTTTGTGCTAGTGTACTGACACAGCCCCGCGGTCACTATAGTATACTAGTGCCATCATAATTAATCCTGATGCTGGGAGCTCCCAGGTCCAGTCCACAGAACAGTGACAGTACGGTGATATTATGGTAACAGTGTGACAGTGTGGTGATAATATGGTAACAGTGTGACAGTATGGTGATAATGTGGTAGGGGGAGATGTTTTTGTTCTATCCCCTATCAGTGATGTTCTGGAGTCACTTCCCTGCACTGAGCCCCCACAGATCTATGTATTCTTATATGCCACAAAGCCTCCAGTGTATAATGCACCTAGGACCCAACTACAACAGCTGCAGGCACTACAACTCCCAGCATTTACTGCCGGTCTGCAGCCCTGAGGATATGCTGGGCATTGTAGTACAGTGTAGACAGATGTATTGCTGGACCTTCGGGGCTGATGTCAGCCACAGATTGCAGCCACCAGGAGCCTCTGCACACAGTGATTTATTACAGGGTTGTCCACTCAGAGACTACAACTCCCAGCATACCCTGAGAGCTGTAGGGTGTTCTGAGATTTGTCAAAGATACAGATGACACCAGGAAAGGACGGGGTCAGCATATCGTGTCTCACGGGTTCTATATTGGTGGACCCCAAGGATTATTTCCTCTGGTGGGTCCCAGGTACCCCAGTCCGACACTGAGGTTGTATATAGGTTACATACTGGTTATATACAGATCATATACTGGTTATATAGGTTATAGGCTATGTTCACACAACGTCATAAATAGAGAAAAGCGGCCACTTTTGCAATGGCAATGCATTGAAGTGAATGTGAAGACGGACGTTCAATGCACACAATGTATTGAATAACGGACGTTTTGCCGCGGATGTCAAAATAATGTTCATGTTCATTATTTTCTGACGTCTTTTGCAAACAGCGGTGTTTTTTATTAGTTGTTCACACAGTTTTTCTTTTGTCACCGTTCTTTCTCTGTTTTTACTATTAAACTCAATGGACTTTTCAGTTAGTCCGCATCCAACGGCCGATTAGTAAGCAAACTAGTATAATGTGCCAGCAGCCGCCATTGCACTAAGGGGAGGCCAGACAGCTAAATGACGAACGTTATTTTAGACTCAAAATGACGGACGTCATTTTAAACGGAGCTGAAAACGTTGTGTGAACATAGCCTGTTACAGAATCTATTATATTCCTGCTTTTACTTTGTTGCTGAGTTTCACCGACAATGAAACAAGTGATTTTTTTTTTCTGACTTATTCAGAATTTCTGCGGCAGAGGAGCGGTGGGTTTTATAGCGGCAGCGTCCGGCCAATGTTTTACAGCGCTGTCAGGTGGTGACGCTAGAATCCGGCTCTCCAGCTGCTTTTATACCATAGAAAGTCAACAAGAGACTGAGGCAAAGGTTCCTCCGACTTCTCCTTGAGGCCGGGATTGCACCGTGGGCCATTGTTATCAGCCTGACATGTGATCGTCTATACACGGCCGCCGAGCAGGCCTGCAATCTGTTCTCCACCAATGAATACTTTATGATGCAGTAAACAGAAGCCGCTCAATCTCGTACATTGTCTCCAAAAGTTTCTGTCCTTTGTATTGATCGGGTTATTACTGTCATGGAAAATGGCAGCCGGCCGGCAGGTGTTCAGGGCTGACAGCTTCTCGGCCTGTAATAATGGGGGAGATTTATCAGACATGGTGGAAAGTGAAACTGGCTCAGTTGCCCCTAGCAACCAATCAGATTCCACCTTTCATTTTCCAAAGAGTCTGTGAGGAATGAGAGGTGGAATCTGATTGGTTGCCGGGGGCGACTGAGACAGTCTCACTTTACACCATGTTTGGTAACTTTATAAAAGGTTTTGGAGACCCCCATCCACTTAGCTGTGAAAGCTGTTGGGACGAGGGGGATTGTAGTTTTGCATCTCCTGGAGAGACACGGGCAGAGGACCTCCGGGACCCCAGGGCATGCTGGGAGTTGTAGCTTTGCAACTTCTGGGGCGCCCCTGGGTGTGGAAATCGATTAGATATCAGATATTGTTAAAGGTGTGCAAGGGATGATGGGAGTTGTACATCTACAACAGTTGGAAGACTGCGGGTCAGGGAACACTGCATTAGACCACAAAGAAGGCTGCCGTGGCATGCTGGGAGTTGTAGTTTTGTATTATCTGAAGATCATTAAAGGGGAACTCCAGAGTAAATATTTTTCTTTCAAATCAAATGATGTCAGGAAGTCATATAGATTTGTAAATTCCTTCTATTAAAAAATCTCCAGTCTTCCAGTACTTATCAGCTGCTGTATGTCCTGCAGGAAGTGGTGTATTCTCTCCAGTCTGACACAGTGCTCTCTACTGCCACCTCTGTCCATGTCAGGAACTGTCCAGAGCAGGAGAGGTTTTCTATGGGGATTTGCTGCTGCTCTGGACAGTTCCTGACATGGACAGAGGAGGCAGCAAAGAGCGCTGTGTCAGACTGGAGAAAATACACCACTTCCTGCAGGACATACTGCAGCTGATAGGTACTGGAAGACTGGAGATTTTTTTTTTAATGAAGTAAATTATAAATCTGTATAACTTTCTAACACCAGCCAATTTGAAAGAAAAGATTTTCGCTGGAGTTCCCCATTAAAGGCCGTCAGAACCCGACCAGAAGGGCCGTGTATATCCACTTACAGCTGGTCTGCCCCTCTGTATACATTGTGGCTGTATGATACGCTGCGATCCCCTACTGCAGTATATAGATGCCATAGGGCAGAGGTATTTATCCAGCATGCCGCCATCTCCTCACACAGCGCGTTTCCAGCTAAATCTGTTGCTTCCTAATCGGACGTCACAGGGGCCATAAAGGGTTAATGCCGCCTCCTCGCGCACTTCCTAATTGTCTCTGTAATTTCTTGGGTAAATATTGACTTTGGGCGCCAACTGACTGAAAATATTTGGTTTATACCAGATGCGTCGCGTGTCCGTCCCCTGAAACATTAGCCAAAGGAGAGATTTAGAGACGCGTCGGGCGCAGGTGAACACCAGGAGGATGTACGGCTGCCGGGCAGAGAGGAGATGACTTTCACCTCAGTGGTTTATAGACCTTCAGGGAAACATAACAGCCCAGGCTTTGTGGAAATGTTTGCGTTTAGGGTCACAGATACAACCGCCATATCCTGCTCCAAGTACAGATACATTAGTGTAACACCGCCATATCCTGCTCCATATACAGGTACAACAGTGTAACACCGCCATATCCTGCTCCATGTACAGGTACAAGTGTAACACCTCCATATCCTGGTCCATGTACAGATACATTAGTGTAACACCGCCATATCCTGCTCCATATACAGGTACAACAGTGTAACACCACCATATCCTGCTCCATGTACAGGTACTAGTGTAACGCCGCCATATCCTGCTCCATGTACAGGTACAACAGTGTAACACCTCCATATCCTGCTCCATATACAGGTACAAGTGTAACACCGCCATATCCTGCTCCATGTACAGGTACAACAGTGTAACACCGCCATATCCTGCTCCATATACAGGTACAACAGTGTAACACCGCCATATCCTGCTCCATGTACAGATACATTAGTGTAACACCGCCATATCCTGCTCCATGTACAGGTACAACAGTGTAACACCTCCATATCCTGCTCCATGTACAGATACATTAGTGTAACACCGCCATATCCTGCTCCATATACAGGTACAACAGTGTAACACCGCCATATCCTGCTCCATGTACAGGTACAAGTGTAACACCTCCATATCCTGGTCCATGTACAGATACATTAGTGTAACACCGCCATATCCTGCTCCATATACAGGTACAACAGTGTAACACTGCCATATCCTGCTCCATATACAGGTACAACAGTGTAACACCACCATATCCTGCTCCATGTACAGGTACTAGTGTAACGCCGCCATATCCTGCTCCATGTACAGGTACAACAGTGTAACACCGCCATATCCTGCTCCATATACAGGTACAAGTGTAACACCGCCATATCCTGCTCCATGTACAGGTACAACAGTGTAACACCGCCATATCCTGCTCCATATACAGGTACAACAGTGTAACACCGCCATATTCTGCTCCATGTACAGATACATTAGTGTAACACCGCCATATCCTGCTCCATATACAGGTACAACAGTGTAACACCACCATATCCTGGTCCATGTACAGGTACAAGTGTAACACCGCCATATCCTGCTCCATGTACAGGTACAACAGTGTAATAACACAATATCCTGCTCCATGTACAGGTACAACAGTGTAACACCGCCATATCCTGGTCCATGTACAGGTACAAGTGTAACACCGCCATATCCTGCTCCATGTACAGGTACAACAGTGTAACACCGCCATATCCTGCTTCATGTACAGGTAGAACAGTGTAATAACACCATATCCTGCTCCATGTACAGGTACAACAGTGTAACACCGCCATATCCTGCTCCATGTACAGGTACAACAGTGTAACACCGCCATATCCTGCTCCATGTACAGGTACAACAGTGTAACACCTCCATATCCTGCTCCATGTACAGATACATTAGTGTAACACCACCATATCCTGCTCCATGTACAGGTACAAGTGTAACACCGCCATATCCTGCTCCATGTACAGGTACAACAGTGTAATAACGCCATATCCTGCTCCGAGTACAGGTAAAACAATGTAACACTTCCATATCCTGCTCCGAGTACAGATACAAGTGTAAAACCGCCATATCCTGCTCCATGTACAGGTACAACAGTGTAACACCGCCATATCCTGCTCCATGTACAGGTACAACAGTGTAATAACACCATATCCTGCTCCATGTACAGGTACAAGTGTAACACTTCCATATCCTGCTCCATGTACAGGTACAACAGTGTAACACCGCCATATCCTGCTCCATGTACAGGTACAACACTGTGATACTGCCATATCATGCTCTGAGTACAGGTACAGCAGTGTAACACTGCCATATCCTGCTCCAAGTACAGCTACAACAATGTAACACCGCTATATCCTGTTCCGAGTACAGATACAGCAGTGTAACACCGCCATATCCTGCTCGGAGTACAGGTACAACAGTGTGACACCGCCATATCCTGCTCCATGTACAGGTACAACAGTGTAACACCGCCATATCCTGCTCCATGTACAGGTACAACAGTGTAACACCGCTATATCCTGCTCCATGTACAGGTACAACATTGTAACACCGCTATATCCTGCTCCATGTACAGGTACAACATTGTAATACCGCCATATCCTGCTGATTGTGGCCCTGTGCAGTGTGGTGGTGCCCGATCCGGCTCTGATTGTGGCCCTGTGTGGTGCCTGATCCTGCTGATTGTGGCCCTGTGTGGTGCCTGATCCTGCTGATTGTGGCCCTGTGTGGTGCCTGATCCTGCTGATTGTGGCCCTGTGTGGTGCCTGATCCTGCTGATTGTGGCCCTGTGTGGTGCCTGATCCTGCTGATTGTGGCCCTGTGCAGTGCGGCGGTGCCCGATCTGGCTCTGATCGCTGATAGGGACGCGGCATCCTCTTGTGATTACAGTTCAATCAGATCAGTGCTGCAGATACAGCGTGCCATGCTTTATTGGGTCGGGATTCTGGGTGTTCTCTGCTTGTGTCTATAACATCTCCTGATATCATCACTTGTGTAATCAGACTCGTCCTGAGTGTTCCTGGCAGCAGCCGCAGGGTGTCGTGGGCGTACGGCCGGGCATACGGTGGTGATTCACCAAAAGAATACAGCTGCTGCCCCCTCTGTCCATGTCAGGAACTGTCCAGAGCAGCAGAGGTTTTCTATGGGGATTTGCTGCTGCTCTGGACAGTTCCTGACATGGACAGAGGTGGCAGCAGAGAGCACCGTGTTAGAGAGAATACACCACTTCCTGCAGGACATACTGCAGCTGATAAGTACTGGAAGACTGGAGATTATTATATACAAGTAAATTACAAATCTGTATAACTTTCTGACACCGGCTGATTTGAAAAAAAAAACAAAAAAAAACAAAAAACATTTTATGGTGAATGACGCCGTTAACGCAATAAAACTGCAATGTGTGTGAACCTACGCTGACAGCTTTCCTCTAGGAGGAAATGATGGGAGTAGTAGTTGTGAAGCAGTAATTATAATGTCTATAGTAATTGTCTATATTCCCTGCAGGTTCCGTGGAGCGGGATCAGGCGTCACATGACCAGTGCTGAGTGTCGGATAAGCTGGCCGTGTCTGCAGCGCAGCGTCTCTCTATGGATTATTATAGCAGGTGACACTGGGAAGTGACAGTGCGGTTTGGCCGCTGCAGACTCCTGTCTGTGACTTCGGCCTCCAGGTCGCTGGTTTCTATTTTTTATTGCAAACATTTAATTGCAGGTTAGTGGTCGGGGATCTGGGGCCGAGCGATGAGTAAGGAGACAGCCGAACGTTCCAGAACTTTCTGCCCATAGATTGCTCATTTCCTCGGCCCCCTGTTATTTATTCTGGTGGTGTTATATGATAGATGATACATGATGGACGGGAACTCCCGGCCCCGGCCCCAGAACCTGTATGAGTTATTATGTATATCATTACGCAGCAATGGGGAGGACATTAGACTTTTACAATTTTAGATTATTTTTTCTCCTTTTTTTTTTACCATTTTTTTTATTTTTCTCTTTTAAGCAGCAAACCCTCGCTGACAGCTGACTGTGCCTCCAGAGCCGCTTCTCAGAGTCTTAAAGGGGAACTTCAGAGAGAAAAAAATATCTTTAAATCAACTGGTGCCAGAAAGTTATAGAGAGTTATAAATTATTTGAAAATCTCCAGTATTCCAGTACTTATCAGCTGCTGTATGTCCTGCAGGAAGTGGTGTATTCTCTCCAGTCTGACACAGAGCTCTCTGCTGCCACCTCTGTCCATGTCAGGAACTGTCCAGAGCAGCAGCAAATCCCCATAGAAAACATAGGAACATTTCTCTGGTTGACCCCGTTTAACTCCTTGAATGCTGCAGTTGATGCTGACGGACCTGAAGTGCCTTGTACGGCCATCGGAGGACGCCACTGCCGCCAGGACACAGGAGACCAGGATTGTTAGGGTTGTTTCACACAGCAGTACAAAAAGAATTATTTTCGTTTTACTATTAACAAATCTGAGAACACAGCGATACTGGTAATCTGCACCCCCATATCTCCAGTAATCTGTACCCCCATAATCCATTAATCTGCACCCCCCATAACTCCAGTAATCTGCACCCCCATATCTCCAGTAATCTGTACCCCCATAACTCCTGTAATCTGTACCCCCATAATCCATTAATCTGCACCCCCCATAACTCCAGTAATCTGCACCCCCATAACTCCTGTAATCTGTACCCCCATAACTCCTGTAATCTGTACCCCCATAATCCATTAATCTGCACCCCCATAACTCCAGTAATCTGCACCCCCATAACTCCTGTAATCTGTATCCCCATAACTCCTGTAATCTGTACCCCCATAATCCATTAATCTGCACCCCCCCATAACTCCAGTAATCTGTACCCCTAAAACTCCAGTGATTTGTACCCCCATATTTCCTATAATATGTACCCCCATAACACCTATAATCTGTACCCCCATAAATCCAGTAATCTGTACCCCCATAACACAACTAATCTGTACCCCATAACTCAACTAATCTATACCCCCATAACTCCTATAATCTGTACCCCCATAAATCCAGTAATCTGTACCCCCCACAACTCCAGTAATCTGTACCCCCATAACTCCAGTAATCTGTACTCCCATAACTCCAGTAATCTGCACCCAAATAACTCCAGTAATCTGCACCCCAATAACTCCAGTAATCTGTATTCCCATTACTCCAGTAATCTGTACCCCCATAACTCCAGTAATCTGCACCTTAATAACTCCAGTAATCTGTACCCCCATAACTCCAGTAATCTGTACCCCCATAACTCCTATAATCTGTACCCCCATAACTCCAGTCATCTGTACCCCTATAACGCCAGTCATCTGTACCCCCCATAACTCCAGCAATCTGTACCCCATAACTGCTGTAATCTGTACCCCCATAACTCCAGTAATCTGTACCCCCATAACTCCAGTAATCTGTACCCCCATAATCCATTAATCTGCACCCCCCATAACTCCAGTAATCTGCACCCCCATAACTCCTGTAATCTGTACCCCCAAAACTCCAGTAATCTGTACCCCCATAATCCATTAATCTGCACCCCCCATAACTCCAGTAATCTGTACCCCTAAAACTCCAGTAATTTGTACCCCCATATTTCCTATAATATGTACCCCCATAACACCTATAATCTGTACCCCCATAACCCCAGTAATCTGTACCCCATAACTCAACTAATCTATACCCCCATAACTCCTATAATCTGTACCCCCATAAATCCAGTAATCTGTACCCCCATAACTCCAGTAATCTGTACCCCCATAACTCCAGTAATCTGTACCCCCATAACTCCTATAACTGTACCCTCACAACTCCAGTAATCTGTACCCCCATAAATCCAGTAATCTGTACCCCCATAACTCCAGTAATCTGCACCCAAATAACTCCAGTAATCTGTACCCCCATAACTCCAGTAATCTGTATTCCCATAACTCCAGTAATCTGTACCCCCATAACTCCAGTAATCTGCACCTTAATAACTCCAGTAATCTGCACCCCAATAACCCCAGTAATCTGTACCCCCATAACTCCAGTAATCTGTATCCCCATAACTCCAGTCATCTGTACTCCCATAACTGCTGTAATCTGTACCCCCATAACTCCAGTAATCTGCACCCCAATAACTTCAGTAACCTGTATCCCCATAACTCCTATAATCTGTACCCCCATAACTCCTATAATCTGTACCCCCATAACTCCTATAATCTGTACCCCCACAACTCCAGTAATCTGTACCCCCATAACTCCAGTAATCTACCCCATAACTCCAGTCATCTGTACCCCCATAACTCCAGTAATCTGTATCTCCATAACTCCAGTCATCTGTACCCCCACAACTCCAGTCATCTGTACCCCATAACACCAGTCATCTGTACCCCATAGCTCCAGTAATATGTACCCCATAACTCCTATAATCTGTCCCCCTATAACTCCAGTAATCTGTACCCCCATAACGCCAGTCATCTGTACCCCCATAACCCCAGTAATCTGTACCCCATAACCCCAGTAATCTGCACCCCAATAACTCCAGTAATCTGTACCCCCATAACTCCAGTAATCTGTACCCCCACAACTCCAGTCATCTGTACCCCCATAACTGCTGTAATCTGTACCCCCATAACTCCAGTCATCTGTACCCCCATAACTGCTGTAATCTGTACCCCCATAACTCCAGTCATCTGTACCCCCATAACTGCTGTAATCTGTACCCCCACAACGCCAGTCATCTGTACCCCCATAACTCCAGTAATCTGTATCCCCATAAATACAGTCATCTGTACCCCCACAACTCCAGTCATCTGTACCCCCATAATACCAGTAATCTGTACCCCATAGCTCCAGTGATCTGTACCCCCATAGCTTCAGTAATCTGTACCCCCATAACACCAGTAACCTGTACCCCATAGCTCCAGTAATCTGTACCCCCATAACTCCAGTAATCTGCACTCCAATAACTCCAGTAATCTGTACCCCCATAACTCCTATAATCTGTACCCCCATAACTCCAGTAATCTGCACCCCAATAACTCCAGTAATCTGTACCCCCATAACTCCAGTAATCTGTACCCCCATAACTCCAACAATCTGCACCCCATAACTCCAGTCATATGTACCCCCACAACTCCAGTCATCTGTGCCCTATAACGCCAGTCATCTGTACCCCTATAACTCCAGTAATGTGCACCCCAATAACTCCAGTAATCTGCACCCCCATAACTTCAGTAATCTGTACCTCATTACTCCAATAATCTGTACCCCCATAACTCCAACAATCTGCACCCCAATAATCCAGTGATCTGTACCCCCATAACTACAGTAATCTGTACCCCCCTGTTATTAGTTAGGGAAAGTTATACAAATTCCTAATATACATTAATTATGGGAAATGCTCATTTACTGCTATTTCCCTTAATTTAGTAGATCACAGAGACTTCAAAATCTCAGAAATACCGTGATGTCACGAACCGGGGGTGTTATTCCAATGAAGTGTCCAGCAGGGGGCGCACTATATGTAGAAGTCAATGAGTACCATGGACATCTATATATAGTGCGCCCCTGCTGGACACTCCATTGGAATCAATGGCTGCCTATGGAACAGGTGAGTCTGCACACTGTACTACTACCCCATCATCATCTGATAGATGATGGGGGAGTAGTACCAGGGCCATCCCCAATACACCCCCCCCCCCGCTCCCGCCACATATGCCCTGGTACTACTCCCCCATCATCTGCGCATACTATAAGCAGAAGATGGAGAAGTAGTACCAGGGCTATCCCCATCACCGCCGCCCCTGCTCGTCTGGCGGGTCCACTGCTGTAATTGAGGTCCCGGTCTCAGGCCTACTTCTCTCCTGAGACCGGGACCTCAATTACAGCAGCCGCCCCTGCTCGTCCACTCCATTGGAATTACACCCTAGTTCGTGACGTCACGGTATTTCTGAGATTTTCCATAATTAATGTATATTAGGAATTTGTCTAACTTTCCCTAACTAATAACATATTAAAAAATGCTTTTGCCCGAACTTCTCCTTTAATTAACCCCTTAAGGGCTAACCCTAAAGAACCCTTAAAGGGGTATTCCCATCTCCGACCGATTAGTCACATCCTGCAGTTGTCACCCATGTATCCCGTCTCCCTTTAGTGATCAGCAGAGTTTCTGTGTTTGCCTGAAGACGTCTTTTTAGCGCTGCGGCTTCATGAGGTTTTGTTATGTGTGTCCCCGCCGCTCGCTGCCACTAGAACTGAGCGAGTTTTAGTAACTTTTCTTTACTTTGTTTTCGGTGTCTTTTTTTTTGCTTTGTTCATGTTTTTTCAAGTCATTCATCAGGTCATTACACCTGTCTGGAGAGCCGATAGGGGCCCTTCTACCTGTGTTACTTTTATACTATTCACCCCATTTGTTGTTTTTTTTGTTTGTTTTTTACTCTTTCCAATTACCCGATTTTTCCCTTCCCACCCATTCATACCTTAATAACCTTATATATGTCCACACACAGTATTCGCAACACCCCGACATCTATTTCCCTGTCTTGTTTGATATATGATTGGGGGGGAGGGGGTTGCTTGGGAGATTTAAAACATTTTTATAGAGAGGAATTTTTTTTAATACTTTCTTTTTAACGTAGCCCCCTGGGGGATATGTATAAGTAGTCATTCAATCGTTCACGCAAATCAATGCAATACATATATACTTATTACATTGATCTGTCTAATCTGTCAGATACAAGTGACGTTTCAAACTTTTGCAGTCAGAAAAGCTCAATAAAAAGGAGAGAGGAGATACGGATCCATCAGCGCAGCCCGGTCCTGTATAGCCGATCCCTCCCAGCCATTCCCCAATAACATCTATGGATCCTAGAATGAGAAGCTTCGGGGATGTGTGAGCAGGTGGCGCCGGGCGGCTTAGTCAGCGGGTGTTCAGGCCGTGGGCGCCTTCCTGCGTGGAGTCGGCTCTCTTCAGCTTCCAGTATATAGATAGATAGATGGCTTCTGGTAACCCCATGTGTGAAAAACTGACTATAAGAACAACTAAATAACCTGAAAAATACAGAAAGTTATCAGCCGGATAGATTCCTGTAACCAGCAGTCACCGTGTGCCATCTCTTACAGTAATTGCTTCTCTGCCAGTATCTGAGGAGGAGAATCACCGCCTCAGGCTTTTTCCATTCTTCATACTAATCAAAAAGTTATTATATAAATTCCTGAAGCTCCGACATATTCTGCAGCGCAGTACAGAGGCTTCTGTCCCCATAGATGCCCACAGACTAGATGACTCCAATAGTAATGCTGAGGCCCCATACACAGCGAGCTGCCATGTCCTGTGTGATCTGACTGCTCTGCGGGGCCCATACACAGCGAGCTGCCATGTCCTGTGCGATCTGACCGCTCTGCGGGGCCCATACACAGCGAGCTGCCATGTCCTGTGTGATCTGACCGCTCTGCGGGCCCCATACACAGCGAGCTGCCATGTCCTGTGCGATCTGACCGCTCTGCGGGGCCCATACACAGCGAGCTGCCATGTCCTGTGTGATCTGACCGCTCTGCGGGGCCCATACACAGCGAGCTGCCATGTCCTGTGTGATCTGACCGCTCTGCGGGCCCCATACACAGCGAGCTGCCATGTCCTGTGTGATCTGACCGCTCTGCGGGCCCCATACACAGCGAGCTGCCATGTCCTGTGTGATCTGACTGCTCTGCGGGGCCCATACACAGCGAGCTGCCATGTCCTGTGTGATCTGACTGCTCTGCGGGGCCCATACACAGTGAGCTGCCATGTCCTGTGTGATCTGACTGCTCTGCAGGGCCCATACACAGCGAGCTGCCATGTCCTGTGTGATCTGACTGCTCTGCGGGGCCCATACACAGCGAGCTGCCATGTCCTGTGTGATCTGACCGCTCTGCGGGGCCCATACAGAGCGAGCTGCCATGTCCTGTGTAATCTGACCGCTCTGCGGGGCCCATACACAGCGAGCTGCCATGTCCTGTGTGATCTGACTGTTCTGCGGGGCCCATACACAGCGAGCTGCCATGTCCTGTGTGATCTGACCGCTCTGCGGGGCCCGTACACAGCGAGCTGCCATGTCCTGTGTGATCTGACTGCTCTGCGGGGCCCATACACAGTGAGCTGCCATGTCCTGTGTGATCTGACCGCTCTGCGGGGCCCATACACAGCGAGCTGCCATGTCCTGTGTGATCACTCCTCATCAGTTATTGTTGGACTGTCGTTACTCCACATTTTGGTCTGAATTTTTGCTATTTTTACCTAAATCAGAAGTGGAACCAACACAGAGTAAAACTATAATGGAAACATCTGCACTTTTTCCTATATTTTAGACCTGGTCCCTGGTAAAATACTGACCGGAATGAGGAGCATAAAACAAGGTGGGAAAATAATATTAAGCTGGCCGTATATTTCACATACTGGGGGGGGGGACAACTAAGGAGGAAACACAGCCGGGACAACTAAGGAGGAGACCCACAGCCCGGACAACTAAGGGGGAGACACACAGCCGGGACAACTAAGGAGAAGACCCACAGCCGGGACAACTAAGGAGAAGACCCACAGCCGGGACAACTAAGGAGAAGACCCACAGCCGGGACAACTAAGGAGGAGACCCACAGCCCGGACAACTAAGGAGGAGACCCACAGCCAGGACAACTAAGGAGAAGACCCACAGCCGGGACAACTAAGGAGGAGACCCACAGCCGGGACAACTAAGGAGGAGACCCCCGGCCGGGACAACTAAGGAGGAGACCCCTAGCCGGGAAAACTAAGGAGGAGACCCCCAGCCGGGACAACTAAGGAAGAGACCCCCAGCCGGGAAAACTAAGGAGGAGACCCCCAGCCGGGACAACTAAGGAGGAGACCCCCAGCCGGGAAAACTAAGGAGGAAACCCACAGCCGGGACAACTAAGGAGGAGACCCCCAGCCGGGAAAACTAAGGAGGAGACCCACAGCCGGGACAACTAAGGAGGAAACCCACAGCCGGGACAACTAAGGGGGAGACCCCCAGCCGGGACAACTAAGGAGAAGACCCACAGCCGGGACAACTAAGGGGGAGACCCCCAGCCGGGACAACTAAGGAGGAGACCCCCAGCCGGGACAACTAAGGAGGAAACACACAGCCGGGACAACTAAGGAGGAGACACACAGCCGGGACAACTAAGGAGAAGACCCCCAGCCGGGACAACTAAGGAGAAGACCCACAGCCGGGACAACTAAGGGGGAGACCCCCAGCCGGGACAACTAAGGAGGAGACCCCCAGCCGGGACAACTAAGGAGGAAACACACAGCCGGGACAACTAAGGAGGAGACACAAAGCCGGGACAACTAAGGAGGAGACACAAAGCCGGGACAACTAAGGAGGAGACACACAGCCGGGACAACTAAGGAGGAAACACACAGCCGGGACAACTAAGGAGGAGACCCACAGCTGGGATAACTAAGGAGGAGACACACAGCCGGGACAACTAAGGAGGAGACACAGCCGGGACAACTAAGGAGGAGACCCACAGCCGGGACAACTAAGGAGAAGACCCACAGCCGGGACAACTAAGGAGGAGACCCTCAGCCGGGAAAACTAAGGAGGAAACCCACAGCCGGGACAACTAAGGAGGAAACCCGCAGCCGGGACATTTAAGGGGGAGACCCCCAGCTGGGACAACTAAGGAGGAGACCCCCAGCCGGGACAACTAAGGAGAAGACCCACAGCCGGGACAACTAAGGAGAAGACCCACAGCCGGGACAACTAAGGGGGAGACCCCCAGCCGGGACAACTAAGGAGGAGACCATCAGCCGGGACAACTAAGGAGGAGACACAAAGCCGGGACAACTAAGGAGGAGACACACAGCCGGGACAACTAAGGAGGAGACCCACAGCCGGGACAACTAAGGAGGAGACCCACAGCCGGGACAACTAAGAAGTAAACACACAGCCGGGACAACTAAGGAGGAGACACACAGCCGGGACAACTAAGGAGGAGACCCACAGCCGGGACAACTAAGGAGGAAACCCACAGCCGGGACAACTAAGGAGTAAACCCCCAGCCAGGACAACTAAGGAGGAAACACACAGCCGGGACAACTAAGGAGGAAACCCACAGCCGGGACAACTAAGGAGCTGCTTGGTAAGAGGTATTTCATGGTCCTGGAGTTGCTGCCAGTCTCCACACCTGAACCCAATAGAAAATCTTTGGAGGGCTGGAGCAGTCTGGCCGGCCTCCTGAAGATGACGTGTTCGACCAAAGATGGCGGCCGGGGTCAACAGTGATTTGGTGAGTATAATGCACCACGCTTCCGGGGTGGGGGGAAACACGGGGAAGGGGGCCATTCACTTAACACACATTACAAAGTTGTATAACTTTGCAATGTGTGTTCTTTAGTTAATAAATGATGAACACCGCACTACCCCTTTAAAAGAAAAGAATGATATGTTAGATCCTAAAATCAGCCGCCATACTTATTCCATCAGGACAGGATAACATTTACCTGGCTACTTTGGTCGTGTAAGTTACAAAACTAAATCTAATGGTCACCAATGTGGCAACCAAAACCGGATAGTTGCTTACTGTAGATTTACCAACCACATCTGCTGGCAGTTCCCTCCAGGCATCTACTACTCTTTCAGTAGAGTAATAATTTTCAACGTTCTTAGAAATCACCTCGCTGTGGATCTGTTCCCACCTGTGACCTTCCGTAGGCGTCCGTCCCTCTTACTCACCGCGAGGTGTTGCAGCTATTTCTGATCTCACACAACAGATAAGAGTTCACGCCCGGTCGACAAAAGTGAAAACTAAAAAAAAATCAGCATTTTGGATTTTTCAGCTTTTTTTTTTTTACTATTTTTGCAGGTTTTTTTTCTACCCAGAAATGATTCACCGTATTATTGTAACTTTTTTGTCACTTTGCTTAGAAATGCAAATTGTGCCCTGAGGAGGTTAGTCACCCGACTTTCCAGAAAGGTCTCACTCTGCTGCCTCACAATCGATCAGATGAAGCTGAGCCGAGTGCGTTACACCTGATATGTCATGTAATCAGAGGCCCGCGCCCGCCCGTGACAGCTTCCCGCAGATAGCCGCCTTCACACAGGGGTCGGAGCTTCACCAAATGGCGCGCTGGAGGTGCTATTAAAAATTTACAGTCAGAAACAAAGGTGCGCTCCCGGATCTGGTGTCGCCCGTCTCTTCTGTTACTTTAGGAGACAAAGGGTAATAAAGCCGCTCATGAATAATGCGCCATGATATACTCCGCTGAATAGCTAATGCTGCAAACTAATAACATTAGGAGAGATAGTGAGCAATCTCACAATGTCGCCCGGCGTCCGGCTCACAACACGGACAGATTGTGCTCACTGCAAACCGAACTGATGGGACGTCAAATCCAGAAACAGAGAAAAGTGCAAAGCTACAGGCGCAATGATTTATCACCCGCCATCTAGTATTAAAGAAACTGGTGTCAGAAAGTTACACAGATAATAATTTATTGTCCAGTACTTATCAGCTGCTGTATGTCCTGCAGGAAGTGGTGTATTCTCTCCAGTCTGACACAGTGCTCTTTGCTGCCACCTCTGTCCATGTCAGGAACTGTCCAGAGCAGGAGAGGTTTTCTATGCGGATTTGCTGCTGCTCTGGACAGTTCCTGACATGGACAGAGGTGGCAGCAGAGAGCACTCTGTCAAACTGGAGAGATTACACCACTTCCTGCAGGACATACAGCAGCTGATAGATACTGGAAGACTGGAGATTTTTATATAGAAGTAAATTACAAATCTACATAACATTCTGATACCAGTTTATTTGGTATATTTTTTCCCCTCTTGCAGTTCTTTCTCTCTGTAGTGCAGTTTTACAGTCAGTGTTTTCCAAGCTGTTTCCAAACTACGACTCCCATCATGCCCCGGCAGCCCGAACGTTATTACTTCAGTGGCATAAAGGCCGATCTGTTACAAATGTTGGAACTGGGAATATACTGTGTTCCTAATGGGGAGGATCTAGCAACAAATCGGCTACCTGTGAGTAATAACATTGCAGAACTACAACTCCCATTATGCCTGTCTGTAGCTGATGCAGGTCTGTCCAGGCATGATGGGGATTGTAGTTCTGCATCAAGTAGAGCGCCCTATCCCTGCTTTATAGTAATATTCCCCAACCTTGAGCATCACAGTTATTGCAGAACCACACGGATGCGTCCGCATTAGAATTCTGCAGCTGCAAAGATCATCTGGCCGGTCTCTTAAGCAGTCTGAACATAGCCTTACACTGCACAGCACACACTTCACTCATAAGGGTACAAACCCACACACCGTATACACAGCAGATACGCAGAAAAAACGCAGCAGATTTGAAGCAGATTTGGTGGTGCAGATTTGATGCTGTGTCCAGTTATTTAGATCTAAACTGCTGCGTATTTGTTGCGTGTTTGTTGCGTGTTTGTTGCGTATTTGCTGCGTATCGCAGCAGTAAATAAGCTGCATATACGGTGTGTGGGTTTGTACCCTAATACTGCAATTATTTAGTATTAGCTTTTTTGGAGGATTTTTTTTTTTTTTGCACTTTTTTGAAGTTTTTTGGAGCCTTTTTTTAATGTTTTGCAGGATTTCCAGGCAGTTTATGTAAGTCAGGTCTTTGCTCTCTCCTCTGTCCCTCTTTGATGCCTTTTTTTTCGTAACTTTTCAAAACACTTGATCAAAGACCTGATTACTAAATTGTACAGAACATGCAAAAAAAAAAGCTCAGAGAAAGCTCCATAAAAAATTGCATAAAATCCTCCAAAGCTTATGGGACCAGCAAAGATTTGAGCCACAAAGTGCATTGTGTAAATGCAGCCTAATGGTGCGTTTACACAGAGAGATTTATCTGACAGATTTTTGAAGCCAAAGCCAGGAATAGTGTAAACGCACCATAAGATTTGGTCGGTGAGGTTCGGTGCAGCTGAGCCATAGACAGTGCCGGCTGGCCAACCTCCGGAGCTGTAATTCATGTTCTGTGCAATTCCATGATTGCTCTACGGCTGGAATCACACGGTGCAGATTTCTTGCAGAAATTTCTCTGACCGTCTCTGCCAAACCAGAAAGAAGATAAGATGAGTGTATAAAGGAGGCCCCCGGCCACGGCAGCTTCCTGCGGGGGCATTTACATACTGAGGTGGGATTGTATTTCAGACTCATAACAACAAGTTCTCGTTTTACTCATTTCCTGCAATCGCTTTACAGGGAGATGAATGGCCGACAAGCCAAAAATCAAAGAATCAGCAGCAGCAAAGCGAGGAAGGGGTTACACTAAGCACAGAACTGATGATGATGATGAAGAAGATAAACTAAAGGGAGATAGATGGGCAGATCATTCTGCTTGTTGTGGATGTATAGCAGAGGATTCACTGGTATTTGCACAAGGGGCAGCTGTCCAGAATGTTATAGATGGTCAGAGATGAGAGGGAAGCCTTGATTTACCTTTCAGGAACAGTGTAGATCATCTGCAGCAGACATCTTGCAGGTATGCAGCCCAGGCTTCTTCAGGCTTTTTCCTGCACATAGCACTAGCTAAGCCCCGCCCCCACACGCTGTAACTTGACCTGATCTGGCTGTTACTAGAGACAGAATTCCCCTAACAACAGGCAGTGGACAGTAGACTGTGGGGAAGGGAGACACCTAGTGACCAAGACAATGAAGTGATTTCCACCATGAAGAGATGGCAGTGACCTTTCATGAGAGTTCTTGTCTGTAGAAATATAAACAAAAAGAGCAAATTCATAGTAGGACCTTTATATATAGAGTATAAATGTATAAGGCGTTACTGATGCTCCTCAGGTGATATGGGAGGTGGCAGTGCCCATGGGGGCGGACATTTCCCTCTATAGTCCGCTATTGGCAGCTTCTATGGAGCAGATGAGCTGTCCCACAGATGGGCGTCCCCCTCAGAGAGCTACAATCTCTGTCTCCGGAACCTTCCCGGCCTTGTACCTTCAGAACCGCTATTTAGCAGAGAACTTTCTATTTTGGTATCCGATGACATCATCAGCTCGTGCGCCCGATATAGGAGTCCTCCCACAGAGGATAAAGTGTCCTGGAGGAAAGAACGAGGGAAATCAGAGCGTCCGTGAGGGATGAGCAGACAAAAATATTTAAAGGGACACACAGCATCCCCATTGGCTGAGCGGCCTGCTGATGGAGCCACCAATATGTTATATCGCATGCTGTATCTGGGGCTGATACTCCTCTGGGCCCCTGCTCAGCATCCAATAACATTGTACACCATGGACCAACTATTGGTGGCTTTAACATTTGTTGCCAAAATTCTCATTGCTGACAGTTTCCTCCAATAGGGGGCATCACTGACACCAGGCAGCAGAATTGCAGTCTGTTAAAGGGGTACTCCGGCAAAAAATCTTTATCTTTCAAATCAACTGGTATCAGAAAGTTATATAGATTTGTAACTTCCTTCTATTTGACAATCTCCAGTCTTCCAGTACTTATGAGCTGCTGTATATCCTGCAGGAAGTGGTGTATTCTCTCCAGTCTGACACCTCTGTCCATGTCAGGAACTGTCCAGAGCAGCAGCAAATCCCCATAGAAAACCTCTCCTGCTCTGGACAGTTCCTGACATGGACAGAGGTGGCAGCAGAGAGCACTGTGTCAGACTGGAAAGAATACACCACTTCCTGCAGGACATACAGCAGCTGATAGATACTGGAAGACTGGGGATTTTGAATAGAAGTAAGTTACAAATCTATATAACTTTTTGAAACCACTTGATTTGAAAGAAAAATATTTTCGCTGGAGTGCCCCTTTAATGACATGTGTCTCTTTCATCCAGCAGCATCTGTCCTGACGGTTTGGTTGCTTCCTCTGTGGTGCCCGGACCGGCAGCGGGCATGGGCGCTATCAGGGACATTAACCCATCAATAACCGATTATATGTGACCCGACTGCCCCAAAACCACAAGATAAAATGCAGCTCATTTACCGCATTTTAAAGAGGGGTTCTGCTGAATACATTTTTTTTAACATTTCTTTAGTTATTTAACCTTATTAAAGAAAATCTATTTATATATTAATATAAATATATTTTTCGACATTTTTACACTGACCGGCAGGAGTGAGGGGCAGCAAGGTCTCTCTGCTGCCGCCGGTGGCCGTGCTGGGAACTGCATTTAGGTTGCGAACTGATATTTTGAATAGAAATCTTGTAAGAAAAAATGATGGTTTGTTTAATAAATTTGTTGGTTTTAAAGGACACGCCCACTTTCCGGTTTTAAAGCAGAAAATGGCCAATGCTTTGGGTTTCTACCATGTTTGTGTCGCACCACACCGCACAGCGATAGTAAATAAGGCGGAACTGTAACCGGCAGGGAAAATGACCCCGGTGCTGTGTTCTGTATTAGTAGTAGAAAGGTGGACGGGATCTGCACAAACAGTCCAGGCTCCAGTCACACGTTCCATCATTTTTTCTATATTTGTGGATCCACAGGTACGGACACAGCTACGGACACAGGTGCGGACATAGTTACGGACGCAGTTACGGACACAGGTGCGGACACAGGTGCGGACATAGTTACGGACACAGGTGTGGACATAGTTACGGACGCAGTTACGGACACAGGTGTGGACATAGTTACGGACGTAGTTACGGACACAGGTGCGGACATAGTTATGGACACAGTTATAGACACAGTTACGGACACAGGTGCGGACATAGTTACGGACACAGGTGCGGACATAGTTATAGGTACAGTTATAGACACAGTTACGGACACATGTGCGGACATAGTTACGGTAACAGCTACGGACACAGGTGCGGACATAGTTACGGACACAGTTACGGACACAGGTGTGGACATAGTTACGGACGTAGTTACGGACACAGGTGTGGACATAGTTACGGACACAGGTGCGGACATAGTTATGGACACAGTTACGGACACAGGTGCGGACACAGTTACGGACACAGGTGTGGACATAGTTATGGACGTAGTTACGGACACAGGTGCCGACATAGTTACGGACACAGGTGCGGACATAGTTATGGACACAGTTATAGACACAGTTACGGACACAGGTGCGGACATAGTTACGGTCACAGCTACGGACACAGGTGCGGACATAGTTACGGACACAGTTACGGACATAGTTATGGACACAGTTACGGACACAGGTGCGGACATAGTTAAGGTCACAGTTACGGACACAGGTGCAGGCATAGTTACGGACACAGTTACGGACACAGGTGCGGACATAGTTATGGACACAGTTATAGACACAGTTACGGACACAGGTGCGGACATAGTTACGGACACAGGTGCGGACATAGTTAAGGTCACAGTTACGGACACAGGTGCGGGCATAGTTACGGTCACAGTTACGGAAACAGGTACGGACACAGTTACGGGCACAGTTACAGACACGGACACAGGTGCGGATACAGGTGCGGAGATAGTTACGGACACAGTTACGGACACAGGTGCGGACATAGTTACGGACACAGTTACGGACACAGGTACGGACACAGTTAGGTCCCATTGATTTCTGTTGGGCTGTTCCCACTGTCTGTAGTCTCACAGATCCGTAATCCGCAAATATTACTGACCAGCTCTACTACGCACCGGGACTGCCACACAGATCGTCCCTTGTTTTTGCGGATTCATAGTTTTTTTTTTTCCGAAAAACTTTACTTAAACAAGGAAATCAATATCTACAATAAATCGGTGCGGCAGGTTCTCATTGTATTTTTTTATTGTCTTCCATAACAATATTAAAATCCACCTCAACATCTGCACCAGAATGGACCGTGTGTGGAGTCTATAGCCCTGAATTAAAGGGGTGGTTCATCCAAAAAAAATTTTTTCAAATGAACTGGTGGCGGAAAGTGCCAGAGATTTGTAATTTACTTCTATTAAAAATCTCCAGTCTTCCAGTACTTATCAGCTGCTGTAAGTCCTGCAGGAAGTGGTATATTCTCTCCAGTCTGACACAGTTCTCTCTGCTGCCACCTCTGTCCGTGTCAGGAACTGTTCAGAGCAGCAACAAATCCCCATAAAAAAACCCCTCCTGCTCTGGACAGTTCCTGACACGGACAGAGATGGCAGCAGAGAGCACTGTGTCAGACTGTAGGGAATGCACCACTTCCTGCAGGACATACAGCAGTTGATAAATACTGGAAGACTGGAGATTTTTTTTTAATTACAAGTAAGTTACAAATCTATATAACTTTCTGACACCAGCTGATTTTGAAAGAAAACATCTTTTGGTGAATGACCCCTTTAATAGTGACCTGCTGGTTGTTTTTTTTCTACATATGGGAATCTGGGATAGATAGCGCTTTATATGTTCTGAGATAAGAATACAAATAAAACGGAGTGAATATAAAGTGTATCTATAGGTAACATAGAGCCAGGTGGCGGCTTCTTCTCTGCAGTCTCTGTGATGTGGCGGTGTACAATACGGGTGACATTGTCTCCATAGGACGGACCCTTTAAGGACATTACACCCGATCTGTCTCCCGTGTGAATCACTTGTAGGAGAAGAATCAGTTTCCAATGAATAAGTAAACCTGCAGTGATGATAGGATAAGCCCCTCAGGCCGCGGACTCCCACCTGTCGCCGCCATATAGAGCGGCAGCAGCTTGTATACCTGTGTGTGCAGTGAGGAGGAAACCAGGATGACACCTGTCCTGGCCGAGGATGGAGCCGCATGAAAGGGGGTCTGTGCCTGTGACCCCTGACATAACATTTGGCAGGCTGGTCAGCTCAGTAACACAATCCATGGATGGCTATTGTGGTCAGAGACCCCCATTGTCTGCCGGTGGGATCACAGGTATCCGCTATCAATCCCTGCCTCCCTCTATGTGGAGCACGTGCGCAGTGTGACCAGGAGGGATGGAAGAACTTCCCTGCAGAGATTTCACTTCCACATAAGACTCCGATCTACAACCTAGAGAACGCATCATAGAACCGCGCCGCTGAATACTGCATGACCGCTCGCAGGGTTAACACCGTATTCACAAATGCATTTTTTTTTCCTTCTAAAAATACCTTTTAAAAAAGTTCTTTATGTTCTGCTTCAGGGCGTCTTCACACACTTTTGTCTGGGTTTTTTTCAGGCAAAAAACTTTATGTGTGATGATGTTTTTTGTGGTTCAGGTGTTTTTGTGTGCTGAATTTTTTTTCCTCTGTCATCACATGACCTAGCTTCTGGACCACAAAAACACTAGGAAAGAAAAAAAAACAATATACGCACAGCAATGGTGTTTCCCCTTTGAAAAAAAAAAACGCCATAGTTTGCTAAAAACAAAAAGCAAACCACCCTCTCATCATGCTGCGTTTTGGAGCCTTAAAACGCTAGAAAGGAGAGAAAAACACCACCCCAAAAAAACGCCGTGTCCCAAGCCGATCATACCCACTGGAGGTATTTTTTGCTACGGAGCTTTTTCTGCACACAGCACTTTTCCACAGAGACTATTGGGTTCCTGAAAAAAAACTGAGGTTTTTTTTGTCCATTTTCCCTGTCGGTCTAGTGTTCCGTTATATTTACTAAAGGTGTGCAACACAGATTTAGCAAAAACCCGAACAACTTGTCATTTTTCTAAAAAAATAAATAAATATAAAAAATGGGTGTGTCATTAAAAACCTGCTGCAACCGACAGATTTGCTAAGTCAGTGATTAAATGAGAAAATGCCAGAAAAATGGCAAAGAAAGCCAAAAAAAACTGCTGCCCCCCCCCCCCCCAGAAAAAAAAAACTGTGCCAAATTTATGTCTAAGAGAAGCCTTGTGCGGTTTATGCAGAATTTTTGAAAAGTTTCACATATTTGCTGCATGTCTGTTGCGGATTTTACCGTCCCCGTTGGTTGCAGTAGGGAAATCTGCCACAAATTTGTCGCATATCCTGATGGATATCATATTTCAAATTTGCATCACAGATCGATTTCCTGCAAAAAATATCCCTTAAAATCTTCTTTGCTGCTGCTGTAATCGCTTTACTTTGTTATTTTTTTCTGCCTTTTTGTAAGCAGGAAAACAAAGCCAAACACTATGGATGTCTCTGAGATAAACTGCGCTACGAGGAAAGTGCCGCTATCTCAAAAACCACACAACAAGAAAAACACCACAAAAAAGCAGGTTCAGCTAACATCTGGCGGCTGCATGCTCAGCAAAAAACAAAGAAAAGTTCAGGTAAAAGCACCACAAAAAGTGGAGTCTCTCTGGAAAACGCCCTGTGTGACTCCAGACATTCAGATGTTGTAGTGGGATCCACATCTTTGTATAGGCCTACACAAAAAACATGGGATACATGGGAGCTCTATGGATATCTATGGGATACACGGGGGCTCTATGGATATGTATGGAATACACGAGGGCTCTATGGATATGTACGGGATACACGAGGGCTCTATGGATATGTACAGGATACACGGGGGCTCTATGGATATCTATGGGATACATGGGAGCTCTATGGATATCTATGGGATACATGGGAGCTCTATGGATATGTACAGGATACACAGGGGCTCTATGGATATGTATGGAATACACGAGGGCTCTATGGATATCTATGGGATATAGATATAGATAGATATGTATGGGATACACGGGGGCTCTATGGATATGTACAGGATACACAAGGGCTCAATGGATATGTACGGTATACACGGGGGCTCTATGGATATGTACAGGATACACAGGAGCTCTATGGATATGTACGGGATACACGAGGGCTCTATGGATATGTACAGGATACACAGGAGCTCTATGGATATGTACAGGATACACGGGGGCTCTATGTATATGTACAGGATACACAGGGGGGTCTATGGATATGTACAGGATACACAGGAGCTCTGTGGATATCTATGGGATACACGGAAGCTCTATGGATATGTACGAGATACACGGGGCTCTAGGGATGTGTACAGGAGCTCTATGGATATGTACGGGATACACAGGGGCTCTATGGATATGTACGGGATACACGGGGGCTCTATGGATGTGTACGGGATACACAGGGGCTCTATGGATATGTACGGGATACACGGGGGCTCTATGGATATGTACAGGATACACGAGGGCTCTATGGATATGTACAGGATACACGGGGGCTCTATGGATATGTACGGGATACACGGGGGCTCTATGGATATGTACAGGATACACGGGGGCTCTATGGATATGTACGGGATACATAGGGGCTCTATGGATATGTACGGGATACACGGGGGCTCTATGGATATGTACGGGATACACGAGGGCTCTATGGATATGTACGGGATACACGGGGGCTCTAGGGATGTGTACGGGATACACGGGGGCTCTATGGATATCTATGGGATACATGGGAGCTCTATGGATGTGTACAGGCACTGGTCCAGATGTATACACTGAATGTAATTAAAAGATATTGTGACAGGTTTATACCATCTCTGTTGCCCATAGCAACCACCCACAGAAGAGCCTCCATTTTCCGAGAGAAGAGGGCAAAATGAAAGCTGAGTGGGTCCTGTTGCTGATAGAAACAAATCAGAGCACATTATCTAAGCTGAGGCCGTTCTGTGATTTGTTGCTATGGACAATCAATGTTTTTTCTTTTAGGGTATGATCACACTGTGCAAATACGGCGGAATCCTGTCGTGCTCAGTGTCCCGCTGTGAGTGAATGGGAGGGCACGCGCTCCTCTGCTGCCGCCGCTCTCCGCTCAGGGTAGTGACATGTCACTTCTTTGAGCGGAGAGCGACGGCTGTAGAGGAGCGCCCGCTTGCTTCGGGGCTCCCGATGTCTTCACATCCCGCTCATCCCTGCCAGGAACCCCTGAAGCAAGCCGGAGCGGGGACCAGGTGATGTATAGGCTCCGGCCGGCCCGGGGGTTAACGGGGCTGGCGGCAGACATACTCACAACTGGAGGGGGGGGGGGGGGGGAGAAACACGGGGAAGGGGGCCATTCACTTAAATAACACAGTACAATGTTGTATAACTTTGTATTGTGTGTTATTGAGTGAAAAAATATTTGAGACCGCACTATCCCTTTATAGTAAAGCTGTCAGTATTGGCTGCAGTCTGTATATTCCGCCTCCAGCCACTAGAGGCCGCTCTCTCCTCCCAGCTACAGGGCCGGGCACGGACTCCTGCCCCAGAGGAGCCTGAAGGATGAAGATGGCCGCGTGCTGCCGGGAGCAGATACTGAGGAGCCACATGAGGGGATAATGGTGGGGGAGGAAAAGCTGTATACACTGGTGTGAGAGGAGAATAGTGACTGGTATATACTGTATACACAGCTCTACCAGTATATACCAGCCTCTCACACCACACTGTATATACAGCTCTCATTACCAGTCTCCCAGTATATACCAGCCTCTCACACCACACTGTGTATACAGCTCTGGTTACCAGTCTCCCAGTATATACCAGCCTCTCACACCACACTGTATATACAGCTCTGATTACCAGTCTCCCAGTATATACCAGCCTCTCACACCACACTGTATATACAGCTCTCATTACCAGTCTCCCAGTATATACCAGCCTCTCACACCACACTGTATATACAGTTCTGATTACCAGTCTCCCAGTATATACTGTATATACACCACACTGTATATACAGCTCTGATTACCAGTCTCCCAGTATATACCAGCCTCTCACACCACACTGTATATACAGCTCTGATTACCAGTCTCCCAGTATATACTGTATATACACCACACTGTATATACAGCTCTCATTACCAATATACCAGTATATACCAGCCTCTCACACCACACTGTATATACAGTTCTGATTACCAGTCTCCCAGTATATACCAGCAGTCTCACACCACACTGTATATACAGCTCTGATTACCAGTCTCCCAGTATATACCAGCAGTCTCACACCACACTGTATATACAGCTCTGATTACCAGTCTCCCAGTATATACCAGCCTCTCACACTGTATATACAGCTCTGATTACCAGTCTCCCAGTATATACCAGCCTCTCACACCACACTGTGTATACAGCTCTGATTACCAGTCTCCCAGTATATACCAGCAGTCTCACACCACACTGTATATACAGCTCTGATTACCAGTCTCCCAGTATATACCAGCAGTCTCACACCACACTGTATATACAGCTCTGATTACCAGTCTCCCAGTATATACCAGCAGTCTCACACCACACTGTATTAGGGTAAATTCACACAGGCGGATCCACCTTGAGTTTCACAAACAAAATCCGCTGCGAATCCACAATACACGAAGTTCAAAACAACGCAGTTACCAAGCTCGCTGCTAAAAATGCTTCTAAAACTAATGGACAATAAAACACGCACCAAACACGCTGTGATTATGGTTGGACATTGACTTACAAGGCAATCATTATCGCAGCGGAATCTTGTGCGGAAAACTCACAGCGTGAAACTGGCGGCGGATGCGCCTGTGTGAATTTACCCTAATACTGCTGGTACACTGAGGTGCCCACATGAGGGCATTTTGCTGAAGGAGATAAAGCTCCAATCTGCCCCAGTCACCCCCCAGTCTGCCCCAGTCACCACCCAGTCTGCCCCAGTCACCACCCAGTCTGCTCCAGTCACCCCCCAGTCTGCTCCAGTCACCCCCCAGTCTGCTCCAGTCACCCCCCAGTCTGCCCCAGCTACCCCCAGTAACCCCCGTCTGCTCCAGTCTGCCCCAGCTACCCCCATTTTTCCCCAGTCTTCCCCAGTCACCCCTTAGTCTTTCCCAGTTACCCCCCAATCTGCAATAGTTACCCTCAGTCTGCCCCAGTCACCCTCAGTCTGCCCCAGTCACCCTCCGTTTGCTTCAGTCACCCCCAGTCTGCCCCAGCTACTAAGTTTTCAAGGTTTTGTGGGGCCCCATGACTCCTAGCTACAACCCTCATGTGTTCCTGTACTACTACTACACCCCTCATCTATTCCTGTGCTACTACTACACCCCTCATCCTTTTGTGTTGTTCTGACTGTAAATTTCTAACTGGAAAATTCTGGAAAAAAAACACACCAAAACACTGGTGACAAGCCACACCCTGTAAACCACACCCACAATAGGCCACGCTCACGGAGGCCACACTTAGGGTGGTATTACACGGGACGATAATACCTGTAAACGAGCAGCCATCTGCTAGATCGTCGCTCGTTTACTTGGCCTATTAGACGGCCCGATAATCGTTAAACAAGGGCTGCAGGGACATTGCGGCCTTTGCTTAACTATATACATTACCTATCCACGTTCCAGGGCTGCTGCTGCGGTCTTCTTCTCCCCGGGTCCTGCGCGCTCTAACTTCAGAGTGGCCTGTCAGCTGACAGGCCGCTCAGCCAATCACAGGGACCGCCGGGACCGCCACGGCCTGGGCCGACAGGCAGCTCTGAAGCTAGAGCGCGCAGGACCCGGGGAGAAGAAGACCGCAGCAGCAGCCCTGGAACGTAGATAGGTAATGTATATCGTCAGTCGCCGGCCGTGCACCGCTATTACACGTAGCGGTGCGCGGTCGGTGCCCAATGAAAATAGGTCCAAACCTATATCAGCCGATGATCATTGTCCTTATTACATGGAGCGATTCGGCCGATTATCATTGTGTGTAATAGTACCCTTACTATAAGCCACAGCCCTTGTTGCCAACGCTAAAGTGTCCCTGGAAAAAAAAATTTTATTGTTGCCAACTGTGCCATAGGCTGTACTGGACTTTACCATAGGCTGTGCTGTACTCTGCCATAGGCTGTGCTGTACTCTGCCATAGTTATACTGTACTCCACCACAGGCTGTACTGTACTTTACCATAGGCTGTGCTGTACTCTGCCATAGGCTGTACTGTACTCTGCCATAGGCCATACTGTACTCTGCCATAGTCTGTACTATGCTCTGCCATAGTTATACTGTACTCCACCACAGGCTGTACTGTACTCCGCCATAGGCCATACTATACTCTGCCATAGCCTGTGTTGTACTCTACCATAGGCTGTACTGTACTCCGCCATAGGCCATACTATACTCTGCCATAGCCTGTGTTGTACTCTACCATAGGCCATTCTGTGGAGTGTGCTCGACCGGTCACTTGCTAGGTGTGGGGTGTGACGCCACTGCTGTGTTGGTTGGTCGGTGGAATATAGCTCAGCTGGGTGGTAGTTTGTTGTGACACCAGTGCTGACACAGACACAGGTATGGGGGACACCTGCTTTTAGTTTTTGAGGCTGGCTATATCCTTTCCCCTGTGGTCGGTGACCTGCCGGTGGGTATGGGTCCCTTGGGTGCTTATCACAGTGGTCCAGAGTAGAGTTATGACCCACACGGACTGTCGGTACCGCCACCCACAGAAAGGGGAGATGACCCAAGGACGGTGTAACTACTGTGTAGGTGCTTAAGCAATAACCAAGCAATAAGTCCTGTTATAATAAATAAACTCTTCTTTACTGAAGGAACACTTAGTACACCAGCTGATAATAGACTTCTGAGTGACTGTACAAAATCTGTGCTGAGAGCTTTAGAGGTAGAATAGTAGTGTTTATTTGGTTACGTGCTTAGGAGTAGAGTAAGTTCAGAATAGAGGAGAGGAGTAGGTCGTGAGAGTTCAGAGTAGTGGAGAGGAGTTTGTCTTGAGAGTCCCAACCCAATTTAGTACTGTGCTCTGCCGAAACTTTAGAAGAAGAGTTAAAATACTTGAGAGTACTTGAGAGTAGAAGTATACTTGTGCCTGTGTTTCGACCTTTGTCGTGATACCACCTCTTGCCCTGCAGTGTCCTGTGACCCGTCTTAACAAGGTGGCAAAAGCCCCAGTCTTTGTTACCTGAGTTGAGAAAGGTGTCAAGATGACCTGGTTACACCTGCGCTGCGACATAAAGTACGTAGGCTTGCAGCAAGTTTGCTCTATCCGGATCAGTTCCTCTAACTTTAGGATACTGTCCTGCACCTATAGAGACGTTCAACGGCGTGGGTTGGGGTGATCCCTGACTTGTCCTCTCTGTTGTCTTTTCGTACTGCATAGTTCAAATAAATGTTGCTTGGAAGAAAAGAGTCTCTATGTTTCCCAAGTAGGTACACTACAGCTGGTCTCCTGGCTTAACTCTGCATGAGACTCTGGTCTGTGTGTCTTGAGAACCAGAGAAGAACTTGACTAGTGCTGGTGTATACTTCCTCTCCCCATGTGACAACTTCCTACAGGGTGTGTAACAACTCCTGTGAGTGGTGGAGAAGACAGTGCAAAGAGAAAGGAGAATAGAGATAGGTAAAAAAGAAGAATAACTCTCATTGGTGCAGAGATCACAAACAATAACCCCTTGCTCACTACAGCTGTGCAATATACAAGTATACATATACATACTAGCGACATCTAGTGGCAAAACTTCATTACCACTTTGCTCTTAAGTACAGGCTTTTGCAAGGGGTGTACAGACTAGCAACACCTGTGGTGGGACACCATAATAGGCTGTACTGTACTCTATCATAGCCTATACTGTACTCTGCCATAGGCTGTACTGTACTCTGCCATAGGCCATACTGTACTCTGCCATAGGCTGTACAGGCCATAGGCTGTATTGGTGGTTTCCAGGACTGGAGAAGTTGGATGGAGCCCTAAACCAAGTTGAACAGTTTATTTAGCAAATCTTCAGTGCAATACAAAAAATACAGTAGTTGTCAGAAAGGTGCAAAACTAAATACAGGTGACAACTGTCCTTTCCTTTGGTGGACAACGCAGAAGAGTTAGAATGGGTACTTGAGGTATATCAGTGGTTTAGGGCTCCATCCCACTTCATCATCCAGCTTTGTCTATCGAATACCGGACCCTCGGGTTCGCTCATCTCTAGTCTTTCCTCCCGTCCTCCAGGACTCTTCTCCTCTGTATCCTTATTCTCTTCAGGACGTTCCTTCAGGTTTTCCTTTGTCTTTTCTATGTAAATCCCGTCATGCAGTGATTTCTCAGCTGCCGCAGACATTGGAGCCATAATCAAACCCTTTGATTCCTTTTTACACTTTGCCTGTTTGAAAATGTGGCGCACGTTACCCCAGAGCATAAACCACGTCCGAGTCTGCTGAGAGCATCTGCTTTTTTTTTGCTGCAAAATGTATGAAAATCTGATGCAATGTAAAAATATGGAGCAAACTGTTTTGCTTTCGCCCCCGGTTTATTTATTCGTTGGCCGTCTCTGTTCTCCGTATTGCTCCGAGTTTTCCATCCTGGCGCTGCAGCGTTTTTCTTGCTGCCAACATCTTGGATTGTCAGAGAGGGATGCTTATAGTTTTTTTAGGTGCATTGTGAAAGGGTACGCAGGAGTGGATAGCGAATCTGGTGGGGCCCCCGCCACTGGTTTTACACTGGGGTCCAGGACTTTCAGGTTATATATCTGGGTTTCTTATGTGTCTACAGCAAACTCTTCTCAACTGCAGTTAATCATGAAGCTGGTATTTAAAGGGATTGTCCAGGCAGGACTTCTGTAAAGTCTATGGCTAGCAAAATATTACAAATGTGGGAGAGAGGGATTTAGGTCAAAAGTAGGGACTGTTCCTCTAAAAGGGAGACACTTGGGCAGTATGTATCTATTCTCTGTTTATAACCTTCCCATTCTCTTTATACACAGTTGACTGGAAACAACCATCATCTTCTGACGCACTCCTGGTTGGAAAAACTACCTTGTAGGAATTATATCCTCCATCCCCACGATACAATGGCCGTCTCGAGTGTTGGTTTTCCTATCGATGAGCTCGGACCGCAGATCGGCCAGGTCTATAGCTCTTTCCCTCTTTCTGCAAAACCATTTATATTTTTAGACTTGATAAAAATCGGACATTAATAAAATCATTTCCCTTCATATGTCATGGAGAAGATTGTTCACGATCTGATATTGAAATTAAAGATAGGGGGCAGATACGTCTGTGGCTTTCATCTTCTTAATAAGTTATTTTTGGATTTTATATAAACGGCGCTTCTCTATCTTGTCCTCTATTATAGGCTCAGTGCTCGGACGTGGACTTTGCTGATTAAATTGCAGATTTGTCTGGAACTATCTGACCATCTAATGTGTTTGAGCAATTTCCCCACAATTCTCTGCGCCTATATAAGTCTGGAGGCATCAGAGGAGTCTGGAAGAGACAGAGGAGTCTGGATCACACACAGGTTCAGCTTGTTCCAGAAGCTTCCCCACCAATGGGAGATAAGTCCCGGTATTCGCTATAAAACTCCCTGTAGGTTCTTGGGTGGCTGTTCTAGTTTAGCGGAGAGTGAGGGGAGATCTAGCTGGTGTGTATATTGTAAAAGCTTGGCAATGCTATAGCAAAAGCTGGGGTAACTAGCCACATGGAAAACCTTGTGTACGTCAGAGGTGACTGTTCTTTATCTCGTCAGGAATTTCTCAAAGCAAGTAAAGGTTTGTCTGCAGTGGAGCAAAGTGCGGCTAAGTCAAAGGACTCCATTGCTCTACGGGGAACCTTGAGTGGCTAGCTTCGCCCGATTGTGCATCCCTAAAGCACCGTGCTACCAGACCTGGTACTCTGTTATCTCTTCTGATGGAAGGCGGTACCTCCTAAACCGCGAGTACGGGTATCGGAAAGAACAGTTGTCACCCGTATATATTTTTGCACCTTTCTGACAACTACTGTATTTTTTGTATTGCACTGAAGATTTGCTAAGTAAACTGTTCAACTTGGTTTAGCACTGAACTCTGTAATGCTAGAACCAGCATAAGTGCAAAGTAATCACAAAGCCTAGTGTCCATGTACCCAGGGTGGGGATACCACTCCTGGCCACCATGACAAGTGTCTAGTCGGTACCCCTTACAACACCTAGCCCTCTGCATACTCCACCCCCATACCAGTTCCCCCTGGGTCACGACATAGAGAAGGACAGAGGGGTCTGGCGAGGGACAGAGGGGTCTGGAGAAGGACAGATGTGTCTGGAGAAGGACAGAGGGGTCTGGAGAAGGACAGAGGGGTCTGGAGAAGGACAGATGTGTCTGGAGAAGGACAGAGGGGTCTGGAGAAGGACAGAGGGGTCTGGAGAAGGACAGATGTGTCTGGAGAAGGACAGATGTGTCTGGAGAAGGACAGAGAGGTCTGGAGAAGGACAGAGGGGTCTGGAGAAGGACAGAGGGGTCTGGAGAAGGACAGAGGGGTCTGGCGAGGGACAGAGGGGTCTGGAGAAGGACAGATGTGTCTGGAGAAGGACAGAGGGGTCTGGAGAAGGACAGAGGGGTCTGGAGAAGGACAGATGTGTCTGGAGAAGGACAGAGGGGTCTGGAGAAGGACAGATGTGTCTGAAGAAGGACAGATGTGTCTGGAGAAGGACAGAGGGGTCTGGAGAAGGACAGATGTGTCTGAAGAAGGACAGATGTGTCTGGAGAAGGACAGAGGGGTCTGGAGAAGGACAGATGTGTCTGGAGAAGGACAGATGTGTCTGGAGAAGGACAGAGAGGTCTGGAGAAGGACAGAGGGGTCTGGAGAAGGACAGAGGGATCTGGCGAGGGACAGAGGGGTCTGGAGAAGGACAGATGTGTCTGGAGAAGGACAGAGGGGTCTGGAGAAGGACAGATGTGTCTGGAGAAGGACAGAGGGGTCTGGAGAAGGACAGAGGGGTCTGGAGAAGGACAGATGTGTCTGGAGAAGGACAGAGGGGTCTGGAGAAGGACAGAGGGGTCTGGAGGAGGATGGAAGTGTTTGGAGGGGACAGAGGAGTTTAGAGGAGGTCAGAATGTGTCTGGAGAAGGACAGAGGGGTCTGGAGAAGGACAGAGGGGTCTGGGTCGCTCGGCTGAGCGTTTATATCTTTGGGGGATTTGGAGACTTAGCTGACGGCCAGCTTACATACTGATATCTCAGCGTCACAGCTAATCACTTCTGGTGCACAGGCCTAACAAGACTCTGAGACGCCATTGCGCAGACCTTCTGCTATTTTCGACCTCTTGGTCCTCTGAATAGTTTTGATTCTGTTAGCCAAAACCCAAGGTGACCCTTCTGGGAAGCAGACTAGGTGAGCGGCGCAATACAGAAGTGTCCCCGCTCCTAACCACGAACTGTGAAGCGGTGGCCGGAGCCCCATCTCATAGTGAGCGGAGCACTTCCCTTAAACACGTGTCTGTCACCATGCCAGATTTATCCGCCTGCGTTCCGACACTCAGGTGACTGAGAAAGCGGCTCTGGATCTTTCACTTCCTTCCTAGAAAACAACTAAAAATGTTTCCTTCTGTTTTTTTTTTTCATATAATTTTTGTTCGGAGGGAAGGGAGGAAGTTAGATAGAAGTTAGATAGAAGTCAGAACTTTTAACAATGTAGAATATTATGAGTCGCTGGTGTGTGGGAAAATGACACCTTCACAAAGACTCTGGTTTGTGGCTAGTGATATCACTTGAATTGGAAACCATGGTTTGTGGGTAAATGTCTAACCTGGAGGTCGAAAGGGTACGTCAGCGTGGCCCATAGGCGTCACCGGGGGGCTGGATTTTTAAGTTATTACAGTTGCAGGAGAACAAGGAGGCCTCACTGTCATAGTTCTGGGGCCAAACCATGACTATAGGAGCCTTATGGATGGTGCATTGTCCTGCTGACTGTCTCCTCCTGCCATAGGGGAAACAGCTGACATGGAGGGACGGAACTATTTACACCTGACAGGAGGGGATCACCGGGTTCCTGCTGCTCCCCTCACCCCCCAAATATCAGCATGGTGGTCTGCTGTTATGTCTGGGCTCAGGAGCGGGGGGTTTTGGGTCGGAAATGTTAGTTGGTGATCAGTGTTGTATTCAGCTGCAGTTTCCTCTTCATCAGAACTATCGCTGACATCTTCTCTGATCCTTCTCGACACATTTTCCTCAATCTCACATCCTTCTGGTCCTGACTTCTCCAGCCCATATTACCAGGACCCATAGCTTATTATTTCCCACAGCCCCTTCTATCATGGATAGGAGATATATAGATAGATAGATATCAAGAAAACAAAAAATCCACGGCACTCAGTGAAATAGGTGAAAGGCAGGTGCCAACCTCAGCACTAAGGGTCCTTCGTGCACAATATAGTAGTCCAAAAAAATCTGTTATTTATTATCTCATAGGCTTTCAAGCTTGAAAACTGTGTTCATTGTGACACCGAAACGTTGCTGCTGTGCCTATGAGATAATAAATCACTGTTTGTTTTTTTTATTTTGGAGTGCTACCTCAATTTTTGGACTACTAGATAGATAGATAGATAGATAGATAGATAGATAGATAGGAGATAGATAGATAGATAGATAGATAGGAGATAGATAGATAGATAGATAGATAGATAGATAGATAGATAGATAGGAGATAGATAGATAGATAGATAGATAGATAGATAGATAGGAGATAGATAGATAGATAGATAGATAGATAGATAGATAGATAGATAGGAGATAGATAGATAGATAGATAGATAGATAGGAGATAGATAGATAGATAGATAGGAGATAGATAGATAGATAGATAGATAGGAGATAGATAGATAGATAGGAGATAGATAGATAGGAGATAGATAGGCGATAGACAGATATATAGATAGATAGATAGATAGATAGATAGATAGATAGATAGATAGATAGATAGATAGATAGGAGATAGATAGATAGGAGATAGATAGATAGATAGGAGATAGAGAGATAGATAGATAGATAGATAGATAGATAGATAGGAGATAGATAGATAGGAGATAGATAGATAGATAGATAGATAGATAGATAGATAGATAGGAGATAGATAGATAGATAGATAGATAGATAGATAGATAGATAGATAGATAGATAGATAGGAGATAGATAGGAGATAGATAGATAGGAGATAGATAGATAGATAGATAGATAGATAGATAGATAGGAGATAGATAGATAGATAGATAGATAGATAGATAGATAGATAGGAGATAGATAGATAGATAGATAGATAGATAGATAGGAGATAGATAGGCGATAGACAGATAGATAGATAGATAGATAGATAGATAGATAGATAGATAGGAGATAGATAGATAGGAGATAGATAGATAGGAGATAGAGAGATAGATAGATAGATAGGAGATAGATAGATAGGAGATAGATAGATAGATAGATAGATAGATAGATAGATAGAGAGATAGATAGATAGGAGATAGATAGATAGATAGATAGATAGATAGATAGGAGATAGATAGATAGGAGATAGATAGATAGGAGATAGATAGGAGATAGATAGATAGATAGATAGATAGATAGATAGATAGATAGATAGATAGATAGGAGATAGATAGATAGGAGATAGATAGATAGGAGATAGATAGGAGAGAGATAGATAGATAGATAGATAGATAGATAGGAGATAGATAGATAGATAGATAGATAGGAGATAGATAGATAGATAGACAGATAGGAAGGAGATAGTTAGTTAGAGAGAGAGAGATTCATTTTCCATTTGTAATACTTATAGATGGAGATGTTCAGACAAATGAAGAAATTACTTTTTATTAATTTAAATTGTATTTTTCCAATAAATAAGCATCATAGACAAATAACACTCCATAGTGACCGGCGGCCATGGTGTATATATATATATATATACAGACATTACTGGGAACGGCTTCATCTCCGGGATCCATAGAGATATTTGATATTTAAGGCAAATCTTTCCAGTGATGGAATCAGAGAGGAAGCGATGTGTACAGCGACTGGCCGTTCATCTTACGTCCCACAGAAATGTATAGTTCCCAGTTCATTGTGAAAGTCAGATGTGTCTCATCCCATCATGTATGATCGGCTCAGCATCCCTCACACCACCAGGACCACAGTGCAGCGGCCCGGAGAAGCTTATACTATAGGGGAGAGAAGGGCATGAGATGGCCGCAGCCACAGCAGCCGCCATCTTCTCACGTCTCCGTTTTACTAAATACTTTATTCCCCAGGAAGTAATAATTCTGAAACACGTTTTCTTACAGCTCTGCATTGTGCCATTCCTCAGTAATTCCTCCTGGAAATACATGAATTATTTGACAACTGGGCGTTACCATTCGCCTTGTGGGTGATTCCGGCTGCTCTGATTGGACAGTGTCATGGGGGATGGTAACACCCGGTAACCAGGATACATTTCCAAGAGGAATAACTGAGGGACGGAATTACACAGAGTTCTATGAAAAGATTTTCCAGAACGTTATTTGTTTTTAATGGGGACTATAAGTAGTAAAACAACCCGTAGGGCGGCCGAGACCCTAATAACCAGAGGTAATGTTCTTATAAATGGGTCTGGCCGAACCCCAGAGGTTCATATGGCTGCAGATTGACAGTGATAGTGAAAGTTTCCATAGATATCAGTGGGTTCACGTATGTCCAGCGTTCCGGAGCCCCCGGATGGAAACGCTGAATGCAACGAGCTGGAGGTGCCGCACCTGACGCCTATTCTGACCTACGGGCAATCCAGGTTACTGGACATATGTGAACTGGGCCCAAGTCTCATCATCTTCTCGACCCAACGTTGCAGATTGTACATCACGTCTGTCCATATTCAGCCCAGGCCACAGGTAACACAGCAGGTGAGGAGCCTGTACAGGAACGTCCTGCCCCATAATCCACCATGTCGGGGGAGGCTTCAGTTCTCTGCGTCTGACAAATAATAAAACCTCGGTATTGTCTTAAATTACAAAAATAAACACACAAAAAATCCTCATTCCATTTAGTAGGGACCAGACGACCCTTGAAGTCCTTTGTTCTAGGGTCGATCTCTGCTCCTTCTCCGCGTCCGTCCACCACACCGGGCTCCTGACCTTGGGACTTGTGACTCCGATCATGGAGGACTCTAAGGTGAGAGTTTTGTCATTAGTGGTCAATGACGCGACACGACAGATGTGAAGACGATGGGCTAGTGTTCTCAGGTGAGGCGGCTTGTGGATCACTTCAGTCCGTGCTGCGTCTCGCGATGTCGCCTCAGGTCCACCTTCCTCTGGAAACCCTTGCCACAAATGTCGCAGCCAAACGGCTTGAAGCCGGTGTGTTTCCGACTGTGAGTGATGAGATTGGAGCTCTGGCTGAAGGCTTTGCCGCAGACCTGACACTTGTGAGGCTTCTCTCCTACAGCCGGGGGAGAAACAATGCTTAGTTATCAAAGTATATAGATGGATATATAGGTATACAGAGGTATAGAGATGGATATACCATGTGCACCTGGCAGCAATCCTCTCCACAATGTATAATTCATTCTGTTAAAGGGGAAGTCCGGACAAAATAATTTTAAGATATGTTATTGCCCAACAAAGGTTATGAAAATTACTAATAGACACTTATTATGGGAAACGCACCTATAGTGCAGTTTCCCTGCATTTGCTACAGCATGGCGTGTTCAGGTCTCTGTAAAGTTGGTGATGTCACGTTACATAAACTGCTCCAGTCTGTCCCACCGCTGCAGCAGGTGTCGGCAGTTTATGTGACGTGACATCACCAACTTTACAGAGACCTGAACACGCCATGCTCTAGTAAATGCAGGGAAAATGCACTATAGGTGCGTTTCCCATAATAAGTGTCTATTAGTAATTTTCATAACCTTTGTTGGGCAATAACATATCTTAAAATTATTTTGCCTGGACTTCCCCTTTAAGGATGTGATATTTTGTATATTTAGTGAAGCCATTACAATATGGTGCTGACCTTCTAAACGTAGAGATGCTACGCCCTTTATAGCTTACGTTAGTAACCACTAGTGCTACGTAACTAACTCCTCTTGTACCTCAGCCAATGAAGTACTGACATGAGTCTTAGTAGAAGAAGCCACGCCCGCCAGGATATATAAACTGGCTGCCATCTTTGAATAAAGGAGATCCACCTTAACCATCAGTGTGTCAGGGTGTTTGATGCTCAGTGCGCACTATAAAATTATAACTTGTAATTTGGAGCAGACAGTCAATATGACAGCACTCTTGGGCTATGTTCACACTACGTAAAAGTACGTCCGTTGTTGCCATCGGCAACAACGACCGTACTTTGTGCGGAGGGGAACATAGCCTATTGTTCTATGGGATCCCGGCCAGAGCGTATACACATCGTATACGCTCCAGCCAGGATCCCGTGCGGTGCCACAAAGAACCGACATGTAAGTTTTTTGCGGCCGCAATTCAGTAAATTGTGACCGTAGGAAACCCTGTCAGTTCACACGATGAAGCGAGCGGCCGCTTGCTTCATTGTGTCCTATGGGGAGTTCTGATGCGGGAGCGTGCTGATGCGCTTGCATCAGAACACTACGGCCAGTACTGCAGTGCCGGCAAGGATGATCTGGGCAGAGACCGGCCGTCCCGTGACCTGGCCAGTGTCACGGAGCGGCCGGTCATTCACATTGTGTGAACATAGCCTTGAGGGGCGTCCATAACAGTTGGCGCCCAACGTGGGGCCAAGGAGCAAAATATTCCGGATGAACAGCCGCAATGAAAGCACCATTGGCGCTAAGCTGACACATATGATGGGGGAGACTGCAGCTCCAAGGAGGTAAGAAAATTATTTATCTTACCTACCAACACCCTCCTATGTCTCAGCTCTGTACTGTGTGTGAGACGGCTGTCCGACCGGACACCTGACCACTTAAGATCAGCCCTTGTCCCAAGAACTCGGTAAGAAATCTGACACAATGTAACCATTGACGAATGTCCTGTATTACCTGGTTAGTAATACTGTATATATATATATATATATATATATATATATATATATATATATATATGGGGACGTTGTGATATCATTGGGGTGAAGACAATCAGGTTGCCTGCAGTTTCCAACCCTGCTCTGAAATTCTTCCATTGGAAACTGTTGAGTTACAACCTGATGTCGTGTTTTCACCTGATGAAATTTGGCACCGGGACGGGAACCACATGACACCAAACTAAGAATCGTGTTCCATCCACCGATGCCTGGATGAGGGTCATACACCGGCCTCTACAGACATCACTGGGAATCTAGACTGTGCAGAAGGACAGCTAGGGGAGAGCCGGATGCATCTCTCTGTAAAGGACATCACAGTCGTCCTAATATCCAGAGGAAGTCATCAGAACGTCATAGATACAAATGCACTGAAAGGGTTATTCTGTATTCCTCATAGAGGAGACTGAAAACAATGAAAACTTTAAGGCTATGTTCACACTGAAAAATGGGGAGGAATTTCAAGCGGAATCCACGCTTAATTTTACACGTATTCCGCTTGAAATTCCATCTGTAAAATATGTACAGGCCAATGTCCCATTGTGTTTCATGGGATTTCCACTCTGTGGTTCACTCGGCAGAATTTACACACGGAATGTTCTACCACGGATCTGCTTTATATGACATGTCATGGCGGATTCCGCTAGAAAAATCCCATAAAAATCATTGAGGCTTTCAATTTCCATTTTCTGCTCGAATTCTGCACCTATTCCGCCAGAGCTGGAGAAGAGCAAATTTCAAGCAGAAACGTCTCCTCTCCCATCTGGAGAAGTTGCAGCAGTGATGGCGGGGAGGGCGGCTCTCCCACCTCCCACTGTCATCCCCCGTCACCTGTCATTCCCAGCTTCCTCTCTGCACAATGGCCTGAAGAGGATCCTATAGAAAAGCCTGATGTGCAAACAGTGAGCAGCTTGCGGTGCGGCCGCTGTGATTGCCCGGCTCCGATTCATTCATCACACACAGTATACAGGAGGAATCTCTCCACAGCTATTGTCTACGGCCGGTGTTAGTTCTGTAGTGACGGACGAGGTGGCTGAAATCATCGAGAGGGATGGCAAAGCTCCATCACTGAGGATAGCATACAGCAAGAGGAGATAGAGCCTGTATACCACTATAATCCGCACTGACTGTGAATCCATTCATTTAATATCAGCTTAAAGGGATACTCCACTTTTGCTATGTTGCTGCCCATGGTGAGACTAACAATTCCATACTTGTTACTATCTATTCAGTCACCTTCCCCCAGTTCTCAGCTGCTGCTTTCTGCTGAAGACACAAATATTTGTGTGTGAGCCTTTCTCTCCATCTCCCTCTCCCCCCCCCTCCCTTCTGAGACGGCTGATGTAAACAAGTCCCTGGCTGGCTGTATCTGCAACACTGTAGCTTCTTTGTAATGCTGGGAGGGTTATTCTGAGGTCAAGTTGGTGATAAACTCACTGTGATTAATCCTCCCAGCATTACAGAGAAGCAACATTGTTGCCAGGGACTTGTTTACATCAGCCATCTCAGAAGGGAGGGGGGAGGAGGGGGAGACAGAGAGAAAAGCTCACACGCAGATTTTTGTGTCTTCAGCAGGAAGCAGCAGCTGAGAACTGGGGGAAGGAGACTGAATAGATAATAACAAGTATGGAAGGAACATATCAAAAGTCTTCATTATATATACACTCAGATAGATGTAGCTATATACACAGATCTCTATATACTGTGCTGGCTCCCACCTGTGTGTATGAAGGTGTGCTTCTTCATGTCTGACTTCTGGTGGAATCTCTTGCCGCAGTACTGGCAGGGGTACGGCCGCGTGTCCGAGTGGATGAGTAGGTGTGTGGACAGGGTGGACGACCTCTTAAAGCTTTTACCGCAGATTTTACAATCAAAACTTCTTTCCTGGATAAAGGAGAGAAACAGAATCCATCAGTCCCAGATACCGGCGGATTTCTTCACCTAATCCCATTCTCCAGCGAGTTTCTCCAACCAGCCATGCTGTACACTATACTGACCGCTGTCTATGGCCGCTGACTCCTCTCTATAGAGGAGAGGTCATTTACATATTCTAGAAAGTTATATAGATTTGTAATTTACTTCTATTTAAAAATCTCAAGTCTTCCAGTACTTATCAGCTGCTGTATGTCCTGCAGGAAGTGGTGTATTCTCTCCAGTCTGACACAGTGCTCTCTGCTGCCACCTCTGTCCATGCCAGGAACTGTCCAGAGCAGGAGAGGTTTTCTACGGGGATTTGCTGCTGCTCTGGACAGTTCCTGACATGGACAGCGGTGACAGCAGAGAGCACTGTGTCAGACTGGAGAGAATACACTACTTCCTGCAGGACATACAGCAGCTGATAAATACTGGAAGACTGGAGATTTTTAAATAGAAGTAAATTACAAATCTATATAACTTTTTGACCCAAGTTGCCTTATTGGAATGATGGTTCTTGTAGTTCGCCTGCCCTACACAACGTGGCTTGGCCCTTAGTACCTGGGAGTGAACGGCTTTGTGTTGCTCCAGACTGACGGCGTGTCCGAATGTTTTCCCACATATTTCACAGGCGAAGGGTCTGGTGCCGCTGTGAGACCTCCGCACGTGGACCTCCAGCCCATGAGGTGTAGAGAAGACCTTAAGGGACCAAAGGTTCATGGTGAATGGAGAGTGTAATGAGAACGGCCCGCAGACCGGACGTGAAAAGCTCAGAACGCACCCTGTGAGTAAGGTTTATGTTTGTACACACGGGGGTCTCACCTACCTTACTGCACTTCAGACACTTGTAGGAGCCGGTGTTCAGCAACAGTCGGGTGCACAGCAGCTCAGACTCCACCTTGATCCCCTGAGTCTTCTCTCCATAGAGCGGGGGGGATGAGCGAGAATCGCCATAGCGGGACACCGCCTGGGTATAATCTCCATACAGTCCATGCACACGCCGCTCCGAGCTGTACAGGGGTGGCGGCAGAGATGGAGGCACTCGTTCTCCATAGACCCCCAGAGCAGAACTCCTGTCCAGTCCCGATGGCCTGTAGTCGTGCACCAGCTGCCGCAGTTCTGATCCCGCTAGGCTGCTCCACATATACGGCTTAAAGGAGGACGAAAATGGCGGCGAATCCTCCAGGGATGGGCAGGCTGACCTCTCTGACGCTGCAAGACAATGGGAATGTTAGAGGAACTGTGTGATGTAAGGTCATCTATGGTGAGGAATCAATATAGGCACAACGTCACATAGTAATATAATACGTCACATAGTAATATAATACGTCACATAGTAATATTATACGTCACATAGTAATAGAATACGTCACATAGTAATAGAATACGTCACATAGTAATAGAATACGTCACATAGTAATATTACACGTCACATAGTAATAGAATACGTCACATAGTAATATAATACGTAATATAATACATCACATAGTAATATAATACGTCACATAGTAATATAATACGTAATATAATACATCACATAGTAATAGAATACGTCACATAGTAATATAATACATCACATAGTAATATAATACGTCACATAGTAATATAATACATCACATAGTAATATAATACTTCACATAGTAATATAATACGTAATATAATACATCACATAGTAATATTACACGTCACATAGTAATATAATACGTCACATAGTAATATAATACGTCACATAGTAATATAACACGTCACATAGTAATAGAATACGTCACATAGTAATATAATACGTAATATAATACATCACATAGTAATAGAATACGTCACATAGTAATATTATACGTCACATAGTAATAGAATACGTCACATAGTAATATTATACGTCACATAGTAATAGAATACGTCACATAATAATATTATACGTCACATTGTAATATTATACGTCACATAGTAATAGAATACGTCACATAATAATATTATACGTCACATAGTAATATTATACGTCACATAGTAATAGAATACGTAATATAATACATCACATAGTAATATAATACGTCACATAGTAATATTATACGTCACATAGTAATATAATACATCACATAGTAATATAATACGTCACATAGTAATATAACACGTCACATAGTAATAGAATACGTCACATAGTAATATTATACGTCACATAGTAATATAATACGTCACATAGTAATATAACACGTCACATAGTAATAGAATACGTCACATAGTAATATTATACGTCACATAGTAATATAATACGTAATATAATACATCACATAGTAATATAATACGTCACATAGTAATATAATACGTAATATAATACATCACATAGTAATAGAATACGTCACATAGTAATATTATACGTCACATAGTAATATAACACGTCACATAGTAATATAATACGTCTCATAGTAATATAATACGTCATATAGTAATATAATACGTAATTTAATACGTCACATAGTAATATAATACGTCACATAGTAATATTATACGTCACATAGTAATATAATATGTCACATAGTAATATAATACGTCACATAGTAATATAACACGTAATATAATACATCACATAGTAATAGAATACGTCACATAGTAATATAATACGTAATATAATACATCACATAGTAATATAACACGTCACATAGTAATATAATACGTAATTTAATACGTCACATAGTAATATAATACGTCAGATAGTAATATAATACGTCACATAGTAATATTATACGTCACATAGTAATATAATATGTCACATAGTAATATAATACGTAATATAATACATCACATAGTAATAGAATACGTCACATAGTAATATAACACGTCACATAGTAATATAATATGTCACATAGTAATATAATACGTAATATAATACATCACATAGTAATATTACACGTCACATAGTAATATACGGTAATACATCACATAGTAATATAACACGTCACATAGTAATATAACACGTCACATAGTAATATACGTCACATAGTAATATAACACGTCACATAGTAATAGAATACGTCACATAGTAATATAACACGTAATATAATACATCACATAGTAATATAACACGTCACATAGTAATATAATACGTAATATAATACATCACATAGTAATATAACACGTCACATAGTAATATTATACGTCACATAGTAATATAATACATCACATAGTAATATAACACGTCACATAGTAATATTATACGTCACATAGTAATAGAATACGTCACAGTAATATTATACGTCAAATAGTAATATAATACATCACATAGTAATATAATACGTCACATAGTAATATTATACATCACATAGTAATATAATACGTAATATAATACATCACATAGTAATATAATACGTCACATAGTAATATTATACGTCACATAGTAATATAATACGTCACAGTAATATTATACGTCACATAGTAATATTATACGTCACATAGTAATATTATACGTAATATAATGCATCACATAGTAATATAATACGTCACATAGTAATATTATACGTCACATAGTAATATTATACGTCACATAGTAATATAATACGTCACATAGTAATATAATACATCACATAGTAATATTATACGTCACATAGTAATATAATACGTCACATAGTAATATAATACGTCACATAGTAATATACGTCACATAGTAATATTATACGTAATATAATACATCACATAGTAATATAATACATAGGGGATGGAGGGGTTAGGGCTGTGTTCACACTGAGTTTGTTTTACATTCTAAGGCTCTAAATCTGCATGAAAACTATTGTGGTCTATAGGAAACTGCACAGATTTATTCCAATGCTGATATGGAATCTATGTCACGTCTGTGATGCAGAATCCACGTCAGCCGGCTGGATGCAGGACGGCTCTAGTACAGAGGGGTAAGCTGCACCAATCACCCATATAGGATATAACAATAAATAATAGATACATAATCTAGTTACTATATTTCTGAGGGTGAAACATTGATCTGGATTTAGAAGGATTCCGCCCAGTACATAGGGGCTTTTATCCTCCTCTGGATCAGCGCAGGGTTATAGATCACACTGGATGGATTTTTGTCCTCTCTCCATCTTCCCCATACACCGCAGTGTCCTCTGTATCACCGGAATCCCCATACACCGCAGTGTCCTCTGTATCACCGGGATCCCCATACACCGCAGTGTCCTCTGTATCACCAGGATCCCCATACACAGCAGTATCCTCTGTATCACCGGGATCCCCATACACCGCAGTGTCCTCTGTATCACCAGGATCCCCATACACAGCAGTATCCTCTGTATCACCGGGATCCCCATACACAGCAGTGTCCTCTGTATCACCAGGATCCCCATACACAGCAGTGTCCTCTGTATCACCGGAATCCCCATACACCGCAGTGTCCTCTGTATCACCGGGATCCCCATACACCGCAGTGTCCTCTGTATCACCAGGATCCCCATACACAGCAGTATCCTCTGTATCACCGGGATCCCCATACACCGCAGTGTCCTCTGTATCACCAGGATCCCCATACACAGCAGTATCCTCTGTATCACCGGGATCCCCATACACAGCAGTGTCCTCTGTATCACCAGGATCCCCATACACAGCAGTGTCCTCTGTATCACCGGGATTCTCATACACAGCAGTATCCTCTGTATCACCAGGATCCCCATACACCTCAGTGTCCTCTGTATCACCAGGATCCCCATACACCGCAGTGTCCTCTGTATCACCGGGATCCCCATACACAGCAGTGTCCTCTGTATCACCAGCATCCCCATACACCTCAGTGTCCTCTGTATCACCGGGATCCCCATACACCGCAGTGTCCTCTGTATCACCGGGATCCCCATACGCCGCAGTGTCCTCTGTATCACCAGGATCCCCATACACAGCAGTATCCTCTGTATCACCAGGATCCCCATACACCGCAGTGTCCTCTGTATCACCAGGATCCCCATACACCGCAGTGTCCTCTGTATCACCGGGATCCCCATACACCGCAGTGTCCTCTGTATCACCAGGATCCCCATACACAGCAGTATCCTCTGTATCACCAGGATCCCCATACACCGCAGTGTCCTCTGTATCACCGGGATCCCCATACACCGCAGTGTCCTCTGTATCACCGGGATCCCCATACACCGCAGTGTCCTCTATCACCAGGATCCCCATACACAGCAGTGTCCTCTGTATCACCAGGATCCCCATACACAGCAGTGTCCTCTATCACCGAGATCCCCATACACAGCAGTGTCCTCTGTGTCACCGGGATCCCCATACACCGCAGTGTCCTCTGTATCACCAGGATCCCCATACACAGCAGTGTCCTCTGTATCACCGGGATCCCCATACACAGCAGTGTCCTCTGTATCACCAGGATCCCCATACACAACAGTATCCTCTGTATCACCGGGATCCCCATACACAGCAGTGTCCTCTGTATCACCAGGATCCCTATACACAGCAGTGTCCTCTGTATCACCGGGATCCCCATACACAGCAGTGTCCTCTGTATCACCGGGATCCCCATACACCGCAGTGTCCTCTATCACCAGGATCCCCATACACAGCAGTGTCCTCTGTATCACCAGGATCCCCATACACAGCAGTGTCCTCAGTATCACCGGGATCCCCATACACAGCAGTGTCCTCTGTATCACCAGGATCCCCATACACAGCAGTGTCCTCTGTATCATCAGGATCCCCATACACAGCAGTGTCCTCTATCACCAGGATCCCCATACACAGCAGTGTCCTCTGTATCATCAGGATCCCCATACACAGCAGTGTCCTCTATCACCAGGATCCCCATACACAGCAGTGTCCTCTGTATCATCAGGATCCCCATACACGACAGTGTCCTCTGTATCACCGGGATCCCCATACACAGCAGTGTCCTCTGTATCATCAGGATCCCCATACACAGCAGTGTCCTCTGTATCATCAGGATCCCCATACACGACAGTGTCCTCTGTATCACCAGGATCCCCATACACAGCAGTGTCCTCTGTATCATCAGGATCCCCATACACAGCAGTGTCCTCTATCACCAGGATCCCCATACACAGCAGTGTCCTCTGTATCATCAGGATCCCCATACACAGCAGTGTCCTCTATCACCGGGAACCCTATACACAGCAGTGTCCTCTGTATCACCGGGATCTCCATACACCGCAGTGTTCTCTATCACCAGGATCCCCATACACAGCAGTGTCCTCTGTATCACCGGGATCCCCATACACGACAGTGTCCTCTGTATCACCGGGATCCCCATACACAGCAGTGTCCTCTGTATCACCAGGATCCCCATACACAGCAGTGTCCTCTGTATCACCGGGATCCCCATACACAGCAGTGTCCTCAGTATCACCAGGATCCCCATACACAGCAGTGTCCTCTGTATCACCAGGATCCCCATACACAACAGTGTCCTCTGTATCACCAGGATCCCCATACACAGCAGTGTCCTCTGTTTTACCAGGATCCCCATACACAGCAGTGTCCTCTGTATCACCGGGATCCCCATACACAGCAGTGTCCTCTGTATCACCGGGATCCCCATACACAGCAGTGTCCTCTGTATCACCAGGATCCCCATACACAGCAGTATCCTCTGTATCACCAGGATCCCCATACACAGCAGTGTCCTCTGTATCACCAGGATCCCCATACACAGCAGTATCCTCTGTATCACCAGGATCCCCATACCCAGCAGTATCCTCTGTATCACCGGGATCCCCATACACAGCAGTGTCCTCTGTATCACCAGGATCCCCATACCCAGCAGTATCCTCTGTATCACCAGGATCCCCATACACAGCAGTATCCTCTGTATCACCGGGATCCCCATACACAGCAGTGTCCTCTGTATCACCAGGATCCCCATACACAGCAGTATCCTCTGTATCACCAGGATCCCCATACACAGCAGTATCCTCTGTATCACCAGGATCCCCATACACAGCAGTATCCTCTGTATCACCGGGATCCCCATACACAGCAGTATCCTCTGTATCACCAGGATCCCCATACCCAGCAGTATCCTCTGTATCACCGGGATCCCCATACACAGCAGTGTCCTCTGTATCACCGGGATCCCCATACACAGCAGTGTCCTCTGTATCATCAGGATCCCCATACACAGCAGTGTCCTCTGTATCACCGGGATCCCTATACACAGCAGTGTCCTCTGTATCACCGGGATCCCCATACACAGCAGTGTCCTCTGTATCACCAGGATCCCTATACACAGCAGTGTCCTCTGTATCACCAGGATCCCCATACACCGCAGTGTCCTCTGTATCACCGGGATCCCCATACACAGCAGTGTCCTCTGTATCACCGGGATCCCCATACACCGCAGTGTCCTCTGTATCACCGGGATTCTCATACACAGCAGTGTCCTCTGTATCACCGGGATCCCTATACACAGCAGTGTCCTCTGTATCATCATGATCCCCATACACGACAGTGTCCTCTGTATCACCGGGATCCCCATACACTGCAGTGTCCTCTGTATCACCGGGATCCCCATACACAGCAGTGTCCTCTGTATCACCAGGATCCCCATACACAGCAGTATCCTCTGTATCACCAGGATCCCCATACACAGCAGTGTCCTCTATCACCAGGATCCCCATACACAGCAGTGTCCTCTGTATCACCGGGATCCCTATACACAGCAGTGTCCTCTGTATCACCGGGATCCCCATACACAGCAGTGTCCTCTGTATCACCGGGATCCCCATACTTTTTATACTTAAAAAGGTAAAATAAAATCCTACAAATAATAATTTTACATAACTGATAATAGGTAAAAAGTGAGATTTTCAGCCAATTTTCTTTGTAGATATTTGACCTGGATGAGTATGAGAGAATATTGTATAATGTGTGAATCCCCGTTACACACCGATTGGCTCTGGAGCGGACACAACCGGACACACATCCTCCCTCCATCTCCTTCTCTCTGTGAGATGTTCCCTACATTTATGTTACATCGAGGTCAATGGAGAAGAGATCTGACAAGTGATGCAAGAAATCCGTCTGTACAAGGCTCCTCTAGTGACGCAGGAGCCGGTAACGCTGGCTGCTCGCCGTCACCTCATTCCGTTCTTTTGTTTGATTTTTATTTTTTTGTGTGTGTGGCATTCTATAGTATTATATTGTTTTTAGTATTATTACTATTATTATTTTTACTTTTATTGTATTATTATATTATATTTTATTATTATATTTAATATTTTATCCTTATTATTACTATTTTATTATTGTTATTATATTTCATTATTATATTATTAAGACTATTATTGTTATTATTATTATTATTATTATTATTATTATTATTATTATTATTTCTTCTCTTTTCTCCCCTCCCATTGGCTGCTGGTTATGTATGATGAGACCCCTCACTTCTTCTATCAGACAGATACAATAGTTTCCAGAATGTTCCAGGTTCCCAGGATGCACAGAAGCTGCAGGAGACATAGAAACCTCATGTATCTGTCTCCCAGCTCCACATCACCCAGCTTTCCTATGTGTAAGAAAGTGTCAGTAATATTCTGTATAAGAGGCGGGAAGAGAATAATCCCCAGTATATATATATATTATAGCTCTGTATAGGGTCCCTGTATATACATTATATATATGTGAATCTGTCAGTATATATCTCCACATAGACCTGTCAGTATATATATATATATATATATATATATATATATATATATATATATATATATGTTATAGATCTGTATAGAGTCCCTGTATATACATTATATACATGTGGATCTCTCAGTATATATATCCTCACATAGACCTGTCAGTATATGTATATATATATATCCACAGAAAGTCTCTCATTACTGTAACATTTTATACTAGAAACAAACAATACAGGTGGAGATAACTATGACGTCATATCTATGATGTTATCTCTATGACGTCATATACGGCCCATGCACAGCTCTGTCTCTCTCCTTTTTACAATTACCGCATCCCGCCAGTGTGCACTGCGCTTACATCCTGTACATAGGAAAAGCCGCAGCACAGGCGCAGCGTCTGCACTATTCCCTATTATCAGGGGTGCTCACAATTAACCCCTTGTACTCTGACCGTGTGCAGGAGATATTACCGGGGACCGTGTGCAGGAGATATTACCGGGGACTGTGTGCAGGAGATATTACCGGGGACAGGAGATATTACCGGGGACTGTGTGCAGGAGATATTACCGGGGACAGGAGATATTACCGGGGACAGGAGATATTACCGGGGATAGGAGATATTACCGGGGACAGGAGATATTACCGGGGACTGTGTGCAGGAGATATTACCGGGGACAGGAGATATTACCGGGGACAGGAGATATTACCGGGGACTGTGTGCAGGAGATATTACCGGGGACCGTGTGCAGGAGATATTACCGGGGACCGTGTGCAGGAGATATTACCGGGGACTGTGTGCAGGAGATATTACCGGGGACAGGAGATATTACCGGGGACAGGAGATATTACCGGGGATAGGAGATATTACCGGGGACAGGAGATATTACCGGGGACTGTGTGCAGGAGATATTACCGGGGACAGGAGATATTACCGGGGACAGGAGATATTACCGGGGACTGTGTGCAGGAGATATTACCGGGGACCGTGTGCAGGAGATATTACCGGGGACTGTGTGCAGGAGATATTACCGGGGACCGTGTGCAGGAGATATTACCGGGGACAGGAGATATTACCGGGGACCGTGTGCAGGAGATATTACCGGGGACTGTGTGCAGGAGATATTACCGGGGACCGTGTGCAGGAGATATTACCGGGGACTGTGTGCAGGAGATATTACCGGGGACCGTGTGCAGGAGATATTACCGGGGACAGGAGATATTACCGGGGACAGGAGATATTACCGGGGACCGTGTGCAGGAGATATTACCGGGGACAGGAGATATTACCGGGGACTGTGTGCAGGAGATATTACCGGTGACAGGAGATATTACCGGGGACTGTGTGCAGGAGATATTACCGGGGACAGGAGATATTACCGGGGACTGTGTGCAGGAGATATTACCGGGGACAGGAGATATTACCGGGGACTGTGTGCAGGAGATATTACCGGGGACCGTGTGCAGGAGATATTACCGGGGACTGTGTGCAGGAGATATTACCGGGGACCGTGTGCAGGAGATATTACCGGGGACAGGAGATATTACCGGGGACAGGAGATATTACCGGGGACCGTGTGCAGGAGATATTACCGGGGACAGGAGATATTACCGGGGACCGTGTGCAGGAGATATTACCGGGGACTGTGTGCAGGAGATATTACCGGGGACCGTGTGCAGGAGATATTACCGGGGACTGTGTGCAGGAGATATTACCGGGGATAGGAGATATTACCGGGGACTGTGTGCAGGAGATATTACCGGGGACTGTGTGCAGGAGATATTACCGGGGACCGTGTGCAGGAGATATTACCGGGGACCGTGTGCAGGAGATATTACCGGGGACTGTGTGCAGGAGATATTACCGGGGACCGTGTGCAGGAGATATTACCGGGGACTGTGTGCAGGAGATATTACCGGGGACCGTGTGCAGGAGATATTACCGGGGACAGGAGATATTACCGGGGACAGGAGATATTACCGGGGACTGTGTGCAGGAGATATTACCGGGGACAGGAGATATTACCGGGGACTGTGTGCAGGAGATATTACCGGTGACCGTGTGCAGGAGATATTACCGGGGACTGTGTGCAGGAGATATTACCGGTGACCGTGTGCAGGAGATATTACCGGGGACAGGAGATATTACCGGGGACTGTGTGCAGGAGATATTACCGGGGACAGGAGATATTACCGGGGACTGTGTGCAGGAGATATTACCGGTGACCGTGTGCAGGAGATATTACCGGTGACCGTGTGCAGGAGATATTACCGGTGACCGTGTGCAGGAGATATTACCGGGGATAGGAGATATTACCGGGGACTGTGTGCAGGAGATATTACCGGGGACAGGAGATATTACCGGGGACAGGAGATATTACCGGGGACAGGAGATATTACCGGGGACTGTGTGCAGGA